>NW_027460489.1:0-360095 GCF_050947875.1 Dermacentor variabilis
TGGACGTAGTCCACTATGAACATGTTCGGGCTTAATGTTTCAAACGGACACCGCTCCTGGGTACAAATATTGGCCGATTTAACAAAACGTGGAATCATCCTCGAATGTAGTTTCGTGAACTCCCAAACAAGTGGAATCATAAGTTACTTAGACGCACTTGATCTCACTAAGATACAAGTTATCTTCTGTTGACTAGAAGTGAATCAGACAGAATCACGTCGCTAGGACTCGCCCAAGGTCACTCCGACTAACCGGTTTTTTAGGAAACTCAATCGAGCTTGGACTCACTCAGACTCGCCGTTCTGTAGTAGTTTGAGCGAGTTGACGCATGACTGAGTTCGCCGACCTTTGCATGTTGTTAAAACCAAGGCACTTCAGCAACAATTCTCATCTTCTGCAGGGCATTATGAATGCTCCAGGAACTCTGTGTGGAGATTGAAGCAGCTCTTTATGTTCTGCAATCCGCAAAAGGTACACAAATGAAGAAGAACAGCAATATAACAGATTGCCTCAACTGTGAGTAGTTACCACTCTCTTACTGGTGCTTCCAAATAGGTGCAGCCAGTAAACTATTCATTTCTTTCATTATCTTTTCAGAATTCACACCGTGCAAAGATGAAACAACAGCCGAGGAAGAATTAAAAGCCACTGCTATAGTATGCGTGCGTTACCCAACAGAAAATATTAAACTAAAAACTTTGCTTAAGGCTTTATCCGGCAGTACACGCGTTACGATAACGATGCAGACAGTTTGCTTAGAATATTTTCGCATTTGCAAAACATTTTTGTCACGCGGACGAAACACAAACGTAAACGCAAGTGAAAGGTAACATTGCAATCACGTTAGGTCGCATTTTCTCTGAAATATTTCCATACACTTTTCGGAAGCCATGCCTCCACAAAAACCATGCATTCAAATTTTTCTAACTACAACTTTAATTGTAGTATGTGGAATTCTAATGCAGACGGCAAAGGCGCCTCTTACCGAAAATATGCTCACGGCGATTGCCGAGTCTAAATCAAGTTCGGCTCGGCCAGTGTTCCTGTACTCCTCTTCCGATACAGAAAGTCTCTACAAGAGCGCGAAAGAGCTGCCCATTCCGGTGAAATTTCTAAGAGCATCTATGGATGACATAACATGTGAAATGTACGGTTATATTAAAGGGCATCCTGGAAAATGCGGCATCGTGTACAGCAGGCGTGCCCTCGACATCCATCAAGCAAGGCTATTCTTTTTAACTTTTCCATGGCCCCATCTTCCCCAAAGTTTACGAACTGAACTTTCAGATGCAGCCCGAGAGACAGCTGCTCGCTTATTTATTCCTGCAACTTCGCACGAGGAAATGGTCCGTCAATTATCAGTGTTGCTTTGTGACCTAGCCATCGTAACATCGGACTATGTATACGCTCCGGTAAACCGTTTCCGGAATTGCAATGTTCAACGTGTTGTTAATGTGTCATGGGTATTCTCTGATATTAAGCCAGATGGAAGATATCCTAAAGGACATACGTTAAGAATAGCTCGGTCTGACAAAACTGGCACGGCGGGTGGACGCCTCAAACCGGAGGCATTGGCACTGATAGACGCGTACAAAACACTGAATAACAGCGTTTACATGACAGACGTTGGTACCTGGCGAGACGTTCAGAGCAAGCGGGTTGACTTGGTCCTCAATCCCATTGGAAGCGGCATCCTAATCAGGAGAAGCATATTCGCGGACGCGCAATACAGCCCAGCGCCGCTGTGTTTTTTTACTTCCACTCGAAGGGCAAACAAGGTGGCTTTCCTTGACTCGTGGACGTCTCTCCTATGGCTAGTGATGAGCCTTGTATCGGCTGGTGGCGCACTCGCTCTCTACATTCAAATACGATGTCGATTTTTATCAGACGGGCAGCAGCGCTACCGTGCCACCGACTTCTTTTTGTTTTTTGTTGCCACGTTTCTCTGTAAAAGCCCTCCGTCATTTCCAGCAAACGCTCTGGCTTTTCGGGGTCTGGCAACTGGTGCATGGATGGTAGGTATGATGATGTTGGGCAACTACGTGCAGTCCAGTATCACCGCCATGCGTACTGAGCCGACAACCATGAGGAACGTCACCTCTTTTCCTGAACTGTTCCGCTCTATCAAGAGCCGTAGTTTATGTCCTTGCCTAAACAGGGACTGGCGGTTATTCCTTGCTGCTTCGTTTAGTGCCGCGTACATCAGTCGAGTCTCATGGCTGGTACAAATCAGGAAATATTGCAACAGAAACACCACTTTTGAGCGTGATGTCAGTAGGTGCTACCATAGAACGCAGCTAGGTACGCACGTGGCCCTGTCAGTTTGCACCGGCGAAGAGGTTGAAGTCGCGTCCCATTGGAACCTTCTTCCGGGTGACCTGTACCGCACCATGGTTCAAGCGCCAGCAATACACGTCTTGAATCCGCTCAGGTAAGCTGTTTCTCTACTAAACTATTAGGATAGCAAATAAGCCGCACTACCATTTCTTTTGTAATATAGTGTTTGTGTAGCTGTGGAAGCCATTAAACGGACTGACAAACAATTTTCATGGTAACCATTTTTTTTGTGCAATCGGAAGCTTACCGGTCAGAGTGTCTAATCATGAAGTGCTGAAGTAGAAAACGCTGTGGAACATTTCATATCGGAATGCCTCAATCTGACAGGAGGTCCCCTTTCAGGCACATGCTCTGGGACCTCCTTTTGTATGCCTGTGTAAACATGTATGTCTCCTCCTTATTATAGAAATAAACTGAGACTGAAACTGCAGTGAGGATGTAGTTCACTGGAAGCATGTTATAAATGGTGATAGGTGAGCGCGATAGCGAGTATACACCGGCATTACTGGGAGACAGACGACAAGTGTGGCCGTAGCTGTAACAAAGTCTGATTTTGTTTATCAAGTCGATGTTCCTGCAATTTCTGTTTTCCGTATTGTTCAATTATTTCTGCCATATTAGCTACGTGTTTTCGTGGTTTCCTGTCCAACTTGTTTGGTATTTAACTAGTCAAAACGAAACCAATCAGATCGAAAACGAAACGACGCTTTTACACGTGATACGGGGTTTGGCGTGTCGCCGTAGCCACGAGTGCGTTTTGGTTTCTGCGGCATAGAATAATGCGCGAATGTCTAATAATATACCAACTGTAATTTTAAGCAAATATTATGCTCTACTTAATAACAGTCGACTTACGTATGGTAAACTCATCGTATGCATTCGAAATAGCAAGACTCCATTGCTAACTTAAATTATGATTCCTACTTAAATCGCGAACAGCGTGCTAGATTTTATCGCTATAAATCATGGTAATTTCATTTCCGTCAACGTCTAATAACAAATTCTGGTCAGTTGTCAGCCCCTTTAAACCTACGGCATGGTATTGTTTAATTTGAGCGATCTAACGTGTCAGACAGCTCAACCGGAAACATGCAGTTTTGTCTCGCTGCCCAATGAAGCCTGCTGCACTCTTTAGCATTTCACAGTGTAAAGCACAGGAAGCGGAAATATTTACATTCCGTGCGCAGTTCTTGCATACGCAACTTTCTGTTTCATTTATTGTTTTACCGCTTCAGGCATCAGCTCACGATGCCATTCCAGCTATTCACATTTGTGGAAGTGAACAGGCTAATATGTCTAAAAAAATTTCGCCGCCAGCGCTAATAGATACTGTTCAACCTCAGTTCACAAGTCACGATGCTCACGTAATACATAAAGGAACGTCTGCACAGAACATTGAAGTTATACGAACAATGTCTACAAGAATTTTCATTAGGCGCTAGTCACACATATAGTTGGGGAAGAGAACGAAGACATTGTGTACAGTAATGCGGTTTTGGGCGAAGAGGGAGCCAAAAGTACAGAATTTTTTTTTTACTTAGGCGGGATGAGCACTTACTAGAGGTTTAGAACGTGCAATGCTTGCGTGAGCGTTAGCGAGAAGCGCAACGCTAACGCTATGGTACGCTACAGAGCACTGTCAAAAGTAGTCCTTAGAATGGCGGGACAAATCGGAACACTAATGCAAACGGCTGCAGCGGTAACCAAATGTCTGTGTTCGCTGACTACAAGTTGTTTAAATACATACCAAACGTAAACCTAATCCTACCTGTGTCCGTGTTATCTGAACAACACTAGCGACGATGACGTTGACCAGTTCACAAAAATTTAGGTTGTTGCTTTATGGCGCTGACGCACAGGACCTGGCGGCATTCAACGAAGTTGGCTGGGTAGAGAAGAAGAAGAAGAAACTTTATTAAAGAATAGTTTGGCAGTTCTTGCTGTGGTGGCCTCAGGTGGCGGCTCGAAGTCCTTGGACTCGAGCGGCATGTTTGGCTTGCTGGACGGGCCAGAGCTGGTCTGCCAGCTCTGAACTTCTGATAGCCGCCTCCCAGTAGCGGCGATGCCTATACGGAGAAGGTCCTGGGCGGCTCAACGGAAAATGAACCGTCCCGTAGAGTAACACGAGCCTCGCTCGTTTATCGCTTTGTTTTGAGCTTTGTGCGTAGTTCCCGCACTCGAAAAATGTTCGACACATGCGTAGGGCGTTTTGCGCTATCGAATGCAGCACACGTTTTGGAGTACAGGGGCTTTGTGTCCGACAAGCCGTGCTGAAAGCGAGCGGACCCAGCCAGACTGCGCCGAGCGGCGCGCTGTCCCCAAGCATCGTCACCACCCTTGTTTGTCACGAGGGTCGCGAGCCTGACACGCTGGAATTGTCAACACACTGTGCGACGACTTCGCCGCGAGATACAAGATTGGCTGGGCAGTATACAAGTCGCAGCTCTCCGCATCGGGTTACACTGTCATCAGGCCATGTACAGCCGGTATCGCATGTTCGTGCGTGTGTTCAGGGTTCATGTCCTGTTTTATTTTGGTGTTCAGCTGTCGAAAAAAGCGCCTGCATTCGCTGAGTGTCGCCTGTGGTTCATCTCGTCGAGAGTGGTTCGCCATGAAAGATTTGAATTTAATTTTAGCTTAACCATGAAAAAGTGCAGTCATCTGTAAAGGTTCATGCGGATTTCTTTTTATTAGAAAACTGCCACGCACAGGAATTTACAGGACCAAAAGGAATTTCTTATGGTGAAGCGGCCCACCTGATTAAGCGAAAGTTCATATAGAGCAGTTGAAATCGTTTCAGAAGCGTTGTTGAGAGAACAAGCGAAAGAAAATGGGTCGACTGATGGGGCAGAGTCAGTTGCGGCAGTAAGAAAGGGAACTGTACATAAAAATTCGTGTTTAAACAGCATCTGTCACATTATATGTTACTGTAAACAAATGAATGACAACAAACAAAGCTGTTGCTGTGGCTGCATCGTTCATCCCCCGAAAAAAAAAGAAGAGCTTCTGTGCGTCAGCCAGTGCTAAGGATAGAGACACTCAATCACTGCATTTACTGATTTCCGTGTATTTCAATGCGCTTTTGCAGCATAAGCATGCATGTGGCTGGCAGTCTCAGCGCCAACACATACCAGAGCCGCTTATGCTAAGTCACCGTGCTAAGGCCAGCAGATTATTATATTAGTTTGATTAGTTAACTGATTCAGTATTATTGGGCCACGGTTCTGAGTTGGTGTACGTGCTTAAGCGAATAGACACATATTGCAGCAGTCTGCCATTGCAGCTCAGTCGCCATCGCGCGACTGGAGCAGCACGCGTATCGAGAGCGGCAGCGCAGAGAAACGGCGTCTGCGATTTCTCCTGCGCAGTGCACGCATTCGGCACCGCGCTTTGCTTCCTTGGCGACGGAAGGCGTGCTATAGTGCCTCGCATGCATGAAATTCTGCAAAATACGCACCGCAGAGCAGCTGAGATGAGCAGATATATCGCGACGCCAAGTATTCACAAGCAAGGCATCGCGTCCTGTACTGCCCAAAATCTATGAGAGCAGCATAGACGGCTCTGTTTAGCGGCGGGTCCGTAGCGCCGCCTGGGCAGCCCACAAGGCCCATATATATATATATATATATATATATATATATATATATATATATATATATATATATATATATATATATATATATATATATATATATATATATATCTATATATATATATATATAAGCCGCGTTCCGCGACGTAAAATTTTGGAGGTCTTGTTTAGCCAATAACAATATCGCTAGGACCAGCCAATTCAGCCGCTTCTCTTAATCCTATAGCACCGAAAGATCGAGAACCGATCTTGGCAACAGCGTTCAGTTTTCTCTAACATCATCAAACCAATACCGTGTTAGGGTTGGCGTCTGACGCCACGTGGTAAAAGGAATTTCAACCGAGCCTCTCACCCTGCCTCGTCGAAATGAGACGTGACTTCGCCTGCTATTGTGGGCGTCCTGATCCACGTGCAGAAAGAACTTTATCTCACCGGACCTTTTACCAGGCCTCGTCGAAATGAAGCATGACTTTCTAATTCGCCATGACCGTTTCGAGTGTGCCTGCCTGCCGGAAGCCCCGCAGTGTACAGCCTCTTTTGTGTGTGTGTGTGTGTGTGTGTTTAGAGAGGCCCTTTCCTGGAATTGCACCTAGAAGAGAACTTCCACGAACCCGCAAAGCGCAGAAGAGGCGGACAGGCGTCTACAATTCTGGGAGGCGGGACGACTTCTTCCTTTCAGCAGGTTCGGTATAACCAGAGGAAGAGGGGCCCTCTTTCCGTGCCGGTCACGTGACATCGACGGAAGCAAGATCCCGCCCACGATTCTAGAGAGCATATTTAGGGGGCTCCGAAATGTACTTTTAATCAATTCAGGCTCTTCTCATTTTCTTGCATCTACCTTTGAATAAACCGTGCAAGTTTCGCACTAGAAAATCGTCTCGCCCTTGCTTGGTCGCCATGGTCTACCGGATGCCTGCAGTCCGCCGACAATGCCACGCTACCCAATAAGAAATGTCGGTCGAGCTTCGATAGGCAGGCAACGCTTCTACTCGGCAGCAGTACGATACGCTACCCTGGAATACGCAACAAACTGACTGGCAGCGATTGGGATACGGAACCCTGGAGGCCCCAACTTGGACAACAACTACGAGATCGTAGCCTCTTCGTCCTGGCGACAACGTTCGGAAGGAAGGTGTCTGGATTCATGATTGCATATGCTGAGTGCACGGCTTTTCTTCACTAAGATATCACTTGGCTGCACGTATTTTTTGGAAAGTACATTGCAGTGATCTTTCTTTAACCGTTGACGGAAGTTTGAGTATGTCAAGGTTGTATAGAGTGAAGATTTAGCAGCACTAAGGGCAGCCATGAACTTGAAGGCACTAAAGAAGCCGGAATTGTTGAGCTTGGCCAAAGAGTTGGGCCTCCAAATTGCCGAATCTAAGAGAAAGCCGGAGATAATTGAGGCAATCGAAGTGACCGGGGCAGACGACGATGAACTGACGGAATGCCTAGAGAGCATTGTAGAGGAAGGGCGTAAGCGCCTAGAGGAAAAGGAAGAACGTAAGCACCTAGAGGAAAAGGAAGAGCGTAAGCACCTAGAGGAAAAAGAAGAGCGTAAGCACCTAGAGGAAAAGGAAGAGCGTAAGCGCTTAGAGGAAAAGGAAGAGCGTGTTGCACGCTACACACTCGAAAGGAAGCGCCTAGAGATTGAGCTCTTGAAAGCTCAAAATCCTGAAAGACCTAGCCCAGAGGCCCGTGAAAGCGAGCGCAGAACGACACACTTGATGGCACCCTACGCAGTAGGAGGGGACATAGGTCTTTTTCTGGTACAGTTTGAGCGCACGTGTGAGAAGGCAAAATTCACAAAAACACGTAGCCGCACCGCTTGCTTACGTTACTGTCACGTGAGGTAGCTGATACTGTTACGTGAAGCTGAAGGCGAATACTATTTACAATTTATTTACAGGGAAGCTCACGGAGGCCAAAATGGCGATGCTATTTGGCCTCCGTGAGCTTTGCACACGTCGTCTTCGTCCTCCTCAGTGCAGCCACACTGTGGCGACTGTTCCGTAGCATCACCCCCGGCGGTAGAGGTACCGTACCGGTGCTTAATCTACACATCCGCGGTGAAAGATGTGTGGTATGGTTTTAGTCTTGCCACGTAAACGATGTCACTTTCAGCTGATGATGACGCTGACAGATCGGCGGGGATGATTTCATACGTGACATCGGTCACTTATCGTACCACATGGTAAGGGCCAGTCTAGCTCAACAGCAGCTTTTCGGAAAGGCCTACACGTCGAACGGGTGACCAGAGAAGCACCAGAGAACCCGGAGAAAAGCGCACGTCACCATGGTGGCAATTATAGAGGCATCTCTGATGCTCCCGTGAGGCCTCGAGACGGGTTCGGGCCAGCCGGCGCGCGTGGTCGGTGTGTGCGATCGCGTCGCGGGCGTATTCAGTGGCGGAACGTGTGGCCGATGGCAGCAAAGTGTCCAAGGACAACACGGTTTCTCGGCCATATAGGAGATAGAATGGTGAATAGCCGGCGGTGTCGTGACGCGATGAATTATATGCGAACGTCGCATACGGTAAGTGAAGATCCTAGTCATGGTGGTCGCTCGCAACCTACTTCGATAGCATGTCGGTGATGGTCCGGTTGAGGCGCTCCGTGAGGCCGTTGGTCTGTGGGTGGTAGGACGTGCTGAACTTGTGCTTTGTCGAGCAGGAGCGGGCATGTCCTCGACGAATGCCGACAGAAAGCTGCGGCCAAGGTCAGTGAGTAATTGGCGCGGAGGACCGTGCACTAAAATGATATCATAGAGCAGAAAGTCTGCAGCGTCAGTAGCGCAACTTGTCGGGAGGGCTCTGGTGATTTCGTACCGCGTAGCATAATCGGTAGCGACGGCGACCCATTTATTTCCGGAGCCCGAGAGAGGAAATGGTCCAAGAAGGTCTAGACCAACACGGAAAAAGGGTTCGGGTGGGATGTCGATCGGCTGGAGACATCCAGCTGGAGGTGTGGAGGGCTTCTTCCGGCGCTGACAGGGCTCACAAGCGGCAACGTAGCGCCGCGCGGAGCGGGCGAGACCCGGCCAAAAGAATCGACTGCGTACACGGTCGTATGTGCGCGAGACGCCCAAGGGTCCAGCCAAGGGAGCATCGTGAAGTTGCTGGAGGACAGTCGAACGCAGGTGCGATGGAATGACGAGCAGAAGGTCAAGGCCGTGTGGATCAAAATTGCGGCGGTATAATGCCCCCTCCATAAGGAGAAACATCCGGAGAAGCGTCGCCAGGAGTTGACTCCAGACGGTCGATGAGGGCTCGTAATGAAGGATCGCGCCGTTGCTCGTTGCCGATTTGAAACAACTGGGACACAGAGAAAACGCAAGCGATGCGTCCGCATCAGCAGGTTTGTCGATGGGGTAGCGGGACAAACAATCGGCATCCTGGTGCAAGCGTCCCGTCTTATATACCACGGAGAAGGTATATTCTTGCAGGCGTAACGCCCAGCGAGCGAGTCGTCCCATGGTGTCCTTGAGCGAGGATAGCCAGCAGAGAGCGCTGTGATCAGTGATGACACAGAAGGGGCGTCCGTAAAAGTATAGACGAAATTTCGCAACAGCCCACACAAGAGCGAGGCACTCGCGCTCTGTGATCGAATAATTGCGCTCGGGGGTGATAGAAGTCGGTTGGCAAAGGCTATAACGCGATCATGTCCACGCTGGCGCTGTGCTAACACTGGTGCCGTAACCACTGGCATCAGTTCGAACTTCCGTTGAGGCAGACGGCTCAAAGGGGGCCAAAATTGGATGCGTGGTAAGGAGAGTAGTCTGCTGCGAAAAAGATGCGGCATGGTCAGGACCCCAAGAAAAAGGGGCGTCTTTCTTCAAGAGGTCGGTAAGGGGACGTGCGATGGTCGCAAAACCCTTCACAAAGCGTCGGAAATAGGAGCACAGTCCTACGAAACTACGAACGTCCTTGGTAGACTTCGGAACAGGAAAATTCGTAAAGGCGCTAATTTTGTCCGGATCGGGTCGCACGCCTCTGGCGTCTACGAGGTGTCGAAGGACGGCGATTTGGCGGCGACCGAAATGACATTTTGACGAGTTCAACTGGAGACCGGCGAGGCGGAACACGTCAGGAATCGCTGAAAGACGGTCTAGATGCGTGTCGAATGTGGGCGAATAAACGATGACGTCGTCTAGATAGCACAAACAGGTGAACCACTTGAACCCTTGAAGCAAAGAGTCCATCATTCGTTCGAAGGTGGCGGGCGCGTTACAGAGACCGAAGAGCATCACCTTGAACTGATAAAGGCCGTCAGGGGTAACAAATGCAGTCTTCTCTCGGTCCATGTCATCGACGGATATCTGCCAGTAGGCGGACCGTAAGTGGATAGAAGAAAAATAGGTAGCACCGTACAGGCAGTCTAGAGCGTCATCAATACGTGGCAAAGGGTACACGTCCTTTTTTGTGATTTTGTTCAAGTGGCGATAATCTACACAAAAGCGCTACGTTCCATCCTTCTTTTTGACAAGTACGACGGGAGATGCCCAGGGACAACAGGAAGGCTCGATAATGTCCTTTGCAAGCATCTTTTTGACTTCCTGTTAGATAACAGCTCGTTCCGACGCAGAAACACGATATGGACGTCGGTGAATAGGGTTCGTATCGCCAGTATTTATGCGATGGGTCACGACGGACTTCTGACCTGAGGACCTATTGTCAGTCAAAAATGTCGCGATAGCCTTCAAGAACGCGGCAAAGAGCTTCAGCTTGAGCAGGTGTAAGGTCAGAGGAAAGCATCTTCTCGATGTCGACATTAATACCGTGCGATGACGTCATGGTATGGGCTGAGCTGCAACGATTTTCCCGTGTGAATGGCTCGACCTCATCGTCCTGCAAAGCGTAAATTATAGCCAATGAGATCCCCTGAGGCAGAACTTGCGCTGTTAGCGCGACATTGACAAAGGGAAGGCGGGAGTCTTTGCTAGTAATTGTTAGCACAGTGTGCGGCACGGTAACACCATGTGTAAGCATAACTGCCGGAATTGGTGCGACCACGTAATTACCGTCAGGTACAGCTGGTGAGGACAAGTCGACGTGCATCACAGATTGAGGCGGTAGGCGAATAAAATCCATGCAGCTCAAACGGCTTGGAGGTGGGCCCACAGGGTCGGCAAGAAGAGGCAAGTCAAGGCGAAGTGAGCCGGCCGAACAGTCAATGAGGGCCGAATGATAGGCAAGAAAATCCAGACCGAGAATGAGTTCGTGAGGGCAATGCTCGATGACGGTGAAGTGAACGACGGTGTGTCTCTCAGCAATGGTGAGTCGGGCAGAGCACATACCAACAATAGCGACAGTCCCTCCGTCGACGACTTGTACAAATCGGTTCGGGGCGGGGGTCAGAACTTTCTTGAGCCGACGGTGAAGAGCAGCACTCATAATGGACACATGCGCCCCGGTTACAATCAACGCGCACACAGGAACATTGTCGACGAGAACGTCCTAAAGATTCTTGTTCGTGGGTGAGATGAAGCGAGGACTTCGTGCCAATGTCGTCAATGCAGCTTCACCTCCAGAAGCTGCACTGTCTAGTTTTCCTGTCGGGGGTGCGGCGAGTAGGTCGGAGAAGGAGCACGGCGTGACGGGGGTGCGCGAGATTGGCGGCGGGAGGGAGAAGGCGAGCGGGATTAGCGGGGTCGTGTCAAAGGTGTCGCATGGTCAGATGATGGAGCGGGCATAGAAGGGGCGAAGGAAAAGGATGCACTAGAGGGGCGACGGTTGTAATTAGGAGAATAGCGTGCCGGAGTTGCCCAGCGGATACGGCAGTGGCGAGCGACATGTCCAATGCGTCGGCAGTTAAAACAGATCGGCTTGCCGTCTACGGTTCGCCATTCGGAGGGGTTGCGCTGTTTATAAGAGTAAGAAGGGTGCGGTGTGCCCGTGCGTGGAGACAGAGGTTCCGAGAGTATGGACTGAATGGATTGCAGGCCAACGTTGGACAACTCTTGACGGATGACGGCCTGGATCAAGGAGATTATCACCGGAAAATGATCAGGTAACGGGTATGAAGGGGCCGCCGGTTCCGCCGCTTCGACCTCACGACGAATGATGCGGGTCAAGTTGTCACATCGCGACGGCTGGTGGAAGAGGTCGTCACAGGATGACGTAGCAGCTGTGATGGGAAGTCGCGTGATGTGCTGGGATACCCGGCTGCTTTTAGCATGCTCGATACGGCGGCACTCCTTGAGGATGGTATCGATGGTGGTGACGTACGTAAACACCAGTAAATTGAAGGCGTCGTCAGCAATGCCTTTGAGGACGTAATTAACCTTATCATCCTCAGACATGGTCGGGTCAGCCTTGGCACAAAGGGCCAAAACTTCGAGAATGTACGACACGTAGGACTCGGTCGACGTCTGTACACGTGTGGCAAGTGCTTTCTTGGCGTTGTCTTGTCGACCAAACGTATTGCCAAAACGGTCGCGAAGCTGGTCTTTGAAAAGATTCCAGCTCGAGATCTCCTCTTCGTGAGTCTGGAACCACGCCAATGGAGCTCCGTCGAGGTAAAACGTACGTTGGCAAGCATAATAGTCGGATCCCACCTGTGACTGGTGCTGACACGTTCGTATAAGCGGAGCCTGTCGTCAACATCAGGACTGCCGACTCCGTTGAAAACACCAGGATCCCGAAGTGGGGAAACGGCGACGTAGGTCGGGGCTGCAGGCGGAGACGCTTGCGTAGATGAAGTGCCGCCAGTAGGAGCCGAAGTTGCATTGTCGCCGTTGCGACCGCTACGAAGCTTCATGACGGTTACGGCGAACGTCCACCTCCACCAAATTAATGTTACGTGAAGCTGAAGCCGAATACTATTTACAATTTATTTACAGGGAAGCTCACGGAGGCCAAAATGGCGACGCTATATCAAGCCGGCACATACGTCGGCTTCGTCCTCCTCAGTGCAGCCATACTGGGGCGGCTGTTCCGTAGCAATATTATCGCCCGCATGGGAAAAGAAGAAGCAGAGGACTTCGATGAAGTCAAAGCAAATCTGCTGAAAAAGTACAGATAATTAGCGGAGGCATTCAGGCGAAAATTCAGGGAAGTCGAGAAAACCAAAAATGAGTCATGCTCAGATTTTGCATACACCTTGGAGGTGAACCTAAAGGAATGGCTCAGAGAAGAGGGTGCACACGGTGACGCTGAAAAGATAATGCAGTGCATTGCTTTAGAACAGTTCTACCGCCGGCTGCCAGTAAACATTAAGTATTGGGTTCAGGATAGGCCAGGCATAGACACTATCATGAGAGCGGCCAATCTCGCTGAGGAGTACGTAACTCGCCGTGCGTTCGAAGGCAACGAAGGTCCTATAAAGGAGGTGACAAAATACAGACCCGACAAGCCAGAGCGATGGTCAAAGTCGAATCACTATAAATCAAAGAAAAGATCAGATTCAGTGAAAAGTAGTGACGAGACCAGCAAGGGAAGGGCTGCGTCACCCGAACAAAGGTCAGAAAGGCAAAAGAAAAAGGCTTTCGAGGCCAAGAAACCAATAGTTTGCTACAACTGCCAGCAAACATCCCAAACTAGTGTTGATGTCACTAACTAGTAACGAGGAAAATCTGAAATTGCTAGAAATGTACATTCGAGACCTCGTGGTAAACGGCAAACCGTGTAGGGTGCTTCGCGACTCGGCAGCCACAATGGACGTAGTGCACCCGTCGTACGTTGGGGAAGGCCAGTTCACGGGAGAATGTGCTTGGATAAGGCAAGACGTGGAAACCTCCAGTTTTTGTCTCCCTGTGGCCAAGATTCGTATCGAAGGACTTCTTGGAGTACTAGACACTGAAGCTACCGTTTCGGCACATCTCCCGCCTCAGTATCCATATTTGTTTTCTAACAAATCTGAGGATTTGCTACCACGCAGGGAAATCGGGTTTAGTGAAGGGATAGTGCACGTCTTAACTCGTTCCAAGGCATGGGGGCTCGCGGCCAAGGCAGTGTAAGGGTGTCCAGTGGTGGAGGAAACCGGTTTGATGGAGGATTCGTCAACCAGCACCAAACAGGACAGCCCTTTAGGGGATAGTGCGGAAAGTACACCAGCTAATGAAGAGGTCAGGAAAGCAGCAGAGCCTGAAATGTCTAGCAAGGCAGAATGCAGACAAAGGTTATTTAATGTAAGCCCTGCCACATTTATTGCTGAGCAGGAAATGTGTAAGGCACAAAGCAATGCTTAGCATTAATATGACAGGACGGCTCGCACGCGACGCTTTGAAGTGGGGGAAAAGGTAATGATCCTGAAACCCTCGTTGAAAAACAAACTAGAGGTTCAATGGGAAGGACCGGTTGACATAATTCAGAAATTATCTGACACAAACTACGTAATCACGGTACCGGGAAAACGAAGGACACCACAAGTGTACCATAGCAATATACTTAAACCCTATCGGCAGAGCGAAGTCATTGTGAACATGTCCCTTAACCAACCTGAGGAAATGCCTGTTGACTTTCCAGAGTTAACAGCAGTGACGGAGGCAAAAGACATTCACGACACCATTGACAACAGGCGGAGTTGAATCACAATCAAAGGGCCGAACTGAGGGAACTCGTGTTTGAATTTAAAGACGTATTTTCAGATACACCGGGCAGGACCACTGCGATCGTTCACGATATCGAGTTAACCTCGTCGGACCTAGTTCGTTCGAAAGCTTATCGCGTTTCGCCTCGTCAACGTGAAGTCATGACCACTGAAATAAACAAGATGTTAGAGCTAGGTGTAATCGAGCCACGAGAGAGTGATTATACCTCGCCTCTTATCTTGGTTGAGGTCCCAGGAAAGGAGCCGCGACCAGGTATCGACTACCACAGGTTCAATTTAATCACGAAGGACCAGACTTGTCCAATACCGCATATCGAGGAAAGGCTTGAGAAGGTGAGCAGTACTAATTTCATCTCTACGCTCGATTTAGTCAGAGGGTATTGGCAGGTTCCGTAGACCGAGAAGGCAAGTAGGCTTGCGGCGTTTATTTCCCCGATGGGAACCTTTCGAACGAAAGTCCTGAGCTTTCGATTGAAGAATGCGCCATATTGCTTCTCTAGCCTTATGGACCAGGTGCTACGAGGAATGGAGGACTTCGCACTTCCCTATCTCGATGACATAGCAATCTTTTCTTCATCATGGACCGACCATATGCAACACCTGCGAACCATGCTGTGCGTCTACTAGAGGTTAACTTAACGGTTAAGGCTCCCAAATGCCAATTAGGGCGCGCGGAGGTAGCTTATCTATGTCATGTAATAGGGCAAGGCCATCGTCAGCCTTCGGAGGTTAAACTGACCGCAACAGACAACTTCCCGCAACCACGCACCAAGCGGGACATCAGATCATTCCTTGGTTTGGCGGGTTATTACCAAAGATATATCCCGCGGTATTCCGAGATTGCGAGTCTTTTAACGGATGCTCTCAGAAAAACAGAATCACAAACGGCAAAGCGGTATGACGCAAAAGAAAACCATTAACGAGTCAGTCAGTGTTGGACGCGGCCGACTACTCTAAGCCATTCATTCTTCAGTGTGATGCCAGTGACAGGGGTATGGGGGTGGTGCTCTCTCAAAAGAGAGATGACGAGAACGAACACCCTATACTGTGCGCCAGTACAAAGCTTTCAGTTCGGGAGGAAGCATACAGTGCATAAGAAAAAGAATGCGCCTGCGTAGTATGGGTGGTGCAGAAGCTAGCTTGCTCTATCGCTGGTTCAAGATTCACCCTAGAGACTGACCACTGTCCCCTCACATGGCTGCAGTCTATGTCTACGAAAAACGGCCGTCTTTTGCGCTGGAGCTTGGCTCTTCAACAGTACACCTTCGATATACGCTACAAGAAGGGTAAGCTTAACGGCAATGCCGACAGTTTGAGTCATTGCCCCTAGAGTAACGAAAACCTCATGCTCATACGGGGTTCCGTGGTTCGTTCGTTCATACGTTTTCCGAATTCATGTGTTTTCCGAAGTGAAGCCGATTGCTAGCTGATTTTCATAACCACGTCTTAACGCCTTCAAGAAATCGCTGGTTTTAGCGTTCAGGAGGGGAGCACGCGCGTAGGGAATGGGAAAGATGTAGCGGGTTTTCTTTTTTTTTTGAAAGCCGGGTGTGTCTTGGGGGAGGGTAGCCTTATGCTTGCTGCTTTGTGGTTGTGGGTCCCGCACTGTTCAGGGGAGATCGCTTGCCCACGCAGGAGACGAAAAGTTGCGAGACCCGCTTGCAAGACCAATTTCACCGGACCGGAATAGGAAGAAAAGTCACAAGAGCGCCACGAGGACTGATGACCACTTCCAGGAATTTACCTGCTACGAACTAAGCGTTCGTCACCTCTAAAGGGAATTCTGCTACCGAAACGCCGATCCCTCGTACAGCGGCTGCTGACCCCTACACGTCGGGATCTTCCTCCCATGCCGGAGATTGTGTTAGGGTTGGCGTCTGACACCACGTGTTGAAAGGAATTTCAACCGACCCTCTCACCATGCCTCATCAAAATGAGGCGTGACTTCGCCTGCTATTGTGGGCATCCTGATCTACGTGCAGAAAGAACTTTCTTTCACCGGACCTTTTACCAGGCCTCATCGAAATGAAGCGTGACTTTCTAATTCGCTATGACCGTTTCGAGTGTGCCTGTCTGCCAGAAGCCCCGCAGTGTACAGCCTCGATTGTGTGTGTGTGTGTGTGTGTGTGTGCGTGTGTGTGTGCGTGCGTGCGTGTGTGTGTGCGTGCGTGTGTGTGTGTGTGTGTGTGTGTGTGTGTGTGTGTGTGCGAGTTTAGAAAGGCCCTTTCCTCGAATTGGACCTAGAAGAGAACTTCCACGAACCCGCAAAGCGCAGAAGAGGCCGACGGGCGTCTACAATTCCGGGAGGTGGGACGACTTCTTCCTTTCAGCAGGCTCGGTATAACCAGAGGAGGAGGGGCCCTCTTTCCGTGCCGGCCACGTGACATCGACGGGAGCAAGATCCGGCCCACGATTCTAGAGAGCATATTTAGGGGGCTCCGAAATGTACTTTTAATCAATTCAAGCTCTTTTTGTTTTCTTTCATCTACCTTTCAACAAACCGTGCAAGTTTCGCACTAGAAAATTGTCTCGCCCTTGCTTGGTCGCCATGGTCTACCGGATGCCTGCAGACCGCCGACAACGCCACGCTACCCAACAAGTAACGTAGGTCGAGCTTCGATAGGCAGGCGCCGCTACTACTCGGCAGCAGTACAATACGCTGCCCTGGAGTACGCAACAACAGTAAATGCGAGCATCCCTTCGAAAAGAAGAGGCCAAGATGTGCGGGACAACCATGTACGCTCGACGGGTGCCCCCATGCAGGACAGGATGGGTCAGTTAGTGTCCCAGTTCCTCTAAGCAAGGTTTCTTTTACGCACGTTAGCTTTAAATGCTAAGTGACAAAAATAATTGCGCTTGCAAGAGCCAAAGCGTTCATTGCCTACTGGACGTGCGTAGTGTGTCCCGTCTCAAAACGAAAGGAACGCTCGTTCGGAGACCTGTACAACATCTTTACACACTTGAAGGTTGCTTGCAGTGATGAGAAGAAATCTTTTCGCAGCCGGAAGCTACTGAAACTCATGGGAGCGTACAAGACGAGAAAGAAGAAGACGGTGGGCTCACAGGACGCACGCGTTAAAACGAAGCAAGAAAAAAAGAATATTGATTTCGTTCACATCGAACGCATCTGTCTCGTCTCGTTTCTTCGACCTGGTGCCTTGACCAGGATAGCGACTACTCCTCTTCTGACTGGCCACGGACTACTAGAACGACGGACTGGCCGCAGAAGACGCACGAAGAGGAGGCCCGAAGGCGAACCAACGGCAGCGAGGCGAGACGTCGACAGCAAGGAGCAGCACAGATACAGAGGGCGACCAAGACTCAGGTGACGCCTCGCCGCTAGAGTCTGTAAGCGACCAGCAGTTTCCTCAGTTATTCAAGATGAACAGAGAAGTGATTTTGAAATACCGAAAAACGCTGAGGACACCAATAACAAACTTAGTGACCGATGCTGAAAAGAAACTGGAGGAATATCAGGATCCTACAGCGACGTCGCGGACAGCCAGCCAGATTAAAGTTATGCAGACTGGCTAAAGAAAGTAGACGAGCAGATGGAGCAGTTCATAACAACCGAAACAGCTGACTCGGAGTTTGCGAAAACCACTGAGTACGAGTTAAATATAAGTGCTCTGCACAGCATCGACGCGTACCTTTCTCGACAAGAAATATGGGAAACGGCGAGGGAGCAACCCAACTTTAATGGCGAAGCTAGACAATCGCATCAAGCAACAATAGTGAAGCTACCAAAGCTAGAAATAATGAAGCTTGGTGGCGATCAAATGAAATGCCAAAGATTTTGGCGGCAATTTGAAACAGCTGTACACGAAAGAACCAACTTGAGCGAAAATCCGAAATTTACGTACCTTCTGTCATCACTAACCGGAAAAGCAGCAGCTGCCGTGGAGGGACTACAGCTTTCTGACAGTAACTATGAGAATGCCGTTGCAGAAGTACGGAAAAGATTACGTGCTGGCAGAACTGCATATGAAAGAACTAGCTAACTTGAATACAGTGACAAGCTGCAACCACCTTGACGGTTTGAGAAAGCTGTCACAAAAGGCGCAAGTGCACATACGTGGATTGGAATCCTTAGGTTTGAAAAGCGAGTCCTATGCATCGATGTTGCTTCCGATCCTGAAAAGAGCTTTGCCAGTGGATATGTAGATTGGATTCCAGTTAAAACAAAGAGAAGTGATCAGTGGATCTTCAGCACAAATCATAATGCGGCTTTACGTCAAGAAGATATTCTTAGGCTCTGGATGAAATGCATAGAAGATCAGGTAGAGTGCAGAGAGGCATCGTCGACAGAAAGGAGAGAAAGCTACGGCAACAGAACTGATAGTAAGCAGGAGAAAAGAACTGTTAATTTTCAAAGTACAGCTCCAAAGTTTTCCATATTTTGCGAGAATACTACTCACTGTACTGATGATTGTAGGAAAACGATGCTTTATGAAGATAAGAAAAGGAAGGTCACAGAGGCAAACAGATGTTTCCGCTGTACCAGGCCTCGCCATTCTACTAAAATATGTAAGGCAAACATTCGGTGCAAGATATGTCAAAAATGGCATGCGACGTCTATGTGCCGAAGCAGAAGACACTGAGCATGATGAAAGTTATGCGATTAACACATGCACGTCAAATGCGGCAGTGATTAACGCGGAGAAGTGGGGCACATACATACGATTACGAGTCATTACATACGAGTCACAGCTTGGGTTGTCGGGTATATCCGGAATATATAAAAAAGAAAATGCTGAAGAATGCTGAAGAATGCTGAGACGACAATCATCTAACTAGAACAATACATACGAGAAAGCATCGTACAGAGCAAGAGCATTCCTACGAAGACAACAAGGATGTTTCTTCATGGTACGGAAGTCTGAAAACGAGCAAGGTCTGATAAGACACAAAGGTCGGCTACTTCTAAGTGGATTAACATGCAACAAAAGGCATCCTATTGTACTGCCAAATTCGACGGCTGGTACAAAGCTGCTGGTACGCCATATTCATCAACTCACGCTGCATGGAGGAATTAGCGTCACATTATCGCACATTCGAAATGTGTACGGGGAAATACAAGGAAGGCAGCTGGTGAAGAAGATAATTCATGGGTGTCTAAAGTTCCAACGATTTACGCCAGACCGCTGCACCAAGAAACAGCCCCACTTCCTGCTAACAGAGTCAGCGAGCGACAATCATTTGAAGTCATCGGTGTAGATTTCGCGGATCCGTTACTTATAAAAGACGCGATTTAAGGCACTACAACACAGTATGTTGCAATATTTGTATGTGCTACTACACGAGCTGTACGTCTCGAAGTTGTGGACAACACGACAACAGAAGCATTCTTACATGCGTTCCGAAGGTTTACAGCGAGACGAGGGCTATGTTGCACCATTTACAGAGACAACGCAAGGACGTTCAAGAAGGCAAACAGAGATATCAATCGTATTATTAAAAAACTACAGGAAGAAGTCTCCAAAAGAGCAAGCCAAGGAGATCAAATCTAATGGAAGTACATTGCAGAACAAGCGCCTTGGTGGGGAGGATTTTATGAAAGGATGATACGAAGCATGAAATCAGCAATGAGGAAATTTATTGGAGAAAGACTGTAATCAAGAGATTCAAACAATAACAACTGAAGTTGAAGCTATCTTTAATAGCAGACCGTTGACCTATGCATACAGTGAACCGGATGAGCATCTACATATTGTGCCGGCTGACATAATAGATGGAAAGCATAGGAAAAAAGACATCACCGAACGTGAAAAACAGGTCAGCATAGAAGAAATGTGGTTAAATAAGCAAAAAAAATCACGAAAGATTGGTGGAAAAGATGGAACAGGAAAAATTTGAAAGAACTCAGAGAGCAGCGTAACACAAGAAAGCAAGAAATGACAGTGAACCAAGGAGATATCGTTTTAATCGGTGCACGCACTTTCAGATCCTTCTGGAGCCTGGCTAAGGTCATTGAAGTATATTCTGGAGTCGACGCGAAGCCGCGCTCCTGTCTCCTAAAAACGAAAAGAAGACTCGTTCGGAGACCTGTACAACATCTTTGCACACTTGAAGGTTGCTTCCAATGATGAGAAGAACACTTTTCGCCGCCGGAAGCTATTAAAACTCATGGGAGCGGAAAAGACGAGAAGGAAGAAGACGGCGGGCTCAGAAGGCGCGCGCGCTAAGAAAAGAAAAAAAAGAAGATTATTGATTTCGTTCGCATCGAACGCAGCTGTCTCGTCTCGTCCCTGCGACATCCGGCGCAACACTAGAACCGAATCCTGTAGGAACTGGCGCGCTATCTGTGGCATTGCGACCAGCAGTAGAAGGAGAAGAAGACGATGAACGCGCGAGTCATGGCTGGGTGCTGCTGGCGAAGGCTAGGTGCCACTGGTAGGAGTGTGAGGCCGTTGCACCTACCAAACTGGCGCCCGACATGGGGCACCATCTGCGTCCCGGAACGTATAACTGTGTGGGACGCTGAAGCGTCCGTCCCGGCTTGCAGAATGACTACAGCGGTGCGTGCTGCCCCTCGGGCTGGTGAGCAGGGCGTTCCCCCCCCCCCTGCTCTTCCTCCGTCGCCGTTATCGGTCCCGGCAGGGAAACCGAGGACGCCGGCTCCAACGCTCTTGCTCGGCTCTCGGCGCCGCAGGCGCTTGTGACGACACCGACGCAGTGGCGCCTACACCACCTGCAGCAGCAGCTCCGTCCCTCGGCGGTGCCCTATGTGGATTTCCACACAGGGCCACCTACATTTGACATTGCGCAATAAGAGCTCGCAGCTGCCCTCGCTACCGATCGACGACTTGAAAGTGGTCTTCTGACCGAGAAATCGACTGAATCTCGGTGAGTGGCCGCAGCACTCTATAGCGAGAGCTATACGCACGACAGCTCAATCAAACGAGAGCACGCTCCACTAGCTAACCATCTGCACACGCCGAGTGCAGAAAGTTACAGTAGTCAGCACACGTAACATGTGACCGTAATGTTTACCGAGAAACTCCTTAACGCTACTGCGTTAAAATTTAGAGGACGCTTGAGCTTCGCCTTTAAGAGTGGAACGCGATAGCATTCAAAGATTCCTGACTGCTACTCACGCTTCCCGGCAACCGCAGTTCATGTAACCGTAATGTTTGCCAAGAAACACTGGCGGCGAACGCTGGGCTTGGTGTATGCACGAAACTTCAGAGAGAAGCCACCCTGGGTTCTTGCAAGAGTGACAGCTGTTGCAAGTGACCACCTCGCCGACATCAACTCTGCCAGACTTTTCTGAGTTTTCGCGTAACGAAATTATGTTTTCTGCAATATTCAAATTAAATTCCGGCGCTATTATGTCTGTAGGTTGTGTTTAGGTCCTACTGTACGATTTACTACGTATTCTACCTTGACAAATTCAATTATTTCATTGCGTAACATAGATGGCTTCCGCGGTTTCAAGTTCTTTTCGTTGAAATGACGTCCGATGCTGAACGCGGGATGCCGGATTTTCTGCGACACGGAGACCTTTGCGCTATCGCGTTAATATTTATATGTATCAAAAAATCAGACAGGCAACCATCATTCCTGCGTTGAACTGCGCAAGCAATAGCTTAAGGAACTTGAGAACCAGGTGCGTAGATTTCCCATTTTCAGATTTTATTTACTGCCAATAGTTATACTAAAACTAGCAAATTATTACTCATTCGTGTTACTTCAGGTCCTTCTTTGACGTTTTACATCAGAATTCACAAAAGCTGTCGGAAGAATTGTTAAAGCTATACATTCATTCAAAGCAGTAGTGATCAGACTATAGTCTTATGTACCGCAGTAGACGTGGCAACTACTATGTATTGAAATAAAATGCTAAAACATTATATCTCCGAAGTTGAGTATATTTCTAGCGGTAACGAACTAGTTAAAATAAGGACAGAAAACGCTGTCCGAGGCTCATTTGAAATCCTATTTGTCGCAGCCTAATAAATGTTAAAAGTGAACTGGTAAAATGAAAGTTCTTGCCCACTGCAAGACTAAGAAAAATTTGCCACTCTTATCCACTCATAATGCAAATACTGACTGAGGTAGACAGCTTCTTCAGCCTGGACGAGTAACCTGAAACGCGGCAATTTGGTTTCTCTTCTGGCGCATACCTTCCTATTTCAGCTCCAGAAATATAAACACTCGTTCGTACTCATTCCCAGGTATCACCACCGGCGCCTCCTCATGGCAATAACGGAGACGGGACTTGCTAAACCACATCGCAGACGTGTCGTCGTGTCCACTACGAGCCACGACCAAGGAACGGAACCTTTCGAATTTTATCTTATGGTCTATGTATTTGGCATTGTGGTGTCCTGTGTGGTCCTAGGAGGAGAAATATTGATGGAATCGCGACTTGTAGCGCGTTTTTATAGCAATTATGCTAATCGCGTTAAACAACATGTGCAGAAGAAGCGTCGCAAGGGTCAGTGGAAGATAAAAGTAAGAGAAGACCCGAAAACACTCATGATCCCAGAACAGCTAACTCGAAACTGGTAATTAGCACAAAAAGTACTGATTAGATCTCTTGTGCGTTAATGTGCTCTACTGACAGACACCGCTATGTGCACGCGGTGGATGCTGAAAACTGAGCAGGGGACCAGCGCCAGGTGCTATTAGGATGATCATCATAGGGAGGTAACAAAGGGGAGCTAGCAAGGAGGGGAGGGGCTTCACCATGAGTCTTGTCCTTTGTTTCTACGGAACATATACACTAAATCCTCTATATAACGAGCTGAATGGGGAGCAGCACTTACGTCGTTATACTGAGTATTTTATTAAAACGGTTTTTGCCCCCGCCGCCGAGATTATCCGTCAGCAATGGCGCTCGTTGCTGTTAGTAGCCAGTACTTTATAATACAAGTCCACTGCGGACCACCGAAGAGCCGCGAATTTTTCGCTTTTCTTTTCACTCTTTGTCAGCAGTATTGGATTCCTTGCAATAGTACTACACGCTCAAGTAGCGACGTAGCAGGTCGCACAATGTATTGTGAGCGTGCCGACAGATAGCTGCAGCCTCTAAATACATTTTACGATCGCCGCGGCACAGCGAAGAGGTATCTTTTCATGCTCCCATCCCAATGACACTATAAGACTTCGGTGGTATACTTGGGAAACTCTGATAAGGCGATCGGACGCTTATAGCTTAAGGAGTGGGAGTAAGCGGTAACGGTCCATTTCATTTTCCATTCTTATTCAACGAGCCTAATTACCTGATCGCGGCGATAAGGATGATGTAGTTTCGTCAGGGTCGATGACAGTTGCCGAAAATGTTGAAAAATCAAATGAATTGTTAAAACAATTTGTCAGACCTAACTATAGTTGTCATCTACGTACTGAGAGTTATTGCACGAATCGTTGCAGCAGGAGACGCTGACGCGACGTCGACGCGCGACGAGTTTCTGGCACCCTCGCGGCCCAAGTGGCGTTTAGTCATCTTGATATAGACTGGTGTTTTAAAACAGTGATGGGAACCCGAGTCAGCTAAATCAGCACGATGCTGGTTGGCATCCCCCTCGTGGCTATCAGCCCCGCACATCTGGTCTACGTATTTGCGCTTGGAGGATGAGAGAAGCCTCAATGGGCGTGCTCGATTAGGTGAGACTGAACGGGCTTCGCTGGTCCTCCTCTGTCATCCGCAGCGAGCTCACATTCGAATCGCTTGGCTGATTCTTCTCCACCATCCTCATTGCTCGTGGCCGCCGGTCAAGGCCTCACCTACTTCCCATGCTGACTGCAAATGGGGGTAGTTATCTGCCTATGAAGACGGTCATGTGCAGAGGTACACCGCAAAACCTAGCTGGACTCGGAGAAGAATGCTTCGGACGTATAGTTTCGTACAATAATTACTAGAGGGAACTCTGGCTCTAGTGCCTATAGCAGCTGCAATGTAGGCGGTTCAGCCAGCATGGAAACTACGGGAAGTACATGGATTTGCCGAAACTTCATCCTCTTGGCCTCAAGCGGCTTCGTGACGTTGTGAACTCGCCATTTCAACAAAGTAATGCGTAACTAATAATTAAGTAAAAATTATTCAAATTTTCCAACGGCAAGATTCGAGCGCCGGAAATGCAGCACAGAAGCCCAATATTGAAACTATTAAGCCACTTGCACATCCATTGAGAAGCGACATAAAACGCCTTTATGAATCTATATCGAGCAAGCCTGTTCCTTGAGACTCTTAGCGCGTTTCGATTTGGTCACCTGGACAAGCTGAACCGTTACAATTAGCGGCGATTGTGCGAGGTCGCAGCTTCTTCTGCACTCCTAAAAGTATAGATTGCTCTGAAATTTACAATGAAGGCATATAAATAGCTTAATAAACAGAGCCACAAGAGTGTTTTAATTCACAACTAGGAAGATACGACACATCCATGTACTTTCCATCATTCCCGTGGTGGCTGAACGATTGCAGCGCCAGAGTTTCGTCTAGTAATTATTGCAGGAAACTCTATGGCTTCGCAATAATCGCAGCAGCGACTAGACAGCGTTTGATTAACTGTTCCACTGACCACGTGGTACACCAAAATGATCTTGAACATATTGCTACGGAATAGTATTTCCAATGACGAAGAGGCGAGCAGTAAGAAGACGACGATTGGAGGCAAGCGCGGGCTGGTACCTCTTGGGCAAGTGCGGCGTATTACGTTTTAAATATACCTGTATATAGCTTTTCATCTGCGTCTTCTTACGTAACATATCTGGTGGAGGTGGACGTTCCCTGTACCGCGTCACGGAGCTTCGCACTGGCTGGTACATCGAGCCTTCCTTCATGGCTCCCGGCGATGACAACTCGACTCAGCCGCCTCCGACACCTCCTGCCACTTCGACAACCTGCATCACCCTTAGTCATTACTTAGTCAGATGACTAAGTAATGACGACAATGAAGCGACCGCGACAGCATCACAATGGCATGACAATATGAATGCCTGATCACGACTCTATGACGAGACACAATGACGACGATGGCATGACAAGTGTACGAGGACAGTGTTGTGACGAAGACTGCATCACGAAGCCTGTGTGACGACGACTGCGTGATAGCAATTGCACGACGAATGTCGGATGACGAAGTTGGAGTGACAACGAAGTAATGACCACGATGACATCACGACGGCAATGCGACAGCGACTACATGAGGACTATATGATGACGATGGCGTGACGACAACATCTTGAACACGACCTTATGGCAGTCATTTTACAAAGCTAGAATGATGGCGAGGCTACGACCACGAGCAGAAACCTAGTGGCCCAAGCTTTTAGACAACTACTTGAACCCGTGTGTCGGCGTAGAAAGGACGACGACGACTGCGTGATGAAAGTCAGATCACGAAGCTGGAATGACGGCTTCGGAACGTACACTGGCGTGGAGAACACGACAGACAGACAGACAGACAGACAGACAGACAGACAGACAGACAGACAGACAGACAGACAGACAGACAGACAGACAGACAGACAAACAGACGGACGGACGGACGGACGGACGGACGGACAGACAGATCTAATTCCATTAAAAAAAGTTCAATTGTCTAGCGAGGGATCGCCGGATTCCGAGAATGGGATTGCCCATGTAGCCCACCCGCTGCCGGTGGCCAGTTCTGAATAAAAGAAAGAACCATTTAGAAAGGCATTATATTAAATGATATAGGTGCCAGCAAAAGTAAACTTGACTTAAGTCCAGAGGCTACCAGAATCAGTGTCCGTAAATAAACAGCTTGCGGATTTTGTTCATGAACCTTCGCAGGTTATTTTCGACAATCACTTGATCTAACTTTGCTACACGACAACAACGTAACAGCCATTTCTAAGGCAGAAGTACCAGACGAAAGGATTGCTGCCACTACCCCTTACTGTGTGCTGAGACAATAGCCCCTTAATGAGATTTTTATACATCTGTCGCATTCTAGGATGAAAAGATCGTACGGACTGCACATCCAGTTTGACAAGGGCTAGGGGCTGTCGCACTTCTGACGCACTAAAATAGTGTTTGCTGTGTATGCAATATTTTGTGTGTGTGTGTGTTTTACGTGCCTGATAAGGTTGATTTACAAGTGCGATATTACCTTGTTGTATGACGATGTGTGCAGTGTGTGCAATGTGTGCATTGTTAGTCAAAAGTGCACTCTAGGTACTGTCGAGAGTGCAGCAGCTGTGCGCGATAATTTATGTTGTAGACATTATAGTCTTATACATGTGCAAAAAACAAAGGTGGAAGAGTTAGTTACGAGTAATTTACGGTGAAATTTTAGACGGAACACAGCGAGATACAGAGGATCGTCGTTTGTCCGGTGTATTTCGCCTTGCATTGTCTAAAATTGCGCCGTAAAAGCATGTTTAATAATATTTGTACACGTCACACTTACATTCGAAACGCTTCCTTTCCGGGAAAAATTTCGAAACCGTGAACCCATGTATTTATTGCAATGATGTGAGCAAAATGACAAAGGTCCAGTCATCGCAGCGTTCGTGGCAGAAGACATTTGCGAGACCGGAGCGTCGTGCGAGTTTTGTGCACCACTGACTTATTGAATAAACGTTGAAGCGGTTGCATTTGTTTAGGCCGGATTCCTCTGTTCAGTAAGCCGTGGTCGTCAGATGCCCTGTTGGTCAGCAAGAGCTGGATCTCCAGGTTCATGCTCGATAGCAGTGCCTACCAGAATGGTAGGGGTAATGGCAGAGGCCACTGTTTGTGCGGAGAAAGACGGCAACGATGACGTGCCGTGTGAGTATGGCACGAGCACGCCAGACGGTGCAGGAAAAAGAAATTGTGTAGATCCCGCGCATTGTGGGGACGGCTGTTAGTAGGTGAACCATCCACTTTCTTAATTTGGTACTTGTGTGAATGGGTCGCAAGCATACATGTGTATGGTGACCGCAGCACGATGGCGACCCTGTCGAAGACTATGGCACCAACGACATTATTTCTACGCTGGCAGTTCGATGCGAGCTTACAACGTGACGTTGGGTTCTAGATTACTTTGAAATAAATTGTCAGTTAAATAAGATTGTTTTACTACATTTATTACGAATTTGCTTAGAACACAAGACGTGTAGCAGCGGTAGAAATGATCCAAATTTTAATTTGGATCAATTGGGTTATTGGTCGAAAGGATACGTGAACGGTGTGGAACAAAAGCAAAAAACATAACGTAGTTTTGTGGCTTCTTTGGCACTCAACGAATTCCATTACGACAGCAGCGATCCCCCACTGTTAAGACCATCATCTCATTTTGGTTGCCCGAATTTTCCTAATTTCTCTGGTTTGAAAAGTTTTATTATCGTGACTCTAATGGTGTATCATTGGTATTACGTTTTCGCATGGGTGTCGGCCTTGTGAGATTGCCTTGTGGCCGGTGTAAGAAGTTCTGTAAATCTGCCTCCATTCCACTCCATGTAAGTGGATCTACAGCAAAGCTAGGGCGGACGGTAGACAAGTGCCACTATCCCAAGTGACGATGAAAAAAACGAGAACAAGGTGAAAGCAGGAGCCAACGTTTCGACAAAAGAAAGACAATGCCTTCGCCATAATTGCGTGTGGAGCGTATCCAAACGTGAATTTTCTTGAAGTATGCAGTATTTATTGAGACAAAGTATGAAAAGTGCTAGCCTTCTTTAACAGTCCACATGCCGTTTTTCTTCACCTCAGCTGTTAAATTGCCCTTAATTATAGGGAGGACACCGCATGCATATAAAACTGAGAAATTTGTTGTTGTTTTTTTCTTTTCATCGATCATCAATTTTCTGAACACGGACTGAAGCAGAGGCTGGACTGGCCAACCATCATCGGGGACACGTGGTGGCTCCAAGTGCGAGCGACGATAACGAAATGGGGCCTTTTCACTTATATCCCCTAGTGTACATGTTCGGCTGCATGATACCATGTGTGGCTCTATCAAAACAGTGCCAAGGCAGGAGGATAGGAAGAAGAAAACAACCACGACAGGACGAGCGCTGCCCTTGCTACTGCAGCCTTATTGGGATGCTCTATGGATAATCTATGAGGATGCTCTCCTCGGCACAGTGCAAATGTATTAGTACTCTGTTGCGGCGATAGGTAATGTTTGACACATCCGGGAAAGCTTTTCGAAGACGCACGTTACTTGATAATATTGGGCGGTATCTTCGTCGGAGGTTGTTTGTGTTTGGGAGGGCATTAGAATATCTGGCGGTCTCTCATACTCAGGTGTAGGTTGTTTCTTAGCGAATTCCGACTACCTCTCTAATCTTGATGCGATGCCACAAGTTCGGTCAAGAGAAATCTGTGGACTTCCGTTTCTTTCCACTAGTCTTACTTTAAGGTTGTTTAGACGGTGGATATAATCTTTGTCTTCGCTACAGATTCTTTTTATTCGTTTCGTTTGTCTGACAAAAATTGCTCGCTTGCAATGTCGGGGGTGATGACTAGTGTAGTCTAAATGCTGCTGGCTAGCCATAGGCTTCTGGTAGAGTGTCGTTCTGAGTTTTTCCATTTTCTATGTGAACCGTCAAGTCTAGACAGTTGATTTGACTAGGAGAATGGTGAGCAGTAAACTTAATACTCGGGTGAAAGCGGTTGAAATGTCTAGTTAGGTGAGCTAGCCCGTTTGTTCTGTGTTCCCACATTGTGAATATGTCGTCAATGTAATGCAGCTAGGTGTGGGGTTTTAAAGGGTACTATTTCATCAGGCTTGCCTCAAGCTGGCCCATGAAAATGTTGGTATATGTGGGAGCGAATTGTATTCCTATGCTTGTGCCGAAAGTTTGTAGGTAGTTAATCGAATCGGATTTGAAATAGTTGAGCGTGAGAACTAACTTAAGAAGTGACAGGTAAACTTCAGAAGCGTACGCTTGAGGATTGATTGCGAGGGATTTCGATACGGCTCCGATTCTTTCACTCATGGGCATGTTAGTGTAAAGAGCACAAACATCTACGGCTACGAAAATGGCGCGGTCGGAGATGATTTGGCTAACGTTAGTCGAGTCGATAATTCGAAGGAAGTGGGGCGTATCTTGAATAAAAGATGGTAGGGTGATCGGGCCGTTTGGCAGATGGTGATTTAAGGGTATATATAGTGACTCGGTAGGTGTCTCGTTATTTGACACTATTGGCCTGCCAAGGGTTCCTATTGTAAAGATTTCTTCTGCGGGAACCTCATGTATATTAAGAACTTAAAAGCGGTCGGCTTCTTTTTTATTGGGCATCATGACGTGATATTCCGGCTGGGTGATTAGTTCCTGTGACAGGAGCACCGCTATTTGTACTTTACACTAACTTGTTGTAGTCCGAAGTTGGGTTAGAGCAGAGTTTTCTGCAATAGGCATGGTTGCACAATTGTTCGAAGGCCTCATTTTTGTACTTTTCTATAGGTTAGATTACGATACTGCCGCCTTAGTCTGCTGGTTTTCCGTGAGGTCGTCAAGGATTTGGTGCTGAGCTGGGGAGAAATTTTTGCGCTTGTGGTGCCGCGTTGAATCTAGAATTTCCTTTGAGATTAGTTTTTTGTATAAAGTGAGGTGTGGGCATTGCTCGGCTTCCGGTGTCCACGTGCTAGGTGGTCTAAGAGAGTCTCCATCCTGTTTTCATGTTAAAAAATAATTCCTTGTTGCGCATGCATCTTGAAAACTCTGTTATATATATACTATACAATGGTACTATATATACTCTGCCGATGAGAGCATATGCCACCTTGAAAAAGACAAGTCTACTTGTCGAAACATTCGCTCCTGCTTTCACCTTGTTCTTGTTTTGCTCATCGTCTCGAATTTCAATCTCCCGCATTCCCCGTGTTTTCCCCTAAATTTTTACCCCAACTGATGTTACTCGACGTCACACAAGCACCACTACCACAAGGGACATACATCATGCGTGCACGCACACGTCCAGAATACATTTTCTGTCTTCTAGGCCGTACGTCAAGCCCAAGTTTCTAAGAGCCACATGTGGGGCTCTGGGAGGCCTACTCTGTGATCTTACAACCCAAAAACGATTGCATAATTTCACAACGGTACCAACGCGATGGCAAACAGTCTATAAGGAGACGCGGCCGTTCACATCTACATCAACAGATGGCCGCTGTTCGGCACTTTAGCATAAAGAAATTAGAACACTTCAACATCAAGAAAGACCACAGAAAGTCTAACCTTGCCTTCCGCTGGAACGACCACTGTGCAGGACCATGGCTGCAGGAACTCAACCTCGCCATGTGTTACCAATTAGATCTCAATCTCAATCAAGCGCCGTCGTTTCAATGCAGGGCAGGCTCAAGCCCCTGAGATGCCATAACCGTAGGGCGTAGCTCTGCAAACGCTCTGTGTCTCTATCCCAGAAGAAAGAGAACATGACACCGCTGAGGGCCTTCAGCACTGGTCTCGGAGTTAGTGCAACACGTGCAACATAAAAGAAATGCGCAAGAAATATACACTTAACAATTAAGATAGGCTTTCTCCGCAGAAGAAAAAATGCATTCTCTCCCTCTGAGTAGCATTCATAACCTCTTGGACACCTGGGCCGACGAAAGATCGATTGAACTTTACCACCAGAAGCCTAATATTTCCAACTATTTTAAGGTTGCGTGACATGTTCGGTGTAAGCAGGTTCCCGAGAACTGTGGTCGCCGAGAAGTGGCCTTCTTGGGCGCACCAACAGAACACCTTAGTGTCACCTCTGTTGTCGCACATTATTCGGTGACCGTGCACTGTCATGAGTTCAGTACGGGCTTGAGAATTTCAATGCGGACCATCCACAGGCTGTTACCAACATACTGTCTTCTTTTAAACAGCTGCTCATGAATTTCTGAAGCGTTGCCTACGGGGCAAACGCCGCGGCTAAAGAAGCGTTACCAACAAATAGCGGACATCTAAAAACTGTCCCCACTACAACTTGAGGACATACCTAGACTACTCGTACTGATTCTCTATAAAGGACAAAGCTGCCATATGCTAAGAGCTCGGCCGCAGGAGCCGCTGAGGCGACCGCTATGCACAACTTGTTTCCACCTTGATGCTGCAAGGACTTCACGCTTTTCGGCCCTGTGATCTCTTCAATGACGTCAATAAGGTCGCGGGCGGCAGCGTGGGTCAGAGGACTGAAGTAAAAACAGTGCGCCTCTGGAGAGGAGGCACGGGACACCATCGTCACGATGCAGACGACCAGCTAGATCCGGAAGATGCCGCAGGCCGTGCGAACCGTACTAAGCAATAGGCGATTGGAAGATTGGCTGAAGCAGGGAAACGAAAAACAACGGCGGCGTACAAAAACAAAATTCCCAATAGAGGTTCTGAATGTTTGGTGATGGGAGTTCTTCGTGTTTTCTATCTTCAAGAGGATAGGTAGGACATTCGGCAATATAAAACAAGCTTGGTGGTGCAACCCACCGCCCCGTTCCAAACAGGACGCTCATAGCATCCATCCATCCGTGCTCGACGAGGAAACACACACCAACTTTCAGGGACATGCCATAGACTGATGTAGGCCAAAAGGCCGAGAAGCTACATCGTGTGCGCACGTTCGTGAAGAGCGCACGCACGTGTGCGCTGTGCAGCGTATATCCTCGTTCTTGTAGACCCTCCACCTGACGGAAGTGTGTTATTGAACTAATTGAATTTCTCAAGCTGTCACAAAATTCGTGACGTACGACTCACACACAACCTACAGAAATGATAGCATCGGATTGTAATTCGAATACACGAGTTAGCATAACTCTGTTACGTGGAAACACAAACGCAAGCCCCTTTTCCAGCTGCCGGTTTTGTAGTGAGCATGCCACGAAAAATTGCGACCAGCTAGGGGCTAACAGCTTCGCTGTTAAAAAAAACATATTTACTGTTTCAATCATTCAGTAGGACAACGTCGTCATTTCGAATTCGTCAGGCAGCCTCGTAATTCTTAGTTTTAACACATATGTGCCACCCCCACTAGTTTCGCACCCGTCTGTCGCGACGTGCATATTGCAGTCGGGTGCTCGAACATCTGCACAAATGCGCAACTTTTTTCTGCTTCAAGGCAAGAAAGACCACACATTCAAACATATATTCAAGAACAGTGGATCTGAATACAAAACACCTAAACCTGAAGTAAACATATGGAGGAATTCAGCATCATCACCATCAAATCTGGCGACTGAAACCTGAGCAATATATGATGTCTTACATGGGCTGCAGGCTCCAGGATAAAATATCTAGTAGGCCTGAGGGCTTCAACATCCTACTTCGCCAGAGGCAATGCAAGCTAAACAGCACAATCATATTTTAAGACAGGTCGCCGAAGTATCTGTGTATGATAATGATAATAATGTCTGTATTTCTTAAGCGTTTCCTAAAGGATGTCAGACAAAAATGCACTCCAGCGACGACCAAATAGTGTTGTGTTGCACAAAATATCCTAATTGTGGCGTCTGTGCATGTATCTTGAAATCCAAAAGAAGCAATGCTGTATTGAATGAATGTCATTTTGTGCATCAGACTGAAGTTGTTCTTGAGAAGATGGCGGTGTGTAGGCATGGAATACTTTGTCGTCCTTGACCTGAAAACAGCATCAACGGCACAATGAGAAAATAGGGTTACGTGATGATGATGATGAGCTTTACATATGGTACAGACCCAGCAAACAGATGCCGCACTTGATTGAAAACAATGCCGACATCTTTGACGGGGTACGCCGCGAACAACGACGTCACAAAGTCAATTCCACATAGTGCTTAGGTATAACATCACATGTTTTGCAGCCATCAAGTGTTCGACGTAACAGCAGTGCAAATGCGGAGAGAAAGCATCACACCGAAATCTCATAGGCGGCACTGCATCGTTACCTTGTACCATCATTATGGAAGAATATTTGGCCCCGGAGCTGAATAACGCAAATCCGAAATGTTCTAGGCCACTTTTCTGCCTGAAGAGCAACAGGAATTTTACACAGCGACCGCTTCATCACTAGCGGAGAAGCAGTACATTTCAAATATGCAAGAAAGGTTACATTTATAGGCGAGTTCAAATGCTATGCTGCAGGTACATCGGGCAGATACAGGTGATTGGACGTTGCCGTACTAAATTACTGGGACAATTAATGTGGTTAATTTGCTTAACACCTAGAAACTTATTAGAACCACAAGGCAACCTCGCCTTCTTGGCACCAAAAGGGAACCATCATAAACACGATGCAGCATTGCTGTCTGAAATATTTTCAACTGGCAAAATTCAGACTACGTCACATGTTAAACGGCGATGAACAAAAAAGTTAGACTCAGTCTCTCGTCGAACTTCGAACTTAAGGTTCGGTTAAGTTGTCCATCTGCTCTAGTCAACTCTAATCTGCTCATTTTATTTTTTGTTTACTTGCAAAGCAAACTGGGTTTCGAACACCTAACTGTTGTAGTAAAAAACAGGTACATTCAATCAACCGCAGTAAGAAATCGTGCTATATTCAACTTACCTTAGCATTTCAAGAGACCCCGCAGGGGCGTCTGCGTCAGCAGGCGTTTGGTGTGTTGCGACACCACGTACCCGAGCACACGATGGTTGGACCCTCCCGCGTTTAACCGTGCGCGGCTTAGCCGTGCCCGGGGAAAGGGGGATCCTGGGGGTTGAGCCGATGCCGGGTGTTCGGACCTTTAAGGCCCCCCGGCGGAGGCAACACACCTCTTTGGCCTCTGCTTCACGTAGACGGCACCCCCGGACTGACCCACCCGAGGGAAATCGGTAGTTGCCTTTTCCTGTCTCTCGCTCTCCCTCCAACCTTCGTCTTTCTCTCACTTTCCATCTTTCCTGTCTTCTCCTCGCTTCTCTTTACTTCCAATTTCTCCAGGCAGCAAGGGTTAACCTTGTGTGAATAACCAGCCTACGTTATTTCAGATTTGGTTATAGTGGTAATGTATAGCTGGCGTTTGCAGGCCGTGTTTCACAGGCCCTGCAGCGTTCCTTTGTAGGACTCCACGGTGGGTGGCTGGCGTTACTGCCGAAATTACAATCTCTTATGGCTTCTTCTTTCCCCCCACTACCTGATCGCTCCCTGAAGAGGGGGCGCACCGATGATGTCCTAGAATTTTTTGCCCGTCAAAAAGAAATTTTTCCTAGATTCCATGTAGTCCACTCTGAAACACCAAACATACCCGTTCGAACAATCTCACCATTCCTCGTGTCCAAGTCTCTGACCCAAGTTTTTGGTACCGGTTACGAAGCATCCAGAATGGCAAGCGGTGATCTCCTTTTGGAGCTCCGCAACCTGAAGCACTTTGAAAAGCTACCCAATCTAGTATCATTTGGCGACGCCAAAGTAACAGTAACAGCGCATCGTACTATGAATACCAGCCGTGGCGTAGTCTCCGATGATGATCTCTTGGAGCTGACTAAGGCTGAGCTCTTGGAGGGCTTCAGTGAGCAGAACGTCATCAACGTTAAGCGAATTAAGATGAGGCGTCATAATAAGGAAATTCAGACCAAACACCTGATACTTACTTTTGGCACAAGTGTTCTGCCCCAGTCCATCGAAGCCGGCTATATCAAGCTCCGTGTTCGCCCATATGTTCCAAATCCCCTGCGTTGCTTCAAATGCCTGCGTTTCGGTCACAGCTCGCAGAGCTGTCGAGGCCGCCAAACCTGCGCGAAATGCAGTGCTCATGAGCACACCTCTGAAACTTGTGAAAACTCTCTCCATTGTGTAAACTGTGAAGGGGAGCACGCTGCATACTCGCGGTCGTGCCCATCGTGGAAGAAAGAAAAGGAAATGGTTACAATTAAAGTAAAAGAAAACATGAATTTCAAAGAGGCACGCAGGCGGGTATCCTTCCTGCCAAAGCACACCTTTGCCGATGTGGCGCGTCAGGGGGCAGCGCCACAACGGTCTCAGGCGGCCGTCCAACCCACACCCAGTGAGGCGGCAGTGACGCCAACCGCCCGCCTCGGCGGCTGCACCTAACGCTGCTACGCCAACACAGCAGACGGGGCCATCGACCCCGAAGGTGGGCGCAACCGAGGCTGCCCCAACCTCCCCGGCCTCTTCCAGCGCTGGCAACAGCCGGCGCAGCCAGATCCCTCAGGGAGCCCCATCGACCTCCGGGCTGGTGGGCACAGGGGTCTTGCCCTCCCAAGGCGGGCTCTTTCGGGAAACATCTCGCTCGCAAGAGCACGTGTCCGGCGCCTCACAAGAGGCAATGGACACTACACCTATTCTCAAGGTGCACCAAGCGCCTAAGGAGCGGCGAGGCTCCCTCGAACGCTCCAGAAAGGGTAGAACCCCCGTTACAGGGCCTCGAAAGAGCTCTGTAACCTAAGGCATCACCTCCGTTTCCGTAAACACAGCACCAATTTTTCTTTAAATATGGATACACAAATCATTCAATGGAATGTCAGAGGTCTTCTTAGGAATGTCGATGATGTGCAAGAACTTATCCATAAACACAATCCAAAAGTGCTGTGTTTACAGGAAACACACTTAAAATCCAAACACAGGCTTTCTCCGGACGTATGTTACGTTTCGCAAAGATCGCGATGAATTACCTCCGCTTACAGTGACTCAGGTTCTACCAATATCTTATCTGATTTTTTCGATCAAAACTGTAATCGTTTCTTACCTATTTCGACCGCTGGCCAGTTGACGCGTCCGACTTTCTTGAATCCCAACTCCTCTGGATGGTGGACACTTTCTAGGGATCTCACTCGATGAATATATTGGCATTCAATACCAATGTGCCCAATGGAGTCTGAGCATATTTCGCAGAATCCTGTGGCACATAATTGCTCCGGTATGTATTTGTGAACAGCCAGGAGCAAGCACGGGCCTCAACTAGGAAGGCACTATAATTTGCGTTTTATACCAAGTTTAACCCTGATTTCTTTTTCCAACAGTGTTTTTAAATCTCCATGCTGCTATTGTTGCCACGCTTTGCAATAAAAGTACCATCGTTATGTACTTGATTGCCCACTTTCGAGACCTCTTCCTTCATTGCGTGTCCCTGCTTTTGAGACACAGATATTCGTGCGCTTCAGCAGGCAATTTGTTTTTATTCATGTCCCTAATATTCAAAAAGTATTTTACCCTGTGCTCCTCTGACTTCAATATAAACGGAACCAATATCCCCTTCCACTCCCTCATTCGTCGCTTTAAGGTGAGCCCCCAAAGCCAGGCGGCCCAGCGCCCAAGGTCAATTTCCAAATGCGATAAGGTTTCTTCTTTATAACACAAATATAGATTTGCACTTGCACCATTATTCCTTTCTGGATTGCTTGCACCGTCTCATATTTATTCAACAGTCCAATAGAAAAACAAGCTGCTTCCTCTGCCATTCCATCTTCATATAGTCGAATGGTTTTCATTTTTTTGCGTTGCAAGTCTGGTATCGTTGCTCGTTCGGAGGTCATCGGGTTCGCTATTGTCGTTTACGTTCAGCATAGCGGAAACGTTCTTCGTCGGTGATCGTTTCGTGCAGGCGCCGTTTACATTCTCGTTACTGTTACCTCTGGCGCCCCTCGTACGCATGTTTTTCTTCGGGTGTACGAAATATACGTGTCCGCGCCATCTTTGACGCAGCTCTGTATAGCGCTGATACCTCTCCTGCTTATTTACGGCGATCTTTCGTTACTGCTGCATTTCGCTTGCTATTTATATTTAGATTATCTTGGTGGGTGCATGCGAAAGCCTTTCCTTCATTTATGTATACACCGATGCGTATATATATATATATATATATATATATATATATATATATATATATATATATATATATATATATATATATATATATATATATATATATATTGCTTGACTATGGGAACGACTTGCTCTGCAATTATTACCAAGTAACAGCTTGTCTCTTCAACAAGCATAATCATTCCTAATTACTATGCGCTGAACATAGAGCCTAGATTTGTCGCTGCGTCGCTACACATCTTCTGAGTTTTCTGAAAATCTCTTGCATTGTTCGCTAGTAGCACTATTTCGTCCTCATATATCTGTCCAGGGACTTTCTGTAGCACCTGTTTTCTATTATTAGGGTAGTATAAATCAAACCTTAATTAATTGATATCCACGTGTTTCAAAACACCCTTAACATAAAGTGGGAAAAAAGTTAAGACCATGGATAGATGGAAGGATGCTATAGGAGTCCTTTCTTTAACGGGTTGGTTTGCGCCACCAAGCTCCTGCTATTATTTTGTCTATTGACCTGACATATATCAAACGAGAAGAAATTGCTTTCGCTTGCCATTGCATCGTCATACATTGGAATGGTTGTCATTTTCTTGCGTTGCAAGTCAGGCATCGTTGCTCGTTCGAAGGTGCCTGGGCTCGCTGTTGTCGTTTTCGTTCGAGCTCACGGTGACCTTCTACGTTGCTGGTCGTTTCGCGCCGGCGCAATTAACATTCCCATTGATGTTCCCTCCGGCCCTCCTGGTATGCATGTTGTTCTTCAGGTGTGCTAACAATAGGTGTCTTCCCATCGATAAAAAAGGCGTATTTATAGCCGATACCTGTCCTGCTTATATACTGCGATAACATTGACGTCATGCTATTGTTCGGGGCGAGCCTTCTAATCTGCGCCGCCGCACTTCACCCTTATGCGTGTGTTAGTAATCACTAATTTTGATTCTGTTGCCAGGCGCCGAAAAAATTACGGAAGGTCACTCATATACAGCTTTTGGTGTAAACGAATTTACAGGGTCATACTTTTTCAATGATTACCGGAAGCCCTGTCGCGCGATTACGCTGTCTGCGGTCTGCCGCCTTTTTCTGCCACCAAATCGGCAATCTCCAGCCTCTACGGCGCACATGTTTACTTTAGGCCTGCTATAGCTGAACCGAAAGGCTTCCAGGAGGCCAGGACAGCCTGAACCGCAAGCTTGCTAGATACCTTCACATTCTAATATACCATGCTCTATCATTTCCCTAGCTTCAGCGCAGCAAGCCCACGCTATTCGTCCTCGGTGTACCTCGCTTTATAACTGCCCGTTATATCGCATCCTGATCTTGATACGAAAAGCAAGGAGCTTCCTTTTGAGTATTCATAAATAGTTTCTTTCCTGACGTGTTTTTCTCTTTTGAGGTATTCACACAAAGCAGGTTTCTTTTAAACTGCCGCCACCCAAGAAATTGTCAGCCTCGCTAACATTGCGTTTGACGTTCTGCTTTGCGATGCTGGATACAATACCGGTGGCGCACTTGGTGGGAAGCGTCTTCGCGCTTTTCCTCCACTGCGAGCCAACATTACTTCGGTACAAATATATGAACGTTATCACAACCCATTTAGTTTCTATATTGCCCAATTGGCCTTCAAAATCAGTTTTCTTCTGAGCGTTCCTCACTTCAAAATTTGTCCGGCACATATAACAATGCAGGGCTTCACTACTAGTCTTCCTGCGAGAGCACACTAACGTGTGCTTGCCATCGAGTCCCAAAATTACCCTTGACCTAAAGAAACAACCGTAATTTCAAATGTAAAAGTCTTGGAGCCATTAGACCTTTGCACATACATCGGCGCACCTCCTGCATATTGTGTCCCCATGGCACGCTGTTTCATTATGTCCGCCTTTCCCTTCCCTTTTTCTGTTATTGTTTCTTCCCGGTGCCTCGACATATCTATCGCCTTAGTTTATCCATACACCAGGGTATTTGTATTCTCTTACCTGGTATAATTCCTCGCCCTGTAATATCAATGTCTGTTCGCTTTTTTTATTAAATATCATAAATCCTAATTTTTACACACTACAGTTTAGTCCTAATTTCGCACCTTTTTCTCCACACATACGAGCCAGACGTTGTATATCAGTTTGCTTGTTAGTAAGCAACACAATGTCGTCCAAAAAAAAAACGAAATACACCAACAAACCTGGAAGCCCCTGCTCTACTATGATGCCCAGCTATTTGTATGAGAGATAAACCAAACATGGCTTCTCCGCCGTCCACAGATGCACTTGGCATACGGGCGAGTCCAAAGATGTATCGACTGTTCCGATAAAAATAACTAAATTATGTGGTTTCACGTGCTTAAGCTACTTTCTGACTATGAGAAACGTCGTAGCGGTCACTCTGGAAATTCGTACCGCCTGGGGTTCTTTAACCTGCAACTAATCTAAGTACACGTGTGTATTCGCATTTCGCCCCATCGAAATGTTGTCGCTGTGGCCAGGATTCTATCCCGTGACCTCGTGCTTAGCTGCCCAACACCAAAGCCGCTAATCAACCACAGCGGGTCCCGTTCCGATAGCTCCGTTATTGACTGCGTTTATTTTGCATGCTATATAGATGAAAGCCACAACGTACGCCACTCCTGCTACGAGTTGAACGAGCGATGCTATACAAGCGCGTAGGCACAAGAATACCGAGGCTATGTGACGAATAGTTGTATCTAAACAGACGAGCAAAGTTCACAACATTTGGGAGCGGTAGCGTAAACAGCGTAAACAAGGCGTCATAGTCGCAGGGCTCAGTCGCAGTGGAAATGCAGCGGCAGGAGCAGGTGAAGCGAGGCATTCGAATCCTACTACAGAGTCAAATAAAGAATGACAACACAGATTGGCTCTTCAAGCCTTTAATCAGCGCCAGCCTCATCCATCCGCAGAAAAGAGACAGAAATGCGATGAAACTAATGCCGACGCATAACAGTCGCCGGAACTACGCTTATCGCTCTCATTTCTTAAAATTTCTTATCCTACATGCGCACGTGAGAAGCAAGGGAGACATACTCAGTCTATCGCACTCAGACGCAGCCGTAATCTCCTTAATCGTAGGTGTAGAACTCCAGTAGTTTCAACACTTGTACGCGCTCGACCAAATCAGATGCACCTCTCGCACGGCCCCTGGCGGAATGTTTATTTCACATAATTTTTTTTATTTTTATATTGCATTTGCCTGAGTGACACTGTAAAAATATCGCATGGCGTGAAATGAACCATGAGTTAAGATTGCGATACCCTAAGAATGACGGTGCAATGGAAATATAAAAATGATTACAACGAACAGCAAACGGGAACTCACCGACGCATGTGCGATCGGCGAAGCAGCTCAAAAAGCAAGTAAAAAGGAGTTGTACTTCACCTTTTTCTGTCCATAACTTTGGTGCGCAGCTGTTAGGTGTCCGTTGCTGCGTTGAGCGTTGGCGTAACCGAGCGAATGAGCATAGTGTAGGATGGATGAGCGAACGCGAAGCGAGGTGGGACATGGCAGACGCCGATAGCCAAGATAGCGCAAGGAAAGCGGACGAGGAAGTTAAGGCGACACCTTCAGATGGTGAGACGGGCTGTGTGGCGACGACCGCTACAAGATGGCGCTAGAGTAGCGCGCCGTCGTCTGCTCACCGATGGCATGCGGACAGTGCGTTCACAGGTACCACATTGCGGGCGAGGACATCCCATAGCGCCTCCATGCGAGTCATTCGTGTGACGCGCAAAGTTCGATTGCTCTGCCAGCCCTCTCTTCCTCAGCCTGCAACGACTTTCGCGTCGTCCATTTTTTTCTTTTTTTTCTATTTCAACTAAACAGAGTCAGTAAAATACTTATATGCTTTGGTCACGGAGTGTGGGATACGTTAAATAACTGTTCCGAAAAAATTTACTTCCTTGTAAACCTTTAGCCCCCGCCCCGAAGGCCGGCATCGTCTGCTCTGGCCACCGACATGGAAAGCACAGAGGTTGAGCCCATTGCTTCATAATACTGTTGCGTTTGGAAAGACACAGACAGAAGAGGCTATTTACAGGCTATTTACACTGGAGTCAGGCAGCCAGGCTGACCCTCGCTCGAGCCAAGCGCACCGACCAACTTCGTCGTCGTTCTCGCGGCGGCTCGTTTCTTGAGCATAGCCTGAGCATATCGTAATAATATGTAAGGAACCATTGTGTCGAATGAAAACTAAGCATCAAATGGGCCTTTTTCTGTGCTTGCGGTAAAGAAACATATTTTTGCTTGCAAGAAAGGCGTGCAACGTGTGTGCCGTATAATGTCATTGTTTATAGGTTTGAATCTACAAACGGGCCGTGGTTGACGCGACAAAGAAATAGCATTCACTAGTCAATTGATATTCCTATTTAGCCGCATACTACTGACACGTGTGCTTACCTTTATCGGGCGACCAGGTTTCGCCGCTTAACAACTGTAATCGCACAGCGACGGACGCGCCTGCATGTATCCGACGTTTCTGGAAAGTTATCGATGCTTCTACCCGGCTGTCTGTTGTCGCCGAACCTTGTGTTATCTGATTTCATCGCGTAACGCGAATGGTGTAGAACTTTGTGGAAGGCACGCGGGTCCAAACGATTAGTCTGGAACATTCGACGGCTGCTCTATGAAAGCCGACGCGCTTGACCCGCTGATCCGATTTCCGACGATCGCCGACTCTGTTCGCCGCTTTCGTTGTGCTGTAAGTGTAGCCTGTTTTGTGGGCACAGGTTCGCCCAATAAAACCTAGTTTTGCCTTTCACAGTATTGCTACTGTGTTCTTCACCACCACGCGACATCTGGTGGAGGTGCTTGTGCGTTCATGTACCGAATGCCCCCGCAAAGCCGCGATCCAAGCCCGAAGCCGAGGACAGAACCAACATCGCCCAAGACCAGCGTGCTAGCTGCAGACGGCAAGGACTGCCCCCAGAGCAAGGACTTCTACCTGAGACGACAAAGAAGGTCGTGGTCAAGACAACCCCAATGGCTGCCCCAGTGCCCCCGTTATCCTACAACAACCTCGGGACCCACCAACCTTCCATGGAGCAGCGGCTGAAGACCCGGAATCATGGCTGGAGACCTACGAACGAATCGCAACATTCAACAACTGGGACTCCGACGAGAAGCTGCGGAATGCCTACTTCGCCTTAGAAGACACTGCCAGAACTTGGTTTGAGAACAGGGAATCGACCTTGACAACGTGGGACCTGTTCCGTACCGGCTTCCTACGCACCTTTACAAGCGTCGTGCGCAAGGAAAGGGCTGAAGCTATGCTGGACGCCCGAGTGCAGCTGCCAAACGAGAACGTGGCCATCTTTACGGAAGAAATGAGCCGTTTGTTCCGCCACGCTGACCCGGATATGGCTGGGGAGAAGAAAGTCCGCTAACTGATGCGTGGTGAAAGGAGGAACTTTTCGCCCGGTTGGTAAGAAGCCCACCGATGACCGTCGAAGAGTTTCTTCGTGAGGCGACGAACATTGAGAAGACACTCGAGATCCGAAACCGGCAATTCGATCGCCGCACGAACTATACAAACTACGCCGGGGTTCAATCACTGGCTACCGACGACCTACGCGAGACTATCCGAGCTATCGTGCGGGAGGAGCTACAAAAGCTGTTCCCATCATCACAGCCTCAAGTGGCTTCCATTGCCGACGCCGTGCGTGAGGAGCTCCAACAATAGCTTGGAGTAGCCCCTGAATCGCCGCAGCCTGAGCCGCAAGCGATGACCTACGCCGCCGTCGCGCGCCGTCAAGGTCCCCCTCCGCGACCGCGCCAGGGCCCTGTCACGCCGCAGTTCCGTCGTCCGCCGCCGCCGCAGCCAGCACGACCACCCGTCGTTCAGCGCACCTACGCGAGGAAGACGGACATTTTGCGCGCTCCTGACCACCGCCCGCTCTGCTACCACTGCGGAGAAGCGGGTCACGTCTACCGACGATGCCCATACCGAGAGATGGGACTGCGAGGTTTCGCCGTCAACGCGCCACGTCCACAGCTTGGAGAGCGCCCACGTGACATCGCCGACTACCTCGCCGGTACTCAATGGAGCTCTCGACGACCGTCGCGTTCGCCATCACCAGGCCGCTACCTGTCGCCGCAGCGCCGACCATACACTGGCCCAGCCCGGGGCCGGTCAGCGAGCCCATATCCGGAAAACTAAAAGCAGCAACCGATGGAGATGCGGTTGCTGTTCGTCGAACTGACGAAGATCCTCCGCCGCCGACGAAAGCGCCGAAGAAACCGTCTCGACGACATAATAACGACACGCCGCCGTCCCGAGGAAGTCAGGAAGCCAAGACTACACCGACGAAAGACGACTTGAAGACGCGACGTGCCACCTTCAATTCAACACGACGCAGCCGTGACCCGACGCCAAGACCCAACTGCAATGCAAGACAAAGAACCACCGACCTCGACGTGCTTCTAGACGGCCACGCAGTCCCCGCCTTAGTCGACACAGGGGCTGATTACTCCGTCATGAGTGGACACATCGCCGCCCAGTTGAAGAAAGTTAAGACTACGTGGGAAGGCCCTCAAATTCGGACCGCTGGAGGACACCTCATAACGCCGACTCGAATGTGCACGGCAAGAATTACCATTCACCACCGGACATACCCTTTCACCTTCGTTATCCTCCAACAGTGTTCACGAGACGTCATTCTCGGCATGGACTTCCTCAACCAACACGGCGCAGTCATCGACCTGAAGTCGAAGTCAATAACCCTGTCGGAAGATCATGCGATACTGCCGAAGAGCCGTCGTAGTCACCACGCCTTGAGTGTGCTCGAAGATCAAGTGAGCATCCCGCCTCGCTCCAGCATTGTTATTTCGGTCGGCACCGAAACACCCGCTGACGTAGAAGGCGTCATCGAAAGCGACCAACGTCTACTGCTAGACCGTGAAATTTGCGTCGCAAGAGGTATCGCTCGACTGCACGGAGGAAACACGAAAGTGTTGCTGACAAGCTTCAGCCAGGAGTTCAAGCACATCAACAAGGGCGCGACGCTCGCATACATCGAGGAAATTCTGGAAAACAGCAATGCGTTTGTCCTCTCGGATTCCGCCGCATCTACCCCGACCACCTTAGTTCCCGAGCCAGACTTCGACATAAATCCAAGTCTCCCCGCGATTAAGCAACAACAGCTCAGAAGTCTACTTCGACGATACAAAGAGTGCTTTTCGACGTCATCAAGGATTCGACGAACCCCAGTCGCAAAGCATCGCATAATAAGCGAAGAGGGCGCTCGACCTCTCCGCCAGAGCCCATACCGAGAACGCGAAGCTATAAGGCACCAAGTCGACGAAATGCTGCGCGACGACATCATCCAGCCGTCCAAAAGCCCGTGGGCATCTCCTGTAGTCCTGGTGAAAAAAAGGACGGAATCCTGCGTTTCTGCGTCGATTATCGTCGTCTGAACAAGATCACGAAGAAGGACGTATACCCCCTCCCACGGATAGACGACACACTGGATCGGCTCTGCAACGCTAAATACTTCTCGTCAATGGACCTCAAGTCTGGCTATTGGCAAATAGAAGTCGACGAAAGAGATCGCGAAAAGACGGCCTTCATCACCCCTGACGGCCTCTACGAGTTCAAGGTTATGCCATTCGGACTGTGCTCGGCGCCTGCGACGTTCCTGCGCGTGATGGACATGGTTTTAGCAGGATTGAAGTGGCAGACCTGTCTCGTTTACTTGGATGACGTCGTCGTCTTCGCCGGAAATTTCGACGATCACCTAAGGCGGCTTGCGACAGTACTAGAGGCCATCAAGTCATCAGGGCTCACTCTGAAGGCGGAAAAGTACCGATTCGCTTACGATGAGCTTTTGTGTCTAGGCCACGTCATCAGCAAATCAGGAGTACGCCCCGACCCACAGAAGACAGCTGCCATCGCAAAGTTCCCGCAGCCAACCGAAAAGAAGGCAGTGCGCAGATTCCTTGGCATGTGTGCCTACTATAAGCGCTTTGTCAAGGACTTTTCACGTATCGCGGAGCCGCCAACACATCTAACCAAATGTGATGTCGAGTTCAAGTGGGAAACGCCGCAGGCCAAGGCATTTCAAGAACTCAAACGACGCATGCAGTCGCCGCCGGTACTTGCACACTTCGACGAGGACGCCGATACCGAAATCCACACTGACGCCAGTAGCCTAGGCCTCGGTGCCGTCCTAGTTCACAGGAAAAAAGGACTTGAACGGGTGATATCTTATGCTAGCCGGTCGCTGTCAAAAGCGGAAAGCAATTATTCTACGACTGAAAAGGAATGCCTCGCCATCATTTGGGCTACAGCTAAATTCCGGCCTTACCTCTATGGCAGGCCATTCAAAGTCATCAGCGACCATCACGCGTTCTGTTGGCTAGCTAACTTAAAGGACCCTTCAGGACGGCTGGCGCGGTGGAGCCTCAGGCTGCAAGGATATGACGTCACTGTAATATACAAGTCCGGAAGAAAACACTCCGACACCGACTGCTTATCACGTACCCCCATCGATCCCCCGCCGCAAGACGACGAGTACGACGACGCCTTCCTTGGGATAATAAGCGCGGAATACTTCACTAAACAGCAACGAGCAGACCCGGAGCCAAAAAGCTTCGTCGACTATTTGGAAGGGAACACCGACGTTGTCCCTAAGGCATTTAAGCGCGGTTTGTCTTCGTTCAAGCCACAAAACAACCTGCTCGTGAAGAAGAACTTGTCACCAGTCCGCGCCAGACCTTCTTGTTGTACCGTCAGCGCTGTGTCCAGAAATACTGCACGCCCTACACGACGATCCACCCGCTGGGCACCTCGTATTCTCCCGGACGCTGTCGAGAATACAGGAAATGTATTACTGGCCGCGTCTGACCGCCGACGTCGCCTGTTACGTCAAGACATGCCGAGACTGTCAGTGACGCAAGACACCACCGACAAGGCCAGCAGGATTACTACAGCCGATCGAACCTCCTCGCCGACCATTTCAGCAGACTGGGATGGATTTGTTGGGGCCGTTTCCGATGTCAACATCCGGGAATAAGTGGATCGTCGTGGCGACGGACTATCTCACCCGCTTTGCTGAAACTAAAGCTCTACCAAAAGGCAGCGCAGCCGAAGTGGCGAAATTTTTCGTCGAGAACATCCTGCTGCGACATGGTGCTCCAGAAGTCCTCATCACCGACAGAGGAACGACTTTTACAGCAGAGCTCACCCAGGCCATTCTGCAGTATAGCCAGACAAGCCACAGGAGGACAACTGCCTACCATCCGCAGACGAACGGTCTCACGGAGCGCCTGAACAAGACCCTCGCCGACATGCTAGCAATGTACGTCGACGTCGAGCACAAGACGTGGGACGCGGTCCTGCCGTATGTAACCTTCGCTTACAACACGGCAGTGCAAGAAACAACACAGATGACGCCGTTTAAGCTGGTTTACGGCAGGATCCCGACAACGACGTTCGACGCCATGCTGCCCCACGTCACTGACGAAGAGAATGTTGACGTGGCTAGCTATCTGCAGCGCGCCGAAGAAGCCCGACAGCTCGCCCGCCTACGGATCAAGAACCAACAGAGGACCGACAGCCGACACTACAACCTCCGACGACGCTTCGTCGAGTACCAGCCCGACGACCGTGTTTGGGCTTGGACACCGATACGCCGACGAGGTCTGAGTGAGAAACTATTACGCCGCTTTTCGGACCCTACAAGGTCATTCGACGTATTGGCGCACTGGACTATGTGGTCGTGCCAGACGGAATTTCGCATTCACAGCGGCGCCGCGCACGATCTGAAGTGGTCCACGTGGTGCGTCTGAAACCCTTTTACGGACGCTGACGAACTTCCTGATTTTATTGTTTTCTTTGCTACGGGTGTTTTTCTTTATTACTTTCGTTTGTATGCAGCATCCGGTCGACGCTTTTTAAGAGGGGGGTATTGACACGTGTGCTTATCTTTATCGGGCGACCACGTTTCGCCGCTTAACTGTAATCGCACAGCGACGGACGCGCCTGCATGTATCCGACGTTTCTGGAAAGTTATCGATGCTTCTACCCGGCTGTCTGTTGTCGCCGAACCTTGTGTTATCTGATTTCATGGCTAACGCGAATGGCGTAGAATTTTGTGGTAGGCACGCGGGTCCAAACGATTAGTCTGGAACATTCGACGACTGCTCTATAAAAGCCGACGCGCTTGACCCGCTGATCCAATTTCCGACGATCGCCGACTCTGTTCGCCGCTTTCGTTGTGCTGTAAGTGTAGCCTGTTTTGTGGGCACAGGTTCGCCCAATAAAATCTAGTGTTGCCTTTCACAGTATTGCTACTGTGTTCTTAACGTCACCACCACGTGACAATACTATGGAGCTCGAAGCAAGCGGTTTCTCCGTTTTGGGGTAAGCGATTCAACATGTTTTGAACTACAAGCAGCCGCGACCTTTTTCACATGATTTGAGACGTACACACAAGAGCCTCATGCACGTGCACGCGTCAGTCAGATAGTTTAGCTGTTATTTTTCTCTCATGGGTACCCATTGTGGCGTTGAAGCTAGATAGCATCTTACATTCTGGCCAGTGCTATGACGAGCACGCGTTTGTCTGCGACAGGATTTTATTATTTATCTGTTGCTTCATATCAAGTGGTCATCTAGGTGGCTACAGGCCCGGGCCCCCCCAATCCCAGGATTCCAAACAAAGTTATCTGACTCACTTGCTTCTTAATCCGCGAATCTTATACGGTTACCACACGGTGCATTTCCGATCGCGATCGTATTTTTTAACGATTGACTCACTTCCGCAGCTTGCGCCAATGGGCCACTGGCGATCGAGAAATATGGTGGAGGTCTCTATTCGGCGGCTGCTGTGAATCGCTCCTGCTCGTCACCCCTGCGCTGCCTCGGGATCTCCCGTTTATCGAGGTAGTCACGCAGCGCTTCGCTTTGATTACAATTTGCCGCACGAGACAGATTGTGCGCACCAGCCATTAGGGAGCACCGCAATCGTCGATGCATATTTTTACTTCAGAAAGAAACGTTACAACCTGGGTCCAACCTGAAGACCCAATGTCTCGCAGCAGCTTCGCCCAGTCGTGCTGCCAGGGAATGAGAGCGGACTCCGAAGGCGGGGGTGCAGTTTAACACAGCGTCCACAAGCGCTACCTGCCAAAAGGCGAGAATGTGACAAAGATACCTCTCGTCATTAATTTTAGTGGGCGATATGAATCTGCGATGTGACATCTAAGTGCTAGTCATGTCAAAGAAGTATAATGCAGTTGTACTCCTTTATAAGTAAGTGCTTGGCGCCTCCACTATCCTTCGTTATACAGGTCACTTCATTGTAAGGGAAGCACGGGGCACAGCTAACACAATTGCATGACCGTATTTATTCCTCAGTTATGCATGTCATTGTATTCCAGAGACGTTCGTTGCAAAGATGCTCGACTGCAGTTCTCCTGGCATGAGACAGGTGTGCGTACGGTTTGAACATGCGTCAGGGGTTGGATACACTAGGACTAAGGAAAGGATGTTTGTACGGTTGCATTTGGAGCCGAATGCAGGAAACGCAAGCCCACATTCTGCTCCTCATAACCGCGGCAGTTGCTCTGTGAATTTTCGTATTTTTCTGACAAATGACTCGTCAATGCATGATCAACGAGAAAAAGGGGACAGTCTTCGTGAACCATACTGGCAGTGTGGAAAGTCTCTTAGCTCATTATCTCCCACGTAAGCTATTAACGAGCTCAAACGCCATATGGATGGTCATATTTGAAAAGAACGCGCATTTTGAGAGGCGAAAAAAGATCTAACGCCATCCCTATTTTGCAAGGAACATCTAATCACGTGAATGTCTCCACGTAAGTGGGATGTTGCGATACTTGCAGTGGCGCAAGTGGAAGTCAAAATAAAGTTTTATTGAAGAGCGGCAGACGCCCGTTCCCCCCTCAGGCACACAGCCCCCCACACCCAGCGGACCGTGTAGACACATAATCAAATCGCCCGATTTCACCACAGCGACATTTGTTATTACGTAATCTGTCCGCAGGCCAGAAGACCAATCGGCCCGCAACAATAGCATGCTCGAAGTTCTGTGACGCATTGCATATGACTATCGCGCGCTTGGCCCTTTTCACCTCGTACGCGCTAATCTGCAAGTTCCGACAGTTCGGCAAAGCTTTGTGCTATTTTAACATGATGAATTCTGGCAAACGCGCCAATTTCTTCAGCTTGACTCGGTTCATTCGTACCCTTTCTTGATAGGCAGAGCTCGTGAGAGAGTCAGTACTTACTTGTCTCTACAATGTCTTACAGTACTTACAATGTCTCTAGATCCAAATTGCAATCGCAGCGGTAAGTGATGATTTTGTGGTTTTGGAAAAATGTTGGTCACGTTTCATATCATCAGTAATGTTTGCCGAACTGCTGTTGCAGTAAGGATTTGTAATGCATAGACTTATACCATTACCGTCACATGTGCACGTTGAGCAAGACCACTGAACCACTTACTTTTCGTGATGACGTTGACGAAACGCTTGGAGTGGTTGTACAGCCTGGAAATTGCAGTATAATATACGCCGCTCATCGAATTCGTATCAGTAACCGAATAGTTGGAAGGAGTAATGGATAGTAACGGCAGCTTACGTGATATTCCACATCCGCGTTATACGGCGCTGAGAAAATCTCCTTGGCGAGAGAAGTGAGCAGGTTAACTTTCGGGCCATCGACCGCAAGATGAAACGCACTGTAGGCCAACGTGTAAATCTCGAATGCCTCCTTTCGGCGGTCTCCGGGAATAGCAGCATCGCAAGGTGAACGCAGAAAAGGAGGTCGTGGTTGAAGTCCCAGGACACTCATTGTGTTGAACTAGAACGACATTTGCCTGGAAATTGTCCTGTATAGACGAATCCTGTTTACCAAAATATTATTTTTACGTGCTCCCAAAAAATTACATGGACAAGTAATATGCAGGTAGACATTCTCTTCTTTAATCGCTGCCCGTACCCTCGCTCCTCGACGGCACACACTTGATCTCCACTACAGGAAACACGGTTCCATCACTAGAGTATACCTAATTCAGTTATAATGGGATTAGAATTCCTTGCGAAATTCGCACATTCTGCCATACGTCAGTTTGACCGTACCCAACATCCACCACGCCAACTTGGGTAAATGACTTGACCATGGTCTAATGGTTAGATCGTAGGGCTGCTGGGCTGTGGGCAGCGCATTCGAAACCCACGGTCGAACATGATTTAGTGCGATTAGCATTGCTGCAGAACTTAACCGTGCTTTCGGTATATTCGTTGTATCTAACACCTTTCACGCAAACTTATGTCACTGGGTATGGGCCACTAGGTATATGCCACCTTTAAAGACAAGAAAATTTGCGGGGCATTCATTCCTTGCAGGTGATCTGTGACTTTAGTACCATTAGCAATCTATCTTAAGGTTTTTCGGTATTGTTGTTCACATGGTTCATATATTTAATTAACATGAAATGTACCCCTTACTCCAGCATACATACCGAATAAGGGAAGTTGGCTACAATTAGGTTTATTCAACAGGCCACGTACCCAGAGACAAATACCGCGTGACTCTAAGCGGCATCAACAGGTTGATTGATGAGCCGCGCATAACCGTTAGCATAAAGCAGGGACACAAGGCGGCATGAAAGAATGTCGTTTAAAGGGTAACTCTAGCGTCTTTACGATTTAATGGATGTTGATGAAATTCGCTGGGTACATTCCTCTGAACACTCCCGTCATATCCTCAAGAAAGCAGGTTTGAGAGTGGTACAAATTTTGTACAAAAGAATTTAATAAATGGCCTCGAGCACCTTACCTTACTTCCCCTCAGTTACAGTCAACATTGTGTGTGATATCGGTGAAGTTCCCCTCAGACCATGCCGGTATCATGCAGACTGCAGCCACGAGAGCGCAAAGGAGTCGACAATCGTAAGCTAGTGCTTCGCGAGAGAAATTGCTGTCACGAGAATTTGCATTCCCTGGGCACGTGCTGGAGGGTGGCAAGTGGTTGTGCGTTGTAGCCTGCACGAATTTCAGCCCTCGCCATCCACACACAGTTTCTGCCGATGTCTATCGTGTTTAGCTGAGGTCAAGCCTATGCCTGCTGCTGGAGGACCTGAGCACTGACTGGAAGCTAATTAAGCCATTATGATGATAAAAACTGCTTCTGTGGTTCAGTTTCGCCCATATGGATTTCATATAAACACATCCTCGTTCGTACAGTGCACACACAAAAAAGCGAGAAACGACAACACGGAGCAGTATCAACATCGGCACGTTGCCATTTTCAAAGGATAGCTACCTGCCGCACTCACCGACATTTCCATATATTAAATGCGACCACGAAGATCAGTGTATTTTGATGTACTGTTATGCCGACTCTATATTTAGCTTCCGAGATGCACTGATTGCCTGGTATCCCCAATGGGCAGCTAGCGTGGGCCCTTTCCATACAGCAGCGCAAACAACAGCCTCGTTCAGCTGCCAAGGGTGCCTTCACTGGCATCGGCGTTTCGGCGGGAAAACTACGCGTTCTCTAAATGAACGATAACACGTGCAAAGTCCTCATCTATGTCCACTTTACGGAACATATTGTGTGCATGAAGATAACCGAAGAATGATAAGGAGGCAGCATAATGCTATCGTACTACAGTCTGCCGCTCGCTGTTTTCGAAGGTGGGTGGTCGCACATATCAGTGCGATTGAGTGTGATGCAACGTTGCTTACATGCACAGAATCTGCCTGTTTTGATATGTTATGTCATTATGTGGTGTCAACGATGAGCGGCTGGTATTATGTCTTAAGGGAACGACGAGTGGTCGCTGCAGCTGCCGATCAGTGTAAACAAATGCTTAGTTCGGTGCTTTGTATTTCCAGTGGCATTTTTGCGAGGTACAAACGGGGAGAGGCTTCCTCCACACCTTACAGTGAGTATGCGAAGCGTTTCCCTGAGAAACGGTATGTGACCTAGGATAGCAAGCAGCACGTATAAAATCGATGGTTTGGGCTACCCTTGGTCTTAATGTCGCAACACGATATGTAGCGCGTGGGCGCTGGCTTGCGGGATGGCGGGTCGAATACAAACGGTTATTCATTTGTATCGGATTCGTCACAATCATTCTTGTTAATATTGGACGGATTCGAAGAGCTGTTGCAGCTGACATTGACACCCCAAGGTTTGGCTCAGTCACAATTCAGCCGAGCGTCCACTCTTCGCTGTCAGCGGGCGAGACCAGCATGCCTTGCTCGCATTCCCCGGTGGAGACAGCTGTGACGTCACACGAAGAGCTTCGCTTGGCTGATAAGTCAGATTTTCGTTTCGTTTTTGCGTTTTCTTTCTTATTTATAATTATTTTCAAATGTCCGAAACAATTCTATTATCAGACGTGTGTCAGGGGGGTCTCGGGAGCCTAAATATTCGATTACCTTAACATGGTCAACAAATCACTGACATCCATCCATTCTTAGCGATTGCCACAAAGGAAACCCATAGGGGCTCCTCGAAAGAAAAGCCCGACAGTTGAAGAAAAACCGGCCCTGGTCCGGGACTGGATCCCGGGACCACCGCCTTTCCGGGGCAGCCGCTATACCCTCTGAGATAACCAGGCGGCTAGAAGATGGCAGGGCGAAGTAGAATTTCTCGACAACAAGAAGGAAAGGCAAGAGTTTTTATCCCTACTTTTCTCCACCTTGCGGGTTTCCGTTAAACTATCAAGTCAAATCACCGAAGTTGGACTTTAAGAGCTGCTCACACTCAGCGTCACAAACCTAGAGGCTCACATTTGCAGTACAGAGGTTCCTTAAGCAGCATACTAATAGTTACAGTACAATCTCTGTCATCCAAATTGGCATCAACGAACTTTATTCAAGAGACACGTACCCGGTAAGAAATGCCCTACGACCCTAGTTGTCTTCTTCATGTGCATTGAAAAGCAGCACATACACAGTTATACATCAGTTGCACTAGTTGACGTCAGTGAACGAGGTTCGCCGAATAGCGAAATACCCTATGGCGCTAGTGGGCGTTTTTAAGCACATTGAAGAGCAACATGTACACAGTGACACATACGAGTTACCTAAGTTGACGTCAATGAACGAGGATCATGGTCGAGTAGCCATTACACTGCGTCACATACCCAGTGACCCTAAGCGGCGCAAAAGTGGTTCCTTGAGCAGGACCACGCACCCAAAGCATCATGTCCTGTTACCCAACTTGCTCCGACAGTTGGTTTTGTATCCGGTTCTCTCAACACAGCAACCGGACACTCCACACATTTGACGATGGACTAGCCACTGACACAAGTTGCCGGGGAAAAAATTGGGCACGAAAACAGACATATAAAACATTGCGCAACCTGGGTGAACTTCGCAAAGAACGCTATCAACATTATATCCTTTTTACAGTACTGCGAAACATCCAACCAGCGTCAAATATATTACGACAATCTCGTCTTAATACATCTTCAGGCACGCTCTACGAGTGGACTTCACGGTGGCGCCACAATAAGGCCCAGCGTGTCCAAAGGGAAATATATTAGAATAGTGCGGCAGCAGTTCACGCCACGCAGAACAGGTACTTTGACGTTAGTGATACGGTGCTTCGGCACATTTCTTTGCTGATAAGCCAATTAATGTTTACTCTTATCCTGCGATGGTTAATAATTAACACTTTATCTGCTTTACGGAAGTGTTTACTTTGCATTAAAAGACAGGCTTTGTGACACAAAAAACATTGGCTAATCAATAGATATATTGTGCGATAAGTTGTATCTTCTCTGTTCGAGCTAGGTATTCATAGTGGAGGTCGTAACAGGTAGCAGTTCTAACAACTCACAATCCTCAATTCTTCTGCCCGTGTGCACCACAGGGGTTAAAAATCAGCTCATGGAGAGTGCATCACAAAAAAAAATTTGCTTTGTTTTCTTCATTTTCTCCTCTTCGGATGGTGTTATGTTTAGCACAAATTCAAGGACCTTCAAAGTCCCGCTTAAAAGCAAAGCGCTTAGTTTTTCCGAAAGGTGGTCGCAACTTCCAGTGTAGTATTGATTATATCAGCACGAGATGGTGCCTAGTACTACCAATATGAATGCGCATTCATACGAACAGGAAGACGAAGTAATAAAGTAACTCATAATGTTCCAGGTTGCTATAAGGCTGGTGATGATACCCTTTTGTAGAAAAACAACTTTCTTCAAAGAGAGTTCCAGGAAATTCACAGCGTATTGCGCTATTTCTCAAACTTTTTTTACGCTAATTATTCTTCCGGGAGATTTCCAACCGTAAATCAGTTATCCCGCTCCGATCTCTTGCGTCTTGTAAAAAATCCTAGCAGAAATGGTCGAAGACGATCACCCAAGACGAGAATGGATGGTAAGAATCCGTCAAAAATTGATACAGCCTGAAATCAGTGATAAGAAAACTTGGCACAGGACAAAACAAGGTGTATGCACTGAAAGATAAGCAGGGTGATATCATTAGCAACCTCGAGGATACAGTAAAATCAGCGGAAGAATTATATATTAACCTGTACAATAGATAGAGGAGTCGGCATACCTCGATTAGAAACAGTAATGAACAGGATACAGAAACACCTTCTATAAGTAGCAATGAGGTCAAAAGGGCCTTGCTAGACATGAAACGAGAAAGTGTCGGAGGAGAAGACGGAATACCAGTCGATTTAATGAAAGATGGGGGAGACATAATGCTTGGAAAACTGGCGGATGTTTATACGAAGTGTCTATCGACTGCAACGACCCCAGGAAAATCTACGAATGCAATTATTATACTAACTATAATAATATATACGATATATATGATATTTATATTACTATATTACACGAATTGGGGCACGTGCATTTTTCGGCGCTGGTCATAGCGTAATTATTATGCTTCTGTGAACGCTCGTGCTTAGGATATTCGAAACTTCGTTTTGCTTAAAAATAACACTTTCACCACTACCATGGCTGGAAAAAAAGAGTTAAAGTTCTTTACCCGTACCACAAAGTGACATAAAGAAAGAGAGACTGCCCCATTCCTTGAAATGAAAGAACACCGCCTCCATAGCCAAACGCAAAGAATATGAAGCCGTCAAGACAGCCCAGTAGCAGGAAGGAAGAAACGCTGAAAAAAAAATCAACAAGGAAGAGCTCATCTTCCACAAGGAAGAATTGCTAGGTAAGGAATAGATTAGAAACATCCATTACAAATATCTACGTGTTCGCGATATTTCACTTCAAGTACTTAATGCAGCATAGCTAGGCAGCATAGCTTGGCAGCAAGTTAGGCAGTTTTCGGAATTTTGAAATAAGTTTTGAATGAAATCTATCAGCTATCTATATGAAGCAACAACACAAGATCTTTTTCTAAATATTGATTTATAAAAAGTCAGAGTACGACTTCAAATAAAAAACCCGGTAAAACACAGCATTTACCCACCGTGAACTCCTACATGCCCAAAAGCTATAAATTAAGGTTACTATATACTTCATACAAAAGATTAGTTAACACAGATTCCTCAAATTGAAATCCAAGCAGAAATCTGCACAACTCGACAGGACAATAACTATTCACTGAAAGGCGTCGGCTTCAGGATTGTGTTCTCACGTTTGTACTAATGTGCCTGAGTGTGAAAAATAGTTGACACTTCCAGACTGGCTTCATATATTAGACAGAATATGAAGCTATTGAAGCTATAAGAAATAAAATTTTAACAAGACTGCAACAACTTCTTTGCAAGGTTCATTCGTAGTACAAATAAATGCGTGGTCCGCCACGGGATGTCCAATTTTATGCGTCCTTCAGTGCTCTTCGCACAAAGCTGCGGTTCCCGGATACGGAATGTCCAAAACGGCTCCAACCACGCAATCGCATGGCGACCCTAACCGAAGGACACACGGTGACTTTTGAAATTGACCTTCTGGAACAATAAACCTCCTTTTTTTGATGCACAGAACAAAACACTCATTCCCAGCAGCAGTCATCCAAATTAGCCCACTGCCCTTTGCAGCATTGATGCATGACAGGCGCAAAAGTTTCTTATGGATCAATTTAGTGAACGTCCTTGCTCTCTCAAAACTCTAGGCAGGAGTATGCTGATATTCTATACTGTGTCATATGGTTACTAGCTTCGATACAAGTGTTCATAACGTACCAAAGAAGCTAAAAGAAATGTAAACAATAATTTGGGACCTTAGGCAAGACCCCACGCGCGCAGAACACTATAGCCTAATTTGTTCGAAAAGACATGGCGAATCTAGATAATTATAAAGCCTGCTTAATTATCGCTTTGCGTCCGTTTTTGCCAGATCTGTATTTCACTTCGGTTTTGCTTGAGCGACTTTCTGATCTTGCGCTAAACTCGTTCTCTATTTTTCAAGCCACATGATCTGTCTCATAATACTTACTTTGAGGGGAAAATTCCTCTTGCTAAACTGCCTTGAAGGTTCAGTCGTGTTGGTTATTCGCACTATTCCCTCGCATTGTTAGTAGTTTCTTCTATGGTATCATTAGGATAGCAAGGAAAGCAAGTGGCATTTTTTGCCAAGTAGCATCAAAAGAGCCGTAAGATCTGCAGTTTCCTAGAAGCCTTCAGTGTTATACAAGGAGACATAAACCCCGCGTCTTTTGGGCTTTCAAGGGAGGACTCCACTCTTTGGTGCACTAATTCTTCTAGTAACCAGCTCGCACAGTTGGTCTCGTTAGTATATTAGGGAAGTTGAACGTAAAAGATGTAAATGAAGAACGTTGGGGAGGAGACGAAAAAGGCGCTGGGGCAAACAGTGCTGTATCCTCATCTCTTGATTATTCTGAATTTACAGCAGTTTCTTTCAAATCTCTCTACTAAATTTGTTGCCGAAATTTGTGCATGTTTCTTTAGGTCCCGGATTAGTAACTGTCGAAATGAAGAAGCGAAAATTCCCCTCTGGTTGCAGACGCTTTCAACCTGAGCATATGATATAGAATAGGATCCATTAAGTAAGAATTACGCGCGTCAAGCGTAACAAGCGTCAAGCACAGCTTCAGTAAAATGAATAAATAAATGATATACAATTAACGGCGATGGACTTCAATTGCGTTTGCTTTTCGCCTAGGCAACGTGGAATGTGATCCAATATTTGTTCTTATCCGCTTCGAAGGCAACAACTCCAACCTTGTGCCGCTTTTATGCTTACGCAGAAAAAAGATACCAAGAGCTATGCTCGAATACGCGAATAACATGAATCGCCAGTATGGACTGATGACGACAACGTCACGATGACAGATGACATCATGACGACAGTGGCATCGCAACATTAGAATGAGGGGGATCACAGGAACACGACAGTTACAAGGACGGCATGAAGAAAATGAAGTGACAAAACTACAATGATTTTGGCGGTATGACGACGGTGGCTTGATCATGGTGGCATAACGACAATCTTAAGGTGTTGCGAAGTGATCACGGCACTATGTCATCGGCAATGCCACAATGCAATGACAATCTACCTCCATTGTCGTCATTTTTAGAGCTGAATTTCCACTATTAAAGGATGCCATCCTGCTCAGTTCGCTGTCCTCATTAACGTAATAAACATACAATGAGTACGGACTATACGGATTACAAGATCAGTAGGCAAGGATATTCAAAGGTCAAAGATAAAATAATTGTGAAAAAGAACTTGTTCGTTCATATGGCAAAACCTTCAAGCAGGGTTTAAAAATGCCGCGGATATATCCCGTGAAGATTGTAGTGTTCTTCCAGGCAGGCAGGAACCAGGTAGTTGGAGGGAAAGTACGCAGAAGTAATTTATTCCATGGACAAGGTGACTGGCTAGCGCCAGCACGGCTGGGCCACCGTCTGTGATAAGCTGGGAAGAAGTGCGCGGGCTTCGCTCGGCGCCGCGGTATATAAGCCCTTATCAAATGGATGTGTCGAAGAAGCGCACGTGTCGGTTATCTGTAGGCGTGGAGCCACTACAAAGTTCTCCTGCAAAACTTGTTAAGCGATGCAATTTGCACGTTGATATTTTGTGACGATTTGCCATCCACTGCCTCCTCCGACGCCGTTAGATGATGATCACGATGACGTTTCCTGGGGTGCGATAGGATATGGTTGTTCGGCGCGTTCATTCGGTTACCGGAGCGTGCGATTGGCCTACTCCGCGCCGACGTCGCCAGCCGTGGGGCGCGGCCACGTTTTTGGTGACGACAAAATGACGACACCCTCCTCTCAATCATCCTCCCACCGAGCATTTCGTCTGCTAGGCGCCGAACCCGACGGGAGCTGGGAAGTTTGGAGCGATCATACGGCTTCGCATGGCGCGTCTGGTGGATTGGATTGGATCCAACCGGCGGCTGCGGCAAGGTACGTTTGGATCCAGTCCATTGTTTAATTAGAGAAAATGGCACTTGTTTTGGGATTGCGCTGGCGTTTCTAGACGAAGGAGGAGAGTGGGTGGCGGTGGGAAACGCGTTTGAAGAAATGACAGAAACTGAATTCCGGCGTCGTTTTTGTTTCTCGAAACAAATACTTTGTTGGTTGTACAGCGAAATCGACGCCATCATCGGTGTCAGCGAGCCACTGGAATGTTGTCGCTGCCTCTTAAAAAGTGCGCCACTCTTCCCGTCATTTCCTTTTCTTTTTCCTTCTCGATGTGCGCGTCACCACCTAGGGACGACGCAAAGAAATATAATAGTTATAAATTGCAGTATTCACACTTACTACCATTTGGAAACGTGTTTGGGCTTGAGAAGAAAAAATACATTTGCTTAGATAAAGATTTCATTCATTCAGAAGACGAGAAACATTACGTTTTGTAATATACTGTCTGCAAGCAGACGACAAATGACGCAAGTAGACTTCCAGGGAGGTCACTGCTTCCTGATTGGCTGCTCTCTCCGCCCCTTTGTCACAAATTTCGCATACTGCCACTTTTTGACGTTGCAGCAACCGTACAGAACGCGTATCGAACAAAATATCTCCGATCTCGCCCCAGGTATTCCTTTGGAAACGAGGCCGGCAAAAGCGTTCACGTACCTGCTTAATGTGTTAGCCTTTTACTATACACATCGCTTTGGAGGCGTTTGCCTATCACATCCCTAATTTAACTTTCGCGTTAAAAACCTATCTTACTATAATGTTCCATTACCTACACTTAGAATGAATCCGGTTCTATCAATAACTTTCTTGTTTTTCCCTTCAAATCTATAGTCATTTTTTACCTATCTGCACAACTAACCAGTTGACGCTTCAAACTTATTATAACCCCAATGCTTCTGGAAGGCGGACACTTCCTTGGGGTCTGACTGGATGAATATCTTGGCATTCCTTCTGAATATGTCTAGTCTGTCTGGGCGTTTTTCTCTGAAAAGACATGCTCGAGCAAGAGCCAAGAACGGGCCTCAACAAGCAAGGCATTCTCCTTCGCGTTAATATACCAATTTTAATCCTGATTCGTTTCTTTCTTACTGTGTTTCTAATCTCCATTGTATCTTCGTTTCCGTCACTTGCATGCAGTTTAACATCTCTGTTTCTCTATCTTTCTTTTTCTGACACCTACTTTTCTAGTTACACTTTCAATAGCCCTGTACTTCGTTGCCAACTAGCCTGTTCCTCCATTCTGTACCCATGCTTTTGAGACGCATTTTCCTGCACTTTAGCGGGCTATTTTCTTTCATTCATGTTCCTTAATCTTCCAAAATAATCTTGCTCTGCGCTTCTATGACTTCAAAATAAACCGAATCAATGTAACCTGGCAGTGGCCTCAGTCGTGCTTTTAGCCTGAGGCCCCAAAGCCAGTCGGCCCAGCGCCCTCAGGCCAATTTCCAGCTCCGACTTGGTTTCTTATTTATAACATAAGATTGCATTTGCGAACTTTAGCACTGGCACCATGACTCGTTTCTCGATTCCCCACACCAGCATCATATTCAATATAGCTCCGAAGAGCTGTCTGTCGTTATTGTTGCATTCCTCTTTCACTTTCTTTTCAGACTATCCTGGTGGCAGGTTGACCAAGATTTTTCTTTAAGTATGTATAAGCCGAGCGATTTATATTATTCGACTATAGGTATCGCTCGCTCTGTAATATATACCGTGAAATTACACGCATATTCAATAAAGATCAATATTCCTGATTATACTGTGCTAAACAGAAGGCCTAGATTTGTTGTGGTGTTGCACACAAAGTTTCGCAATTTTCACTAAATCTAAGCATTGTCCGCTAGTAGCACTATGTCGTCCAGATAGACCTGTACAGAGGCCTTCTGTTCCATCTTCACCTCAATTCATAGACGTTCAGTCGCTCTCATACGGCATTAACCTAAAGCGAAGACAAAAATGGAGACTAAGGAAGGATAGATGGGCGCTATGAGCGTCCCCTTTAAGAGAAGGGGTGGGTTGCGCCGCCAAGCTCCTGTTCCTATTTTGATTCAAGGTCTGCCTATATTCAGAGAAAACACAACCAGAAAGAATTCGCAGGATGACAATTTTTAAACCTTTACTCGAAACTTTGCTTTTGCACGCTTCCGTTTATGGTGGTCTCATTGCTTTTCTAAAAAAACTTCAGTTTGGCTACTTGGTCTTTATTGCATAGCATACTGACCGCAAATAAAGACCGGGACAGCAGAAGAGAACACAAAAACGACGAGGGGTGGTACGGTGCTGTTTTTGTGCTCTCTTCCGCTGCCCGCGTCTTTGTTTGCGGTCAGTATGATATGCATTGCTTTTCTGCCACCAGTCCTCCAATCCCTAACTTCTACGAAGCGCATGATTACTTTCTCCGCATTATCGCTGAACCCAAGGTCCTCAAGGAGGCCAGCGAAATCTAAACCGGCAGCCGGGTGGATATCTTGATATTCTATTAAAACATGCTCTATCATTTCCTTAGCTTTATGGCAGCAAGCACATGCTTTCTCGTCCTTGGCGTACCTCACTTTCTAACTGCGCCTTCTGAGTCATCGTGATCTTTAACAAAAAGAAAGGAGCTCTATTTTGAGTCATCATAAAGAGTTTGTCCTAATTTACTTTCCTCCTGTGACGTAGTTACCCACTGCAGGTGTCTTTTACTTTGCAGCTGCTCATTAAATTGTCTGAGCCTTGATCACTTTCCGTTTGACGATCTGTGTTGCGATGGTGCTGATCATACCGGTCCCATACTTGGTGGCAAGCTTCTTAGTTCTTTTCCTACACAACTTTTTATTCAACTTTTTTATTCTACAAATAGCTAAACACTCTCGCAACCCATTTACTTTGTGCATTTCTCCATCCTCCTTCAAACTCAATTTTATTCTGAGTTTACCTGACTTCAGAATATATCCGGCATATATCACTCCGCACAGCGTCACTACTAGTGTTCCCGTTATCGCCAAATGCGAGCCGACCCACTGATGAGCGGTTGCCTTTGACTCCTGATTGTCATCTTGACTTCAAGGGAAAAAAACGCATTTTCAAATGTAAACCATAGAAGCATTAGACCTTTGCACATGCACCGGAATGTCTCTTACATATTGTATCCCTATAGCACTCTTTGTTTCATTATGGCCGCAGTTCTCTTCGCTGTTTCTGTTATTGTTCCCTACTTTGTTTCCAGTCATCTATCGCCTTCGTTTATCCATACTCCAAGGCATGTGTATCTTTTTACCCGAGGTACTTCCTGGCCCTACAATAATAATTGACAGTTTTATTACTGCGTGCCGATGTTACGTACGCAGCACGCAAGCGCGTTGCGGAACGCAGCAGCGCGTGTCGCGTCAGGGCCATTAGTACTGCGAAAAGGCTACGTACGTAAGCCGACTGCGCCATCTGGAATGTAAAAATGAAGGCGCTTGTTGTCTAGAATCAAACCAAGCCAATTCGAATGTGCTAGCCGGATTCCTAGCCTGAATACGGCATAGAAGGCGCATACGAGTCGGATTATAAGCGTACACTCGGAAAAACGTCACGTTCCACACAGGGCAAAGGGGTTCTTCAACCATGGTGTAATCCAGCGTTCTATGGGACTCCTACTGTCTCACGTACCTCAGTTGGACGGACATAGAGGCTCTCACGTTGCGTAAGAAAGAGCAGCTGCGGAGGGGGTAGGTGTCGCAAAATGACCTGCTGAACCTCGATTCAATCTCGTGCCAGGTCTTCAGACGACAGTTCCGTTCTGAGAAACCAGATTTTCCACTGCTCGTCCGTGCCCTGCAGATATCCGAGTTCGTCAGAAGTGCCCAGGGAAGGAGCGTCTCAGCATCGGAAGGCCTGTGAATGTCTCTGAGGCGACTCGCGCACCCGAACAGGCTGTGCGACTTGGCAGAATTTTTTGGACGGCACTATTTTGTGGTGTCCAGCGTGTGAAACAAGGACCTTTACAACATAGTGAAGAAGTTCCGTTGTCTTCTGAGTGAATTGAGAATGCACCACTGGATAAAACACTCAGACTTGGAGGACACGAGTGAGGTAAGTAGCGCGTTTGTTCTGTATTGTTTGGTTCCATCGAAAAATTCCCACAAGCTTGTTTGTTGCCTTGAAATAAACTGTGCCTGTTATCATACCGTAGATTGTTGGCTCCTAGGCTATTCATCGTAAAGGTGCTGCTCTGAGTAACTCTGGGCGTTTATCAACGTACAGCACGCCCCATATGCCGACCCTCGCAAGACCAACGCTTGTACTTCTCCGGACACAAGCGGCTACATGTCCTCAAGTACTTGTCGTTGATTTGCCCAAACGGACTTATCTGCCAGCTGACAGACCCATAGATGGGATGAAAGCATGACGCTGGTGAGTGGTGAAGCTTTCTGAAGGTTGCGAAGGTTGGTGTGTACTTAAATCAGTGCCCACACGCATAAAGAAACGTATTTATATCATGAACCCGTTAGCAGCACTTTGATTGCGAGCACTTATAGTTTCTGTAATCAGATTGTGTGCAATGTGTTGAATGAAATTGAATTTTATGGGATATTTATTTGTGCTTGCAGGAATGCTCCGAGACAACCAACTGTATGAGAAGGTGGAGGCATTGCTCCCGGACAAACAATTTGGTATATATGGCGAACCAGCCTACCCTCTCCGCCCACTGTTGAAGCCCTATGGAGGAGCAACATTGCCAGCTGCCCAACAAGAGTTCAATACGTCAATGGGTACTGTCAGGCAGGCGGTTGAGTGGGGATTCAGAAGGGCGATTTCCGAATTTGCATTTTAAAATTAAAAAAAAATCTGAAAGTATTCATTCAGGCAGTGTCATGTATGTACAGGGTGGCTGTTATCCTGAATAATTGCCATGCATGCATGTATGGAAACCAAGTGTCGATTTATTTTGGTGTGGAGCCACTTGTTCTCTATGGATTGAGTGAGACCTGCCAGACAGTATTGAATTGCAGTTTAATGCGGCTTACAGAAACACTTGTCTCACTTTCAACAGTGGTAGAAAGGCAGAACACCCTAAGTACTTTATCTCCGAGGCGCTACGTAGGTACATTTGTTTAATAAACCATCTCTGAGAAAGCAATTGTGTTCCTACTTTATTTCCAAATATACATAATGAACAAAACTGAAAAATGAATAAATTAAAGGGGCACTGTAGGGAAAAAGCGCAGCACCTTACGCTAATGGAGTATTCTTCAAAGCTGTATTCTATTAGTATGCGGTGGTATTGCGCTATTAGAACAGCAATTAGAAACAAAAGCTTTGGAATGCAGTGCAGTTTAACTTTAGCGATGAAAAATGTTACTAACAAAAGGAAATTGTCAAAATCCACGACGTCACAGCCACTTATTGCGGGAACATGAAGGCAACATCGCCATTTGCCTTGTCTGGCCTACTAAGCATCTTCTCACAATAAGCGTAACTTACGCTGTATTCCAAAGAAGCAGTTTGTTACTATAGTTATGGTATCAATTTAGTGTCCCTTTAGTAGCTGACTGTGGAAAAAAGTATTCTGTCTATTTTCTCTACTTGCCTAGATTATTAGCTAGTGTTTCTACAGTAGAACATATTGCTTGCTGAGTAGTCTCGTAAAACCTTAAGTGCTGCTCCCTCTGGATTGATTCATCCAATTGAGTTTGAAATTTCCGCTGGCGCAGTTGCAATTTGCATTCCGCTTTTCTTTGCTTCATTTCATGTTTCTTTTCTCAGCCTTCAAGCTTAAGCTCCATCCTCATTCTTTCTATGGCGAGCCGCTCCATTTCTATCTCATATTCTTTCTCCTTAAGGGAACTTTATGTCTCATTCTTTTTTCCAGCAACTCGTGCTCTGCAGTTGCTGCCACAACTTGAGCCCTGCGATTTCCTGTAAAATTAGAAATTTCACGAAATTATCAAGAGGCACTGTTTCCTTCCCATTTGAAGAGAGACGTCATCATTACAATAAAACATTATAGTGCACTAATTTTCATTGGGCATACTCCAGTATTACTAAACAAAGTATGAGCGCAGGTCGCTTATCTAAATCCTGAGTGTACTCGCTCAAACTCAGAGCGACCGAAGACTTTGACGGTTAAAGAGCTCCAGTTAGTCTCTCTGGTCAAAACTTCAATGTGAGGAACAGGACAGTAATGTTTACCGAGTGCCAATGAATGAAAGCTTGTGCAAGTTTTAATGTGCCTAAGTGGCATCGGTTATATTAGTGCATTAGCTGTTAGAATTCGAGACGAAATACAAACCTGTTTGCACATGATCGCAAGTTACGGAATCAGGAGACAAACATGTGTGAGGACTGGTGCCTAAAGGGTTCGTGTACAATGACTTTGCAATGATAAGGAAACTTGCTACCAAGTAACATGTCCAGGTGGTTCAATGTGTGTAGCCTGTAATTTACTACGAATGCTAAAGAAAACATGTAATCATACAATACTCAGCATTTCTGACAGACCTTCTAGAACAAACACTAACGTGTTCTGCCTATGGTTAGCTAATGCATCCCGTTGATTTGGCACTTTTATGCAGAGACATGACACCTAATTAGGCAAACTCGTTCACTGTGAGCTGGTGTTTCCGATTCGTGGTTGCGAACGTGCAATTCTGCGTCATGTGAGCCTAAATCAGCGTGTGTCTGTGCGAGTAAACTTGGGCCCGCGATTCCATTACGCTTTTTAAGCCTACCTGAGTGATTTTTGCTTCATAAACCAAGTGAGCTGCTTGCTGCGAGTTCTTCCGAGCACAGCTCGGGTGAGGTCACCTAAATGTTAATGAGGTGTGTCTTCGTGAGCCTAATGCAAAAGTATATACTGTAAATATGTATGAATAAATTTTCTTTACTTAGGCAACCAATGCTCATGAATCATTCATTGAAGAACAACAATTCACTTACTAGGCGCAACTTGCACAGCTCCTGTCTCAGTCCCGTCGTCTTTATTGTGTCTTAACGGGCCTGGGCTCGGCAACCTTTGTCGCTGGCTGTGCTGGATGTCGTCGCTGCCTGTAGAGGAACCTTGCGCTTCCAGTCTGTGCCACGTGCCACTCTCTCCAACAGTTCTGTGGCAATGTCAGCTGTGTCGTCAAAGCTCGCATCAGCATTGAGTGGCTCTACGTTATGTGGAAGAGATAGCGATGTTCTAGACTTACCGTTTCACTAGTGTTGCGCATATTGAACATTCCGTGTACAGTGAGGCCGAAATGAACGTCAGTGATTTCTTCTCTGCACATTTATTGCTACCAGTACTTTATACAAACGGTGACATCCAGCACGTGCAAATGGTTGGAAAGCTGCGTTATGAAAAAATGCAACGCAGCAACAAAAGAAAACCTGCTGTTGAATGCACTTCTCCTTTAGATATGTCGCTATTCTCATGATTCATACATGATTGCGTAACTTTAGCGCCTCTTCCTCTTCACAATCACCCTCGCTCTCTGTAATTAGCGCAGTAATTAGTTATGGAGTGCGAGCTATCTTCTACAATGCAGCATGGACAAAAATGACCCTGCTTTGCTGGAAAACCTGTCCTAAAGGATTTCGTGATGCTGTGTCGACATTAGATGACCTAACTTGCCATAGCACTAATAAAATGAGAATCTAAGTGGTAATACAAAAATTTCCTGTTTCTGTATGTGAGCCCGCATCTATTGAATTCTAAAGGATTACTTCATTGCAGAGTACAGAGCAATGATGTGTGTACCGCAGCTGTGCTACGTGCCACTACATACCTGAACTTGTGCTTAACAGCACTGGTGTTGCCACCGTAGCTACTGCGCTCTCACGGGCTGCAGTAGCAACACTTCCTTGAGCCGCAACAGGCTGTGTCTTACGGCTTCTAATTTTGTAGCCGTATCTCCTCACAATCTTCCAGATCTCGAGAAGGAGTCGTTCCTTCTCCTTGTACTATTTTTCGGTACCCGACCGAAAACGTAATATAATCATGTGTTATACATAGAGGAAAATCAAGACTTGTGTGGCAACAGCTCATGCTTTGGCTCTGCACGCCACCCAGTGGCCTGAAAGCGGCGGATTGTAAATCCCATTATACAATAAATTATTTACTATAAACATGCGCAGCGGATATGCTGTTTAATGCATCTGGGGGTGTAACCGTACGCCAAATGTTTTCTCACGATTTCAAATATATCCAGCTTATCTCTGTGCTGTGCACGCCTTCTGGTAAAGCTTTCATTAACCTAAATGTTTCTCTTCTACACGCCGATTTATTGCATGCATGCTCTACCGATAAGCCATCCCGTGTCCCAGGAGTACGTAAGCTCTAGTGCGGTTGCCGAAGTTTAATCTAGCCAGATGAATTCAAGCTCAAGATGCTTACCTTCAATTGTAGTCCCCTGAGCAAAAGTACAACTAGAAATTCCGCAATAAATACGCTTTAATTTTCGGCCAAAGATGTGACTTGGAATTCACGACTGCAACCCTTACTTGGCATAGTAAACTTTCCAATGCAATGTTTGATTTTATTTTGCGCACCTGAATTACGAATAAATTCAGCTTTTTAGGCTAGCCTGGTGGTCCCTGTATTTTTGCTCACGGGTGTCAACATCATTGCACGCATGACAACCATTAGGCAACAATCCTAAAGTTTACGCTTACTTGACGCATATACTTCACAATTCGGACAGCACAGTACATAAACAGTAGAGGTAAAACGTTGCGCGAAAATTTTTCTAATATATAATGGGCAATCTTCATTCTTTCCAATGCTTTCCTTTATAGCACTCGGCTATACACCACTATTGTTGCCTCCTTCACTGTGCACAAAATAAGAAAGCGACTGTCGTGCTCAATAGACGTAAAGCAAGTGGGTACGTGGGCAGGCCATGTCGCTTGCTTTTCTAAAGCCCTGCGCTCAGGCTCACACTGCAGCACATCTGGCCGTGGCGCACAACAAACCACCGCGCCGAGTCACTCGAGGCAGCAGCTCGGGCAGAGCAAGGTGATAAGAGCACAAATGAAAGTGCGCAAACAGCACGGACAAACGTGAAACGCCTCCGTTAAGGCGCGTATAACCAGCACCATCGGCACGCAGGCAAGGGTCATTAGACGCCAGGCGCGTCTGAGCACGTTGGCCGTGTCCGCTAGTGCGTCGAAACATCGAACTGCACGATGTTCTCGCAAAAGTGACGCAACGTTTGCGCACGTTCACGTTTCGTCTACTCCTTTAAAAGACGCTACATTTTATACTGATGCAATACACGAATCATATCGAGAAACATAAATCGCGAGTACTCACTTTCTCAGCCTGGCACGCTCAGTAGCGACGAACTGCACCAAGAGGAGGTCCAGCCTCTCGCGCAAACAGCGCACGCTGAAATTTTTCGAAAAATCAAAGTTCATATTTTTGGTTATTCATTCCCTCCTTGCAGGATCCTGGAAAGGGTTCTGCGCGTTTATTTCGCGCAGCAAAGCCAAATCGTACCCCATGGAAAAGAACAGTCTTCCGCTGGTTGCCGTCGGCACAGCTATTTGGCAGAACTTTTGTCTCGCGCTCTCAAGAATAAATGAGAACCACGAGAGCAGCACTCACGGCTCCCTGTGTACGTACGCGGCGGCCGCGTACGCATCACGTAGAGTTCGTGTTGTGTTCTGCACATGCGCACTTTGCAGAACGTAACGATCTTGCGTACGCAACGTACTCAGTACTAAAACTGTATAATGTCTGTTCCCTGTTTTCATTGAATACCACAAAACCGAATTTTTGGAAAAAAAATTTGACCCTTAATTCGCATCTTCTTGTCCACACATATCAGGCGGACGTTGCATATCATTTTGCTTGTTAGTGATCAACACAATGTAGTCCGATGAAACAAACCAACCAACAAGCTGCTGCTCTACTACGGTGCCCGCCTGTTTGTACGAGAGATTAAACCGACATAGCTTCTCGGCCGTCAACAAGTGGATTTCGCATCACGACAAGTCCGGAGCTATGTCGCGCGTTCTGATAGCTTAGTTACTAGCTGCGTTTCTGTTCTGCGTCCTAAATAGTCAAAAGCAGCAGCGGACGCAGCTCTTCCTGCGAGTGCTACGAGAGATGCTATACAGAAGCGTCGACGGAAGAATGCCGAAGATATGGGAGGAATAGTTGCATCTTAACAGACGAGCAAAGTGAACACCTTCTGGGAGCGGTAGTGGAGAAAAGGCATCGGCGGTGCGCAGTTGCAATGGTGATGGAGCGGCACGACTTGCTGATGCAAGGCGTTCGAAGCATACAACAGATTCTAATAAAGAACGAAAACATGTTTTCGCCGTTTATGCACTTAATCACCGCCCGCCTCATCATCCAGCGGAAGGCGGGAACGTGCAAAACAGGCAGAACTGGAGAGCACAAATGCTGATGCTTTACTGTGGCTCGATTGTTGTTGATAGCTATCGCTTCAAGATTTCTCATTTCTGCTTACTTGCTTGAGGAGCAAGGGAGGCATAGTCTGTCGCTCTCAGATATAGCCGTAAGCTCCTTCATCGTACGCTCAAAGCACCGGTAGATTCAACACTTGCACGCACTCGACCGCGAGTAAAATAGCTTTCGCGTTGCCCTTGGCTGAGTGTGTAATTTCATAGATGTTGTTTTATTTCCTAAAGTCGACTTACCTGATTGGCCACTTATAGTTCTCGTACAATAAGCCCCCGCCTTCCCGCTTTGTTCACTCTCCTCTTCTTTTTCTCTCTCACTTCTTAATTTGCCTTCTATTCTTTGACGTTCATGAAATAGAATGATTGTGTGATCGACTTCCACACCGTTCCTCTCCATACTGTCTCGTATTTACTGCGTTGAATTACGACACCTGGCACCGATCGGCCGTGATGTTGAGGTCTAAATCTCGCACTCTGCCGTAGGAGCCTTCGTCGTAGCCGCCTAACAGCCGTATCATAAAAACTCGTGCGCAGTTTTCTCGTTTCGAAACACTTTGTCAACGGCCCTTGTTAGAGGTGATAAGCTCATTCATATTCTCCTGAAATGCACCGGCGTGAGTGACTATTTATTAATACTCTTGTGCCACCCTCCCACCTGCATGCCTTGTTCACTCTCTCCTTTTTTAATTTTCACTAGGCCTTAGTATATTCAGAACATTTCATTCACTTTTCGGGGGATATCTTTGTTCGTATCAATGCACCTATTTATGTTGGCGCGTAACCGTTTTACCGCCTAGTTCGGTCACTGGGCAGTTTCTGGTCAAATGAGTACATCGGGCTGTTGTTCTGAGGAAACAGTGCCCGCAGCCAACCGTTAGACCAACTTGGACCACTGAGTATGTGGCAACGTGCACATCTGAAGCGCTATTCAGTGAAACTCCGTGACGCCGCCTCGGCGCATGGGGTATGTGCGCCTCGGTTTGTTGTGGTCGTCAATAACCCCTTTGATGTAGACTTGTGTGAATGGTTATGTGTGAGATGGCGTGTGCCATTGTTCAACAAACATCTAGGACGCCGAATTGGCTAACTGGGCATTTACCACTGGGAATGTGCCGTTCAAGTACAAGGAAAAAGATCCTTTAATTTATGGGGTACTCGGAGGTATCGAGCCCACGTCGCATGGTTTCCTCATGGAAAGCCACCCGACGCTCCACCAGGCTGCGCAACAAATGCATTCTGTATGTTCCATTTTTTTTATTGAACGCCCTTCATGCCAACTTTCGCGAGCTGCTACAAGAGTGCAGTGGTCATTGCCGCTTTTCTATGAACGTGTCGCCATATTCGGTCACTGCGTATATGCATTCTGTGGGCGCCCAATTTAGGTAACAATTCTCAGGGTTCACAGGCACCGGCATGGCTAACTTCTCATCTCGGTACGCCACGTACAGACCTCTCTGAAGCGGCGCTCGCAAAACTGCATTGACCACGGGTTTGGTTCGCCGGACTAAGGCATGTTTTCATTAAAAGTGATGTTCTTTTCTTTCACACATTACAATGACCTAAATTTTCATTTTGTGCTACCTTCAGTACTTTACGTAAATTTTTTTTATTAGTTTGTAAAATTTTCTTATAGTTCTCCCATCTTGCGTTGTCCATGTTTATAGTGCATCAGTTTGACTTGTCACACATCATGTCTGTTGTATTGTGGGTTTGATGAGACCTCTTTAGCAGTCTTCGTAAGATGTTTCTTTATTATCGTGGATTTCATATTTTGTTTCTGATAAAAGAACTAAGCTTTAATTCAAAAATGACTTTCTTTCTCCACGTCAACTATTGGACGGGTGCCTCTTCCAGGAATGTGCTCTTAACCCAGTATTCCCTCGAGCATCTTTTGAGACCGAAGCTGTATATGGCAAGGTTTCCGTTTTTTTGTCTGCTTGTGTAGCACATGTTCGCGTAGAGCAAGACATATATTCAACTACAGCCCTCAGACGCGCCCGGCGTTGAACAACGCTCGCCCGGGCGCCGAGAACGTCGGATTATACACGCTTAATGCGCGTTTGTAGCTCGACGTTATGTGTGCGCCTCTTAACTGTGATGTCAACATCATCATGTGACGTTAGCAGCATTTGCGTGCTGGCCGTGCTATGAGTAGTACGCGTATTGTGCACACCGAGGAACAGTAGGTTGCCATCCAAGGTCGACGGCGGGAGCAGAAGCGGGAACGGTGGCGAATGCGGTAGGAAGCCGCTGACGCCCACCACGAGTTGGTCGACGGGCGTGCACCGTCACGTAACCGCCTTCCTTCCGACGAAGGACAGCACTGTGCCCGTGAAGATTGCCTTCGCAAGGAGAAACGGGAATGAGCAATGTGGTGCCGAAAGGAGCCCACCGACGACGAGGGGGCCGCCAACGTCAAGGGTATGCGCCATGCTGGTCGGTACATCAAATACCGCGATGAGGATAGCTTCGGCTTTCAATGTATTTATTTATTTATACATCGAAATATGATAACTAAGCGTAATCGGTCGTGTATAGAGTTGACATTTGATAAATATCTTTCCAACATTGTCGCGGAGCCCATGACCGTGTAACATAGTGTCAATAAATTGATCATCACTGTATTACTAAAATAAAACAAAAGTCACAGCCCTTACACTCTCTTAGAAAGGATAACTAGCGAAACTGTGCATGTGGGCCACTTAACGGCGAACTACACCTCCGCTGTGGGTCGGCCCACATCGCAGTATCTTCGGTATCGGCGAAACTACGGAGAGTGCTTAATGCCTGTATCACCTCCCCCATGAGTTGAACCTGCCCTGCAATAGCTTCGGGATCGGCCAACGTTTGGGGAATGTTTCACGCCTGCTTCGCCTCCGCCGCGGGCGGCCGGGTACCCCGATATCATGCGGATCGGCCTTCGTATGGGGAGTGCTTGACGCCTACTTCACCTCCGCCGAGGGTTGGACCGATGTTGCGTTATCTTTGGGATCAGTCCACGTATGAGGAGTTCTTCATACCTGTTTCACCTCCGCCGCGGTTCTGATCGGTATTGCAGTATCTTAGGGCTCAGCCCACGCATGGGGACTGCCTCACCTCTGCTTCACCTTCGCCGCGGATAGGCCCGGTATTGTGCAAACTTCGGGATCGGCCCACGTACGGGCACTGCTTGACGCCTGCTTGGCCTCTGCCGCGGGTCAGCCCGCAACTTTACTATCTTCGGGACCACCCCACGTGCATTACGCCTGCATCACCTCCGCCGTGGGTGGGCCTGGTGTCGCTTTGTCTTCGGGATGGGCCCGCGTAGGCAGAGTGCTTCATGTTCCCACCACCTCCACCGCGCAATTTTCGGGACCGGCCCACAAATGGGGAATGCATAACTTCTGCATGTCCTCCGCCTCGGGTCCACCCAGTGTTGCAATATCCTTGGGATCGGCCCACGTATGGGGAGGGCTTGACGCCTGCATCACCTCCGCTGTGGGTTGGCCTGGTGGTGGAGTATCTTCGGGATCGGCCCACGTATGCGGAATGCTCCATGCCAGCTGAAGCTCCGCCACCGGGCCGCCTGGTACTGCACTATCTTCATAATGTTTCCTTGTAAGCGTTTCAGAGGTGCATCAGCCACGCAAAGCTCATCCTTTGCGCATTTTGTGGTACGCTGCAAAATCCTGCAGTCAGATCCACACCACAACTTCAGCTTTCTTAAGCTTCCTTCTTCATACGGTTCTCGAAGTAAAAATTGCAACAATCATAAGTAGACGACATCACCACCGTAGTGGTGACGACAACAATGTGACAAGAATTAGACGACTACGATTTTGATGATTACGGCGTGGATGGCGCAACGAAGTCTATGTGAGGGCGATGGCATGAAATTGAGACCGTGACAACTGCCAAATGCAGTGGCACATACCCAACAGAAGATGGCTTTCGGAACTGTCAGCTGCACTGAATTGCAGCAGCCGCAATTGCAAAGCAAATATTTCTAAAAACACCGAGTTTCCACATTGCAATTTAAACTTCCCAAGCAATATCGCTTACGCTAGCGTTGAGAAACGTGTTCCTCAGGAGTAGGCACTACTCGTGGTCTTCCCATAGTTGTAGCTGGAATGGAATGTGTGGAACCCATAATCCAAGACACCGTATATTGGCGACAAGGAGCACCACTAGAGATGCGGGCGCTGCAATCGTTTTTACGAATGGTTGGGTTGGTCCAACTATTGACATGCTGTCGGCACTTCTTGCTGGCTCCAGAAGTGGCTGCAGCCGCGCACTCCTAGTATCGCGTTCCAATCTTTCCAATCGCTCGGCGCTGCTCGTTGGCCGGAAACCGCCGGCATAACATTTATATCTTTCGCGGCAGGGTGGAATCATTTGTAGATAAATTTGATGCCCATCTGGCTCGATCGTCGAAAATGCATCGTTTGACAACCGTATAAGTTTCAGGTATAATATGCCATTCTCAGCGGGCGAAAGGGGTATCTCTGAGCCCTTTGCCCCTGTTGATGTCGGGTTTATTTCCCGCTAGGTCACGTGGCCCCATTTGCTGCGAAGGCCGACAACGACGGCGCCGAGTCCGCAAAACAACTTAGCTGTAAAAGAAGGTTAAGAGATTGTATGAAAAATGTTAGAATGATAAACATGCTTGGCACACCTGGCCAAACCAAGTCGTCTAGCTGATTTACCGTTTCAAAGTAAAGCAAATATATTATCATCATCATCGTTAGTATCGTAAAGCGCCTAGAGTTGCTCGCCGAGACGTGGCGCCCCGCCGCCCACAATTCTTGCTGTGCCGTCGCCACCTCCGATGTTTCCTGCGGGCGAGATCGGCACGTCATTTAAATGGGAATAAAGATTTATTTTTGAGATCAATCCAGCTTCGCTTGAAATTTTGTGTTGTCTTGTTTATTTCTTTTGCCTCTATTATGCACAGAAACATGTCAAGCAGGGAAGCAATGAATAACAGAGGGGAAACAAAAGTAACCCTGCTCTCCATACGTCGGCCATGCGTGTCGGCAGAAGTCAGCGCAACGTGGGCTCCCGAAATTTCTCGTCCAAAAGCGCAATATGGCGCAACGAGAAGTTATGTACAGCTGCCTCAAAAAGGCGGTATCACGGCTTGAGGGTTATAGGTAGTGTATTTTCTTTTATAATCGGCGATACGTCAGATAACGGCATAAGCGCGAGATATGCAAATTGCAGCAACATAGAAATTACTGGCCACGCTGTGTTTAACATGCCGGTTCCAAGGTTTCCCATTACTCGGGCCGCTGCATTTGAAGGAGCTTCTGTACATTTCTTAGTGATACCTGTATTTCTACTAATCCACAATTTCTTCACTCAACCTGCTGACGACGACTTAACCAATTGATAAAATTTGTTTTCTACTGCATCGTAACATGTCTCACCTGAAAAGAGAAAAAAATGACCACCTGCTGCACAAAAATTCAATATTTTAATTGTTTTTTCAGGGAAAAAGGAAGTTATCAGATAAGTTACAGAGGAAAAGGTGGACCAGTTTTCATAACAGTTGATTTCACTTTTTGCCCAGTCGGGAAGATTCGTTATAATATGTCCTGATTGGTTGAGAGTTTAAGAGCTGAACACATGAACAGTGGACCACAGATGAGGTCTGGTTCTGTACGTTAAGCATATTGTATAAACACAATCTCATTCAGAACAAGTGAAAGCAAGGTAAACATATCTAAAGGGTGGCACGGGCGGCAGCGCTGGCTTAGCAATTCTAGACAAATTCACTGACTCTTTGCAAAATGGGATAAAATACCTTGTATAAACCGAGGCACAAAAAAAAACAATTGAAACTATGTCGCAACACAAGGCCCCGCCTATTCGAGGAGAAAAAAAAAGATACAAACACACTCAACACGGACGCTTATACATATGTATCCAAATTTCTTTTTTAAATATGCCAGCTGAAGAGCAGAGAACGCAGAATACGTTTTGTATTTCTATCATTTTCAACAGCTCTGTGTGCGGCCCTATCAGCCCTTGCTATGAAAAGGCCAGAATTTCAACCAGTTTAGTAAAGAAGTTTGCAGCGAAACGGTTTTTTAAATTTGAAGTTTCGGTTTCCACGCCGTCGCCGCCGACTTGCAACGACCACTACGCCCCCGTCGGTCTACATTGACATAGCGCCCACCTATAATTGAGCCCATTGTCATGCGATGGCACGTATGGCTTAGTGTCGATATCTGCCAGCATTGGATCACAACTGCGTTGTATTACACCAGATGTTACGTCATGTAACAGATGCATGCTACATGAAGCCGAACTTGGTTAACACAAACGGGTTTGGTGACTTCTTGCCGCCGCCATGTATCAAACAGGATGCAAATAAATCATGAGTAGCATCTTATTGTGCCACGGATCAAGAGATCTGAAGTGTGCGCTGCGTAGTCTTGATATCTTCGGTACACGTTATGGCACCAACTCGCGAGGTACCAATCACTGCTGAAGAAGCGAATCGTAGAAGCTACGCACGCGGATGAAACCAAGGAACGTCGGGGTCAGCAGTTCGATGTCCAGACAGCAGGACGAGCCGCCGCTCGCCATCGAAGCCGGATGGACAGTTGAGATCGTTCTTGTCAAAACGAGACGAAGACACTTCAGTGCGAAGAGGTTCTAGTTCTTGCTACCGAAAATTGAGACCCCGCGGAGCCGCTCCTCCAGCTCACGCTGTGATTGGGCTTTCTATGCCTAGCAGTGATGTGACTTTTTAAATTCGGAACTTTTATAGTTCCCTTATATTATATACAATCCTAAGTATCACTGTGTGTTGGCTTCCTATTCACCACCATACATATGTGTTGTCAGAGAAAGCACGATGGAACACAGACAAAAGAATGCATATATATATATATATATATATATATATATATATATATATATATATATATATATATATGGATGTGTTGTTCAAACGTGGTGGAAAAAACAACTACATCTTCTAAGCAGACTACTAAACACGAGTTCCACTTGAGGTCAGATAAAACTGTGTCCATCATGCGTTAAAATGTGGCCGGAGCGGAACACAATCCAAAAGGGAGGACCTTAAATTGATAGAGACCGTCGGGTGTTATAAACGCCGTTTTTTCCTGGTCCCGTTCGTTAACTTCAATTTGCCAGTACCCACTACGCAGATCCATTGAAGAAAAGTAACGGGCATGTCGCAGGCGATCCAAGGAGTCGTCAATTCGAGGAAGTGGGTCAACGTCTTTTTTCGTGACCTTGTTCAGTTTGCGATAATCGACACATAATCGTAGTGAACCGTCATTCTTTTTAACTAATACAACAGGTGAAGCCCAAGGACTTGTCGATGGTTGAATGACATCATCGTCGAGCATTTGTTTAACTTGATGACCAATAGCATCCTGTTCTCTTTGCGACACGCGATAAGCGTGTTGGCGAACAGGTTGGACGGTCGGTTCAGTGATGATTCTGTGTTTGATTAAAGGAGTCTGTTTGACCTTCGACGTGGTGGCGAAACAGTCGCTAAATGACGATAGCAGAGTGAGGAGCCTCTCCTTCTCGTTTTGGTCTAGCTGTGGGTTGACGTTGATGTGGCTGGTCAAGTCCACATCGCTGGGTTCCGGAATCGGGATTGTCGTTACCGAAGCACAGGCGTTGCACTCGGCCACCGTTTCAAAGTAGGCCATGGTGTTATGCCTCGCGAAGTGCTTGTATTCGCCACTGAAGTTGGTAACTAGAATCGTGGTTTGCCTATGTTGGAGCTCTACGAGACCTCGTGCGACACCGACTTCGCGATCCAGCAATATGGTGAGGTTACCTTCGGCAATGCCTATTCCTTGTTGTTCTTGGAGGCATTCAACGAGGACGAAGATGCTACTTCGAGGCGGTAACGTCACGCAGTCATCGACCACGCGTAAAGCCGCGCGGTGATGTTCATCCTCCACACTCGAATCCGAAGAAACATAGTTAGAAAAAGTCACGAACAAGTCACGAAGGTTAATGATCGCCCCATATTCCTGGAGAAAATTCATGCCCAGTTTAACTAGCCGAGAACACTTGGGCAGCACAAGGAAAGACGCTACGAAAGTCGAAGTAGAAAGTGCAAGTCTGGCGGTGCATCGTCCAATGGGTGACACGAGGTGTCCTCCGGCCGTAATCAGATGCGGGCCATCCCACGCTGTCAGCACCTTGCGTAGCCGAATGGCCAGTGAGGCACTCATAACCGTGTAGTCAGCTCCCGTATCTACAAGTGCAGTTACCGGATAACCGTCGATTGAAGCAGTAATAGCAGCAGAAGTTCTTTTTGCAGTTTCGAATGAAGGCGTCAGCGGTGCGTCGCGAGGGCATAGCGTCGGCGGAGGATATTTGACGGTTCGCATGACAGCGGTCTCACCCCCAGAGGTCGCCGTTTTCAGTTTCCCCGGCGCGGGCTTCCACCGTCGACTCCAGGGGAATCAAAGGCAGGTCGAGCACGGTTTGGTGACGCGTACCGACGAGGTGAAGGCGACCGTGACTGTCTTCACTGCTGGGCAGGAGGAAGCCGGTTACTTTCTAAGTATTGCTCGATTTTGTGCGGGCGTTCGCCATAGCGCGGGCAACAGGCTTCCGGATGGTATCCCCGCAGACCAATCCGTCGGTACTGGCAGTCACGATACATGTGACCAGACTCCCCGCAGTGATAGCACAACGGACTTGTCGGGGGCGCGTCATACTGTAGATTTGCGCGGACCAGGATGACAGGGTGCTTGCGGATTCGTGCGGTGGATCGGACTTGGGGAGCGTCGAGAAATCCCAGCAGGCAGCTGCGAAAAACGGCCCGTCGACGGCGCGCAAGCCCGAAGAGCATCCACGTACGAGAACGTGGGAGGTTCGGGTCGTGTTGGTGGCGAGGGATGAACCACTTTGCCGATTTCTTCCCGAATGACATCCGTAAGAACCGCGGCACTGGGAGGTGCCGGAGCCGATGCATAGGACTTCTGCAGTTCTTCTCGAACAATTTGTCGTATTAGCTCGGTAAGGGACTCCCTGTCATCATTTGCAGGTACGAGAGCATGCAGCAGTCATGGTGGTCTGGCGTTCATACTGCGAGAGCCGCTGCCGAAGCATACGTTCTATGACTGTTGCCTCACGAATGAACTGAGAGACTGTTGTAGGAGGATTGCGCACGAGGCCCGCGAAAAGCTGTTCCTTTACGCCTCGCATTAACAGACGCACCTTCTTGTCTTCTGGCATTAGTGGATCGGCCCGACAGAACAATCGCGTGATGTCTTCGACGAACATGGCGACGGTTTCGTTTGGCATTTGGAACCTCGAAGACAGTGCCTGTTCGGCTCTTTCTTTCCTTTCGGGAGTGCGGAAGGCTTCGCAAAGCAGTCGGTAAAACTCCTGCCAGCTGGTAAATGAGGCTTCGTGGTTCTCGTACCATACTCTCGCCGCGTCTAAAAGGGAAAAGCAGACGTTCTTCAACTTACGGCGACCATCCCAGTCGTTAAAGGCGGCGACCCGGTCTAAATGGTCCAACCAGTCTTCAACGTCCTCAAAGGCGTCGCCATGGAACGGGTTAGGCGTGCGAGGCGGGTTGAGAATGCACGGTACGGCAGCATTTGGGATCCCCTCGGTTTGGCTTGCGGTAGTTGTTGACATCTTCCTCACGGAGCTTGCCAGGGGGCTGTATTGCGGTGGAAGACCTTGGAGTCGACGGCTGCTTGGACAGATTTCTGCCGTCCCCGAGGTACTGGCGTCGGTAGCTTCTGGTTGAGGGCCCGTAGGCATATGATGGATGTGTACCACGCACCTCCACCAGTTTGTCACGAGAGGAAAAGCCAGTCAGTCAGTTCTAAGCGAACGGCCGTTTACAGTTCGTTTCTGCAGCAGCTACCACGCACACTTCTTCCTCGACTTCTAGCTTAACTAGTGGGTGTCAATATATATATATATATATATATATATATATATACATTGTAGCCAAGAGATTGAAGAAGAGACGCTAGTGGGTTCAGCGCTACTGGCTCTAAACGCTCGTGGGTCGAGCGCTCCTGCTCAGCAACGGCTCTCGTGCTTGGAAGCTGTGACTGCCCTGCCCGTCGACGTTGCGCTGCTCCCGAGCTCTGCCAAATAAACACCTTTAGAATTGGTGGAGGTGCGGGGTAACCTCAGACGATCATCCTGGAACTCCGGTCCCGTACCCTACCATCTACCATGCCCCATGACGCCTCCCAGCAAACGCCTCCTCCTGCACCCACTGCGTGTCCCGGGGTGCCTCGTCATCGCGACCCTCCTATCTACACTGGAGCGGACGACACTGACGTGGACGAATGGCTCACGGCGTACGACAGGGTAGGCGACCATAACAAGTGGGATGAAGCAGCCAAATTGAGCCATGTTCTGTTCTACCTCGCTGGAGTGGCCAGCCTGTGGTATAACAACCATCAAGCAGAGTTCCAGACATGGTCGGAATTGAAGACTTCCCTCGCCGATGTATTTGGTCGCCCTGCTGTTCGCAAGCTGCGTGCCGAGCAACGTTTGCGAGAACGAGCTCAACAGCCAGGCGAAACATTCACCAGTTATATCGAAGATGTCCTGGATCTATGCAGGAAAGTCGATTCGACCATGGCGGAGTCTGATCGAATCCGAAACATACTGAAGGGCATAGAAGACGACGCCTCTAACATGTTGCTGGCCAAAAGTCCACGCTCTGTGGCTGAAATTGTCACACTGTGCCAAAGCTATGAAGAACTCCGCAGCTGCGGTCACTGACCCGTCGATCTCTACCGCGTGACGAACACCTCGCTTATTTGGCTGCCATGTCCACCCAGGCAGCGTTGCTCGCAGAAATGAAGGCGTTCGTCCGCGAGGAAGTTGCCCGGCAACTCTCGTTGATGGATTTTGCACAGCCGCAGTCGGGACACGCGCCTACGCCAAGTTTTGCGCATCCGCTTCGCCGCGTCATAGCGCAAGAACTGCACGAGGTTTTGCCTGAGCACCACCAGCGTGTTCCTGCGGCTGCGCCTCACAGCTACGCCGAAGTCATGGCCAGGCCCCAACAGATCCCGACGGCTGTGCCACTCAGCTACGCGGAAGTCGTCACCCAGCCTCAACAACTCCCTCAACGGGGACCTCTCACGTACGCCGAAGTCCTCGCTATGCCCCGACAACAGCCTGCGATGCAATCACTTCACCAGGCGCCACGTCCAACGCGTCCTTCCACATGGATGGGACCTGCCGCAACGACTCGGTGGCGTACAGCGGACAATCGACCAATATGTTTTGCGTGCGGCTATGCAGGCCACGTCGCACGCTACTGTAGTCGCGTGCAGTCACCTAGCGCTACACCTGATGGGCCAAGTTCTATGGCGGGTTCTCCGCGCCCTTATTACGACGACGAACCTCGGGCTGCGTCACCACCATTCCGCCGGTCCGCCAACATCCGCCGCTCAACTTCTCCACGCCGACGCTCCCCATCACCGATGCGGCCTCGTCCCGAAGCTCGGGATGAGGAAAACTAATTGTCGCAGTCCATGAGGCAAGGGCTGCGACGCCGTCGAAACGCGGAAGTCCTCAACGTAGCCCGACCAATGTGATAGACGTGTTAGTTGACGGTCTGCGCACATATGCCCTCGTGGATACCGGAGCCGCTGTATCAGTTATGGACGCAAAGCTTTGTCGCTTCCTTCGAAAGGTTACGACGCCCATTGCTGGATTCGCCCTCCGCAGAGCAGGCGCACAGCGTATTCACCCGATTGCGGCGTGCACCGCTCGTGTTCTCATCGAGGACGTTGTATACGCCGTCGAATTTCTTGTGATTTCATCGTGCTCCCACGAAGTTATCCTGGGGTGGGACTTTCTCGCCCGCCACGATGCCGTCATTCATTGCGCATGGGCCGAACTAGAACTGTCGCCGATCTCAGATATGACGCTTGCCGATAATGCTTGTTTTGCAAACAAACTACTCGTCAGACACGACACCAACGTTCCTCCCAACTCGTCAGTGATTGTATCAATGCATTGCAGCAGCCTCTCTGACGCCATCGCACTACTTTCTCCATCAGGCCGCTTTTACACTCGAAAACGTCTGCTGCTGCCTTTTGCGACTGTGAACGTCAAACAGGGCTCCACAGCTATTTTTGTCCATAACCCCTTCTCATACCCTGTGATGCTGCTTCAAGGCGAATGTCTTGGCCACGTGGAAGTGACCGACGCCGTACAAATTACGGATGTTCCCGAAGACACGTCCTGCGCCTGTTACAACACGCTCGGTTCTCTCGCGACGTCCGACCCTTTGCCCGCAGGTGTGTTCGATTCATCTATTGCCGATGGCCTCACCCCACCTCAGCGTTCGCAGCTTCTGCGCATCTTAGAAGAATTTCGTTCTTCTTTTGATGTCGAGCAACCTTCCTTGGGCCGGGCGTCTGCTGTCACGCACTATATTGACACTGGCTCCCAACCGCCATTGCGGCAACGACCATATCACGTCTCGGCCACGGAACGTCGTGTGATTAATGAGCAAGTGGACGATATGCTTCGCCGCGAAGTGATCCGACCCTCGAACAGTCCATGGGCATCCCCTGTCGTCCTTGTTACGAAAAAAGACGGCTCGGTACGGTTCTGTGTAGACTATCGCCGCCTTTGAACGCATGATGGACACAGTCCTCCGCGGTTTGACGTGGCACACGTGCTTATGTTATCTCGACGACGTTGTTGTTTTTGCCTCTGACTTCACCACGCACCTTCAACGCCTACGGCATGTTTTGACTTGCTTAGCGAACGCTGGCCTTCAACTGAACCTAAAGAAGTGCCGATTTGCAGCGCGGCAGCTCATGATACTAGGCTATGTCGTCTCGAAGGATGGAATCCTCCCCGATCCAGCCAAACTTCGCGCCGTAGCTGAATTTCCTAAACCGACGTCCGTCAAAGGACTGCGCAGTTTTGTAGGTTTGTGTTGCTACTTCAGGCGCTTCATTCGCAATTTCGCCGCCGTCATATCACCCTTGACGAAGCTCCTTGGCAGCAACGGACCTCTCCATTCGTGGTCGTCCGAGTGCGACGAGGCGTTCACTAAGCTCCGTCGTTTGCTGACGTCTCCTCCCATTTTGCGCCACTACGATCCAACGGCACCTATTGAGGTACACACAGATGCCAGCGGTGTTCGCCTCGGCGCGGTCTTAGCACAGCGCAAAGAAGGGTTTCCTGAATATGTTGTGGCATATGCCAGCCGTATGCTTACTAAAGCCGAGACCAATTACACCGTCACGGAAAAAGAATGTCTGGCGATCATCTGGGCGCTTACCAAGTTCCGGCCCTATTTGTATGGTCACCAATTTGATGTCGTCACGGACCACCATGCACTATGGTGGCTGTCGTCATTGAAGGATCCCTCAGGCCGTCTCGCCCGCTGGGCGCTTCGCTCACAGGATTACGATATCCGCGTACTGTACCGCAACGGACGCCAGCATGCTGATGATGACGCCCTCTCACGTTCTCCCTTGCCAGACGACAATGCCTGCTGCGCAATATCCCAGCTTGACGTCTCTTCCGTCGACATTGGGACCATCGCTTCTGAGCAGCGCAAGGACCCCTGGATTGCCTCCATCATAGACTGCCTTGCTGATCCGTCATCGCAGCCAACCACTCGTGCACTGCGCCGTCAAGCTCGCCATTTCGCCATTCGCGACGACCTGCTTCATCGACGCAATTACACCTCTGACGGCCGCCAGTGGTTATTAGTTGTACCTCGAACCCTGCGTTCTGAAATCTGCGCATCGTTCCACTCTGATCCACAGTGTGCGCATTCGGGACTTTTCATAACCTACCAGCGCCTCCGACGACGCTACTACTGGTGAGGAATGTACAACTACATTCAAAAGTTTGTTCGTTCATGCCCCGACTGCCAGCGCCGAAAATCTCCACCCCACCTCTCGCCAGCTGGCCTGCAGCCTCTACCCTGCCCTACCCAACCGTTCGGGCGCGTTGGCATCGATTTGTATGGACCACTTCCCCTGACGTCGGCTGGTAACCGCTGGGCCATTGTGGCAGTAGATCACCCTACCCGATACGCTGAAACCGCCGCTCTCCCAGCAGCTACAGCACGCGATGTTGCATCATTGCTGCTTCGCCGATTCATCCTGCGGCATGGTCCACCCCTAGAATTGCTAAGCGATCGCGGACGCGTCTTCCTGTCGGAGGTAGTTGAAGCGATTCTCGAAGAGTGCCACGTAGTTCATCGTACGACTACGGCGTACCACCCTCAAACGAATGGCCTCACAGAACGCTTCAACCGTACGCTCGGCGACATGCTTTCAATGTGCGTTGCCTCCGACCACACGAACTGGGACGCCATTCTGCCATTCGTCACCTACGCGTATAATACCGCTACGCAGAGCACCACTGGATTTTCCCCCTATTTCTTGCTGTATGGTCGACACCCTTCGCACACCATCGACACCATTCTTCCGTACCGGCCGGATGCATCCGAGTACGTCCCTATTTCTGACACGGTCCGACATGCAGAAGAGTGCCGAGACCTCGCACGGGCCTTTACTTCCGATGATCAAGAGCGCCGGAGGAGCACTCGCGGTGACGCCACTGCCACGGTCCCCTTCGATCCGGGAGCGCTCGTGTGGCTCTCAGTCCCTTTAACTGCCTCTGGCCTCTCATCGAAACTGGTCCCTAAGTATGAAGGCCCTTATCGTGTTCTCGAACGCGCATCTCCTGTAAACTATGTCATCGAACCAGTTGAGCCATCTGAAGACATGCGCCGCCGTGGACGAGACATTGTCCATGTCGACCGTTTAAAGCCTTACTACGACCCGCTCATAGTGACGAGCTCTTAGGTCGCCGGACGGCTCCCTTCTCGCTCCCGGGGGGTGGTTGTAGCGAAGAGATTGTAGAAGAGACGCTAGTGGGTTCAGCGCTACTGGCTCTAAACGCTAGTGGGTCGAGCGCTCCTGCTCAGCAACGGCTCTCGTGCTTGGAAGCTGTGACTGCCCTGCCCGTCGATGTTGCGCTGCTCCCGAGCTCTGCCAAATGAACACCTTTAGATATATATATATATATATATATATATATATATATATATATATATATATATATATATATATATATATATATATATATATATATGTATATATATATATATATAGTCATATTATAAGAAGCCAACAAACACTGACACCAAGGACAACATAGGGGAAATTACTTGTGCTTGATAAACGAAATAAAGAAACGATCAATTAATGGAAATTAATGTGGATGAAAAACAATTTGCCGCTGGTGGAAACCCAACCCACAACCTTCGCATTTCGCGTGCGATGCTCTACCAATTGAGCTACCACGGCGAAGTTTTCCCATCCACTTTCTTTCGTATTTATGTGTCCTAGTAGAACCCTGGGAGTGTTAGCCAGCGTCACCACTCACAGACCTTGGCGGCGGACGTGGAACGTCCTTTGTGCCGCAGGCGTCACGAGAACGTGAACTTTTTGGGTGAAAGCAGCAGGTCAATAAACCCACATATGCTACCTGAAGGCATCAATGTTGCCGGATTCGAGACCCTCGCTATGTAGTCAATGAGAAGAAAGGGGTTAACCTAGGGGCCCGATTTTTATTAGTCATATCATAAGAAGCCAACAAACACTGACACCATGGACAACATAGGGGAAATTAATTGTGCTTGATAAATGAAATAAAGAAACGATAAATTATAGGAAATAAATGTGGATGAAAAAACTTGCCGCAGGTGGAAACAGAACCCATAACCTTCGCATTTCGCGGCAAGTTGTTCTTTCATCCACTATAATTGCCATTTATTTATCGTTTCTTTATTTCGTTTATCAAGCACAAGTAATTTCCCCTATGTTGTCCTTGGTGTCAGTGTTTGTTGGCTTGTTATGATATGACTAATAAAAATCGGGCCCCTCGGTTAACCCCCTTTCTTCTCATTGATATATATATATATATATATATATATATATATATATATATATATATATATATATATATATATATATATATATATATATATATATATATATATATATATATATATATATACGGGGCTCCCCAGCTAAGTTTAAGCAGTGTTTAAACATAGGCCAAATGATACGTTGCTGGGTATAGTATGCAGTGAGTCACTCAATTTTTTGTATTCTGCCTTATTGTGAAGTTAGTCGAGTCATTGTAGAGCGCTGTGCATAACAATTATGCATAATGCATAATACACTGTGCATAATGTATTAGTGTTTTCCGGCCTATTGCATATCTCCGTGAAATACAAAAAATATATCACGTGAGGTGCCCCCTTGTGCGCCGTGACTGCATCTCTGTCAAACGTTTTTTTCTCAACACGAACATAGCATCTAGCAGACTCTCCTGCCTCGCAAACGGCGACAGGGCAGTGACGCAAGCGTTGGCTGTGTGATTTATGCCTCCGACATGCTTCCCTCGCAGGGGTTCATGATAGCGACAAGCAGGCACAGCTGATCGCGAGGCATACATTTACCTTTTTTTGCGCATAACTTCGCTCTTAGGAGCCCGTTCCTGCGTTGAGCGTTGGCGTCGGCGTAACCGAGTGAACGAGCACAGCGAAGGATGAAAGAGCGAACGCGAAGCGAAGCGGGGCATGAAAGACGACGATAGAGAAGAAAGTGCGAGGAAAGCGGAGGAGGAAGGTATGGTGAAAGCGTGCGAAGCGTAGTGCCGAGAAAAGCGGGCTCTGCAGAGACGACCGCTACGCGATAATGCCAGAGTAGCGTCCCATCGTCTATTCACAGATGACCTGCAAAAAACCATTTCACCGATACCGTTTATAGAAATAAAGCTCGGCTTTAGCGGAGGTCTATCTGCGCGGCTGCTGAGAATCGCGCCCGCGCGTCACCCCGGCGCTGCCTCGCGATTTCACGATTAGCCAGGTGGTCGCGCGACATTTCGCTCCGTTCGCAGTTTGCCGCACAGAAAAGATTGCCGGCGACAGCCAATATAGCTCGAAATGAAAACATGTATCGCCTTTTCATAGTGCCGCAATCGACGGTGAATTCTTCACTCCAGAAAGAAACGGTACAACCTGGGCCGAATCCGAAGGCGGTACAAGTCTCGCAGCGGCTTCGTAAGGTTCTGCTACGAGGGAAAGACTAAGTAATGAGAGCTGACACCGAAGGTGGGGGTGCAGTTTAATACAACATCCGAAAGCGTCAGCGGCCGCAAGGCAAGAATGGAAAGAACGGAAACTCTCCCGCTCGTGACGCAAGGAAGACAGTCATGCATTCTAGTTGCCGAATGGAAGCTAGAGTTCACATAAATGCTCTAGGTCGTGCTATGTGGGGTGTGTCGTATACGTGCCAGTCCTGTGAAAGAAGCGTAATGCGGGCGACCGTCTTTATAACTGAATGCTTGCGCCTCCGGAATCCTTCGTTATAGAGGTCACATCATTGCAAAGGTCGCACAGCGAACAGCTCACCCAAGAACATGGATAGAGTTTTTCCAGCGTTATACAGGTCATCCCGTTTCAGAGACGTCCGTTGTTGAAGGGCTCGACTGTACTTCACGTCGGCATGAGGGAAGCATGCCTATGGTTTGAGCATCGTAGTGCTATGTCGGTGACGTCACGAGTTCCGTATAATAAAGGGTGTCGAGCCGCTGACGCGGGGTGCTACTGGAGCCGAATGGCAGACGCACAAGCCTTTGTGTTATCGCTCGCATCCACTGCGGTAGCTCTGGTAATTTTTATAGTCTTGTGATAAACGCATCCTCAATGCGCTCTTAAGCTAAAAATCAGGCTTGTCTTCTTGAAACGCTTTGGTCTTAGCGAAAGGTTATTGGCTCTTTATTTGCTACGCACAGCCCATAAAGAGTACAAATGCGATGATGAGTGTCATATTTGGGGCATTTCGAGAGGCGAAAAAAACATTTACGTCGTTTCTCATTTGCAAGAATAATCTCATTACGTGAATGTCACCGGACAATGTGATGTTATGATAGTTTCAGTGACGCAAGTTGACGTCAAAAACTAGTTTGTGAAGAGCGCTAGATGGCCGTGGGACCCTGGGCACATACCCCGTGGCCCACACCCAGCGACCCCTAAGGATATATAATCCATGTGCCAAATGTCACTACAGCGACATTTCGCGTTACGTGCCTCGTGTTCAGGGTTCTTCGCAAGACGATCAGCGACCCTGCAGCAATAGCGCCCTCGTAGATCTATGATACTTTGCATTTCACGATCGGTGCTTCGCACTTTTCACCTCGTTCATGCTAATCTGCAAGTTCCGACAGTGGCTTAATGCGCTGTGGTCTTTTGCGTGACGAACTCTGGCATCGTCGCAAATTTCCTCAGCTTGACACACGGTTTGCTCTTACCGATCTTTGATTGGATGAGCTCGTGAGAGAGCGAGTACTCACTCTACAGTCCCTCTGTTACATGTCCCTCTGTTACACGTGTCGTGTCTTACTGAATACGAGAGCACGCAGTTCGATGGTTGGAATATGAATGGTTATCGCTTCCGTCTGGGAGCGTATATATAATAAGCGGAGGAGGGGGAAGGGAGGACAAGGGAAAGATATGGGACAATAAACGCAGTCGCCGTCCGCACTTTCGAGGCAGTCTGACTGCAGCTGGCGTCACTTTACAACAATCTCTAGCTCCAAAAAGCAATCGCAGTCCTAAAGGATGATTTTGTGATTTTGGAACAAAGCAGGACAGGTATCATGTCATCAGTAAAGCTTGCCTTTGTGCAGTTGTAGTAAGTATTTGTAATTTAATGACGTCTTCCTTTACCGTCACGTCTGCGCGTCGAGCACGACGACTTAACCACTAACTTTACCTAATGACGTTGACGGAACGCTTGCAGTTGTTGAACAGCATGGCAACCGCCGTATAAAATATACCGCTCCTCGAAGTGGTATCAGTAACGAAATAGCAGGAAGGAGTACTGAGTAGGAATGGCAGCTTAGTGATATTCCACATCCGTGGTCTCCGTTGCCGAGAAAATCAGCTGCCTCTCCATGCCGAGAGAAATGAGCCAAACGACTTTGTGGCGATCGACCGGAAGCTAAAAGGCAAACGCGTAAATCTCAAAGGCCTGCTTGCGACGGTCTCCGGGAATAGCAGGATGACCAGGCAAATGCAGAAAACGAGGGGTGGTTGAAGCCACAGGACAATTTTTGCGTTGAAATAGAAGATTTCCCTGGAACCTTTCATGGTCAAGCGAATCCTATTCACAAATATGCCGTATTTAGGTGCTCCCAAACAAATAACACGGACATGTCACATGCCGGTAAGAATTATCTTCGTCGCTAGCACACACTTGTTCTTGACTACGTGGCTATTTATAAGAAACGCGGCTCTGCAACTACAGTATACCTAATTTAGTTATAATGTGATTCGTATTCATTGAAACTTGACCCATTTTAGCATATGTATTTTTGACCGTATCCGACTTCTACTGCACCAAATTGGGCAAGTGTATGGACCATGGTCTTATGGTTAGAGCGTTCCGCTGGTGGGCTTTAGGTTAGATGATTCGAAACCAGCTATCGATCATGTGCTAACGTGCTTAGCATTGCTGCAGAACTTCACCATGCATGCGAGATTCACGTCGTATCTAACCTATTTCACGCCAACTTGGGTCCCTCTGTATGGATCACTAGTTACGTGCTGCTTTATAGAACAAAAAAAAACGGGTTGCATTCATCCTTTAGTCATGGTTGGTGACTTTAGTACTATTAGCAATCTATGTTATGTTTTTGAGAAATTGCTCCTTTGTTTCATATAACAATTAGCGTAAAAATGTGGCGCATAGTCAAGGACCCATACTCATGCACCCAAGTTGGCAAAGGGTAGGTTTATTAAAGACTGGCACGCACCCAGTGAGAAATGCACTTTGACCCTAGTTGGCGTTGCACAGGTTTATTGAAGCAGCACCACGTACCCTGTTTCATACCCTGTCAACCAAGTTGCTCCTGCCGTTCATTTCATGCCTAGTTCATTCAACAGAGCAACATGGCATTCCACTCATTTGATCAAGAACTACCCAGTGCCCCAAGTTGCCGGGGAAGAGGTTAGGCGAATGTAAAAACATTCCACAAACTGGATGCAGTTTGCAAAGAACGCTAACAGCATTATATCCTTTTCTCCAGTTTTGCGTGGCATCCAGCCAGCGTCAGTTAAATTAAGGCATCTTGTCTGCATATATTTTCAGACACGTGCTACGATTGGACTTCACAGTGGTGCCACAATACGGCGCAGCATATCAAGAGGGAAGTACAATAGATTAGTGGGGCAGCAGTGCACATCTCGCATATTAAGCATTTTGGCGGTGGAGATACGGTGCGTCACTACATTACTTGAATTAAACCACAATTAACATGTACTATTGTTATCCTAGGGATGGTTTCTACGAGACATTTTTCTGGCGGTAATATAGCATGTGCTTTGCAAACGTGTTTACCTTGTATTAAAGGACAGCCTCTATGGCACAGTGAAATATTGGCTAATCAAGTCATTAAAAGATACGATACGTTTCACCTTGTCTGTTCCAATCAGGTATTCATAATACTGGCGATAACAGGTAAAGGTTCCAACAAGTAACATTTCTCCATTATTCTGCCAATATGTACAGTAGCTGTTAAAAATCGCCTCATAGTGAAGGCGTCACCAAAAACAATTCACCCTGTTTTCTTCATATTCTATTCTTGTAAAGGTGGCCTTTTTAGCACAATATCATGTGACTTACGATGTCCCGCTTGAAAGCAAAGCGCTCAGTTTGCTGAAAAGGTGAGCGCGACTTCTAGTGTAGCATTGATTGCCTCAGCATAGGATAGTGCCTAGTAGTATGAATATATAAGCCCATTCATACGAATAGCAACACGAAGTAAAGATTTAACACATAATGTTTGTGGCTGCTATAACGCTGCTCATGATATTAATTTGCCGAAAAACAAGTTTCCTTATAGTCAGTTCCTGCAAAATCTCAATAGATTCTGTTTTCCCTTAGTTTTTGTTTACGCAGATTATTTTTCAGGCACATATTCAAGTGTACTTTCAGTCATGCTGCTCCAATCGCTTGTGCCTTCTTGTTGTAAGAAATTCTAGCAAAACCTATCCAAGACGATCACGCCATTCGACAATGGGTTACTTGGGTATTCTGCTGGCGGCTGACTTCCATGCCATCTCTTCATAATGAAACCATATACGTACATAAGTAGACAAACGACGTGGTAATGTCGACTCTAAGCAAAAGGCAAGTTAGTACCACGACATAGCATATCTTATTATCAAAACACCCCAGCAGCCAAAATATCTGAAGTTAATTTCCCTATATGTCGTTGTGTTAAACAAAACATGTTTCGATTGAATTTTAAAAATAAATATGTCGAAAACCTTGGTGATGCGGTTAGGCAGGTTGTTCACCGCCCAGGCGCAAAACCATGTACAAGTTCCATTCGGACAAGGTCTCTATGAGCCCTTCTGCTCGGGTCGTTTCTACTAAACAACATTTAAACAAGAAAGCTGTGTGACTTTTCTGTTTTAGCCATTATATTGAAACGCGTCTAAGTGGCTTAGGTTCTGCGGCGATGGTGTTTGAAGCGACAATACTTTTCAAAATGTTATCGCTCGGCGCAAGACGCAAGCTCATGTATTTGAACACTCTCGGATGTCGTTGCCTCTTCAATGGCTAGTGAATCTTTTCTAATCAGATTGCATGCGTGACGCCGATAGCGTTGTACGTTAAGAAAGCATGCGAGCGCCGGCACTACACTGTAATGCTGCTCTTTTCAGCACACGCGCATGGACTTGTGCCAAACCACTCGTTAAGCATGCACATGCTTCTTTCAGTTAATATTCCAAGACTCGTGCGCTTGACGCATGGATGAGATTTCCATGACCGACGCCTGTGCACGTATATCGCTGTGTTTAGGTGTTTCTTGCATCTATGAGCACAAGTTCACTCATGAGAAATCTAGTTTTCGTGTAAGACAGTTGCGCAAGTTTTTTGTTCTTAACCACGACTACAACGCTGTAATATCTTTTATTAAATTTCGTTACCCTCAGCGGTGAGCGATCTACAATTGCTCCGTGTAGAGGTTTAGCGTGACTCTAAGAACAGGTACAGTGCTGAGACTACTATGTTCTTAAACCGGCAAACTACTACAAATTGAAATTGTACACGATGTGAAGAACTGCAGAACAATAAATAAACTTTACTTTTTAAAAACTAAGCAGTGGCAGGCTGCGCCAGTGCGTGGCCTAACTACAGCCATATGCCGCAACTACTTCAGTTTTTGAGTGAAATATATCAATTATCTATATGAAGCAACCACGCAATGTATTTATCTAACAAATTGATTTTATGAAAATTAGGACTAAGACTTCAACTAAATAATTTGTTACAGCACAGACTTTACCCACCGTAAAATCCCACTTTCCTAAAGCTATAAATTAAGCTATACGATATGCTTCATATAAGAGAGTAGTTAACACAGTTCGCTCAAATTGAAACTCAAGCTAAAATATTTCAACTCGACAGGACAATAAGCATTCACTGAAAAGCGTCGGCTTCAGGATTGTGTTGTCACGCTTGTACAAATGTGCCTGGGTGTGAAGAATACTTGACACTTCAGCACTGGCTTCATATATTAGAGAGAAGATCAAACTCAGAGAAATAAAATTTGAACAAGGCTGCAACTAATGGCGAAGTCCATTCGTAGAGAAAATATATGAGTGATCCTCCACAGGATGTTTATTTTTTTTTCAGTGTTCTTCCCACAAAGCTGTGGTTGCAAGATGCCGTATGTTCCAAACCGCTCCAATCACGCAATTGCATGGCGACCCTAACCAAAGGACACGCCGCGACTTCTTGAAATTGACCTATTACAATAATCCTTCCTAATCGATGTGCAGAACAAAACACTCAGTGCCCCGTGTAGTCATTCACGTTAGCCCGCCGTCGTTTGCAGTATTTATGCGTAACAGGTGCAAGGCTTCTTTTCTGATCGCTACAAGGAACATCCTTGCTCCCTCAAGGCTCTAGGCGGGAGTATGTTTACATTCTATATTGCGTCATATGGTTACTCGCTTCGATCCATGGCTTCAAAACCTACCAAAGAAGCTAAAAGAACAGGAAACGTAACGATTTGGGGGCTTAGGCCACTTGCAGGAGAGACCGCACGCGCGCAGAATACTAGCGCTTAATCTGCTTGCAAAAGATATGACCAGTCTAGATAATACCAGAGCCTGCTTAATTATCTCCGCGCATCAGTCTTTGGCAAGGAAGAAGAAGAAGCCGAGGTGCGGACATCCCTCACATCGGCTCCGTCGTTTTTGAATGTTTGTGCAGCCTTCTTTGCCACCATCACGGATTCAAGCACATCACTGGATTTGTGAAGTCACCGGGAATTTGCGGACACCTTTCTTTAAGGTGGGACTTTCATTTTTGGACTGTTACTGGCCTTTCTTGGTGCAAGACCCGAGTAGGCCTACTGGCCCCGCCGTGCCGCGATGGCGGAAACGCGCATGGAAGATGAAGACGCTACCGGATTAGAAGAGAATGAGGAAGATCTAGGTTGGCAAATTGTGACAAGCCGAAAATTTCGCTCCACCACAAGGATTACTGGCGATGGGAAAACATCGCCGCAGAGCCAGCGAGAGCAAGGCAACAGCAGCAAGAACAAGGGACCTACAACCACTATGTTCAAAAACCGGATTGTCAAGGCATCAAGGATGCCCCAATTGCCCGAGGAGCACAGCAAAATCATCATCCGCCCACGAGGAGGTCTCAACTTGAGCAAAGTGAGCACCACAGCGATAGGCGTGGCGGTTATTGAAGCATCGGGCCTGACTCCGCAACAAGCCCGAGAGGATGTCGTTTGCCCTAACTTCACGCAAAACATCGTGGTGGTTAGTACACCAGATCCCAGCCATGCTGCCAGGTATGTGCGAATCAGGTCAATCATTATAGTGGAAACCGAATACGAAGTGAACGCCTACGAGACAGCTCCGCATACCACGTGTAAAGGAGTGATTCGGAGAGTTGACCTCAGAGACAATCAGGCCACGATAACGAAGAACATTGTGCATGACTTTAACCCACTGGCATTGGCAGCCAAACGTAATAAATCCACGGGTTCGGTTATTGTTCTGTTTGATGGGCTCAAGGTACCCAATTATGTAAGATACGGGTCGACCCTCGTCAAGTGCTACCTGTACAGGAAGCAGTTTGATGTCTGCTATGCCTGCGGAAAGATTGGACATCGATCAGATGTATGTCCAACACCGGACGTGGTACAGTGCAGAGGATGTGGAACTAAAAACCCGGAGGACAATCACATGTGTGTGCCTAAGTGCAAATTCTGTGGAGGGGACCACCCAACTGGGGACAAGACTTGCCGACAGCGGTACCAAATTCCATACGTGGTACGAGTTCGACGACGAGAACGCAACAGATCTGCATCGGAGGCGACATCAGCACAGCTGCAATGGGATGCCCAAACGGGCACCAGGGGGCGCACGTGCTCAAGGAGCCCCACACGGTCAAGACGCCGCTCGCCGTCGAAGGGCAGAAGCCGCTCCAGATCATGCGAAGTGCAGGTGCGCTTCGAAGGAGGAGGGCAGACGCCTGGCGGCAAGACGACATCTGGAACAACCTGGGCCGACAAAGTGAAAGGTACTGTGAGGGCTGCGGAGAGCGGTGCGGAGCGGCTGGTCGGAGATAATGATGCCAGGGTAGAACAGCTAATTAAAGAAGTAACGTATCTGAGAAAGGCAAATGAAGAACTTACTAAGCAGGTTGTAGAACTTCGCAAGAACTCGCAGACTAACTCCACAAAAGTAGCAATAGCCAAACCGGTGAATAATGACAACAGCCAGGATGAAGAAAACACACCAGCTCCAAAGAAGCGGGCAATAAGCCCAGTAGAAACGACAGTGTGCTCTGCTTTGGAAGAGATCAAGGAGGCGATTAAACAACTTAGAGATGCCATAGATAAAACTACCTTCAAAGTTGATAAGTTATGGAAATGGAGACTGACGGCTGAAAAGAGGCTCACCAAAGTAGAAGCACAGGGCGATGATGACGAATACCTACCCTCAGAAGCAGAAAGCGTCAGATCGCTCCCTAGCGTGTCGGGGGGTTCTACGAAGCGTACTCTAGCGGGTAGCAGTAAGGCGGGTTCTATAAGCAATGGCTAGCAGGGGGAGCTTTACCGTGTGGCAATGGAATTGCCGAGGATTTTATCACTAAAAAGCACCTCTTATGCAGTTAATAAAAGCCTCTCCAGACAAACCGAAAATAATTATGCTGCAGGAAACCTTGGCGGATGAGATCAGCCTATCCGGATACAAAGCGACATGCAGGGGCAAAGAGCCGGGTAGGGGGCTAGCCACGCTCGTAGATAAGAAAATACCTTACATAGAACATGATTTGCGCCTTGGACTAAACAAATTAGAATACTTACTAGTTGAAATAATTTTGAAAAGGAATAGAAGCAAACCGCAAAGCCTCTTTTGTCTTAATGTTTATAGCAGCCCTAGCGACATGAAACAGAGTTTCAGGGCACTTCTTAATAAGACTATGGCTGTTACTAAGCACGCTCCACTCATTATTGGAGGGGATTTCAACGCCCCACATCAAACCTGGGGATATCGCTGGAATACTAAGAAAGGGGATGGACTCTGGCACCTAGCTACAGATCTTAATCTCTCCCTCATCACAGACCCAGCTTATCCCACTAGGTGTGGTACATCTACATGCAGGGACTCCACCCCAGACCTTACTTTTGTATCAAACTTAGCGAACGCTGGCTGGAATAACTCCAATATTGACCTGGGTAGTGATCATTACATATTACAAATACTATTGGAAACACCAAGTAATCAGATAAAGCACTTTACCTACATTGACTGGGATCTTTTTCGGAAAGCAAGGAAAATCAGAGCTGAGACAGAGGAAGGACAAAAGAAAACACTCCAAACTTGGACCACTCAGCTCAGGGAAGATGTAAAGGCGGCAACGAAGGATATTACCACAGAGGAGGATATCGAAATCATGGACAGTAGGCTGGCGCACTTGATTGAAGCGAAACAATCTATGTTAAATAGATGGAAAACGCAACGGCTGAACAGGAGACTCAGGAAGCGCATAGCATTGTTGAATAGGGAGATTGAAGAACACTCCAGAAATTTACAGAAACAACAATGGGATGAGCTTTGTAATTCCATAGATGGTCGAATCAGACGTGGTGGGAATTGGAACTTACTTAGACATTTGCTTCATGAGAACGACACGAAATCTAAAAGGAGAACAGCAGTAGCACGACTCGTCCATCGTGAGAGTCAGGACACAACGGAGGAGGCCATTCTGGATCGGCTCGCAGCTAAGTATTTACCACTTAAGGATAGCGATGAGAGTACAGACCTGCCTGAATATACAGGGGAAGAGTGTGAGCCTATGGATCAAGACTTCACAGAAAGCGAAGTTCGTGCAGCCCTGTACGACCTCAACAGTAGATCTGCTGCCGGTCCAGATGGCATTTCCAATAGGCTGTTGAAAAATTTGGACGATCATTCCATAAAATATTTAACAGAGTATTTCAACGAACTCTGGAAAAACGGTGATTATCCGAAGGAATGGAGAATTGCTAACACAATTCTTATTCCCAAACCAGGCAAGCAACTCAATCTAGATAACCTAAGACCCATATCATTAACATCATGTCAGGGCAAAACCATGGAGCATGTCATACTCAATAGACTGACTAAGTATGTAGAAAACAGAAATATTCTTCCGCATAACCTGATCGGTTTCCGTCCTGGACTTTCGACTCAAGATGCAATGCTTTTAATCAAGCATCACCTTATTCTTGCTAGCCCGCTACATACGAGAGCTCTTCTAGGCCTAGATGTAGAAAAGGCCTTTGATCGCATCAAGCACAGGGCCATATTGGATATCCTCTCGGAGATGGGATTGGGTAAGCGATTGCACAATATCGTCAAAGCCTTTCTCGGTGGCCGTTCTGCTTGTCTCAGGTTAGGCGAACTCCAATCGACAACCCTGGAACTTGGGAATCGTGGGACACCACAAGGGTCTGTCCTATCTCCCATGTTATTTAATTTGGCAATGTCAAAAGTGGCTCGAGGTCTCGCGCAGATTGAGGGTATCCACTTTGCTATATATGCAGATGATGCAACAATCTGGAGTGCCGAAGGTAATATGGGACAAACAGAGATCAAACTACAGGAAAGCATTTATGTGGTAGAAACAACACTTGAGGGTATGGGACTGAACTGCTCTGCTAAAAAATCAGAACTATTGGTATTACGGAGCAGTAAGCGTGGGCGCAGGCCGAACGGATATATCCCAGAGGAAGAACCCCGCATTGACATATGCGCCAAGAATGGAGAACCAATCAGGCAGGTGGAGACTATTAGAGTGTTAGGACTTCTCCTGCAAGCGAACGGATCTAATTGCAGGATGATAGAATACATCTCTAACAAGTCAGAAGAAGTCATTAGGCTTCTGCGTAGAGTTACCAACAAGCATAAGGGGCTAGCAGAAGACAGTGCCATAAGATTGGTACATGCATTCGCCTTTTGCCACTTCTCGTACGTGGCTGGCATGCTCCAATGGACACAGGCTGATAAGAACAAGCTAAACGCTTTAATCAGACGACTTATAAAGACTGCACTAGGACTTCCCATCAGCACGGCCAATGATAGCTTATTGCGCCTAGGGCTGCATAACACACTAGAGGAGATAGCTGAGGCTCAACAGGTGGCCCACCAGGAGAGACTAATGGGGACACGCCCTGGGAGGGCGCTACTTGAAGAAATTGGCGTAGAAATTAACCACACCAACGAAGGAGAATTATTAACACAATTGCAAGCGGGACTACGGGAAACAATAAAGACGACCCCGTTCCCTAGGAACATGCACCCGACACATAACCTCGAGAGACGGAAGGCAAGGGCGAAGGCACTCCTTCAAGACATAGATCAACATAAGCAGCAGGCGGTGTTCGTTGACGCTGCCTGGGTTAAAAATAAGGATGCGTATACCTCCGTTGTCGTAGACACTCAAGGTAACATACAGGATGCCATCACCGTCTATACCAAGGACCCCACAGTAGCAGAACAAGTAGCAATCGCCTTAGCCATCCGGGCTAATCGATGGACACATATTTACAGCGACTCTAGAACAGCCATACGCAACTTTACCAACGGATATGTGACACAGATAGCAACAAAATTATTAGAGAAGGTCAAGAGTGAGAGGATCGAAATCCGCTGGTTTCCTGCACATCTGGGGGTGGTGGACGGAGCTCGGAGAAACCTCAATGAGGTGGCAAATGAAGCAGCGCGAGGACTTTCTAGCCGTGCTCTTCAAGACCGAGCAACTTACACTTCACCCGGGGAACACAGGGATCGATTATTAACATATAACGAAATCACGAAGCATTATTATTTAAGCAGAAGGGAATACCCATTGCCACACGGTAAGCTTTGCAGAGCCCAAGCGGTCACATTACGTTTGCTACAGACAAGAACATACCCAAGTCCATATTTTATTAACAGGATCTATCCGGAGAGGGAAATTCAAACCAACTGTAATAAGTGCAATGGCATCATTACTCTTGACCACATGCTTTGGCAGTGCCCCGCGGTCTTCACAGACCGTGACAAGGAACAAGAATGGTGGCGGCAAATGCTACACAGTGAATCACTCTCTGACCAATTACGGGCAGTCCAGAAGGCCCGCGATGTGGCTGAAGGGCTCGGCCTGACAGTCCCAACGTGGGAGCGGCCCGCGTCAACGTATGGTTGACCTTCAGGACCCAATAAAGTTCTCCATACCATACCATCAGTCTTTGGCAGATATTTTTTTCCCATTGGCTTTGCTTGAGAGAATATCAGAGCTTGCCATACACTGTGCCAAGAATGCAGTTGTTTGTGCCGCTTTTCGATGAAGATTTCAACACCTTGGGTCACTGATTATGTGCACTGTGTGTGCTGCAAGTGAGGGAACAATGCTCAAGGTTTGTAGGCACCCGCAAGTCACGCCTCTTATTTCGGCAGGCCACGTGCGGACTTCTCTGAAGCGCCACGCGGCAAACTTCACTGGCCACAGAATTGGTTCACCGGACCAAGACATGTTTTTACAAAAAGGATGTTTTTTTCTCTTACACATTTGAATGACCTTACACTTTAATTTTATGCTACAATCAGTACTTTACGTTGTACAGGAGGTATTCAGAGACCTGGATTGGGAAGAATTGGCGATAAGAGCTAATGGAGAATACCTCAGTAACTTGCGATTCGCTGATGACATTGCCTTGCTTAGTAACTCAGGGGACCAATTGCAATGCATGCTCAATGACGTGGAGAGGCAAAGCAGAGGATTAGGTCTAAAAATTAATCTGAAGAAAACTAAAGTAATGTTTAACAGTCTCGGAAGACAACAGCAGTTTACGATAGGTAACGAGGCATTTGAAGTGGTAAGGGAATACATCTACTTAGGGCAGGTAGTGACCGCGGATCCGGAATATGATACTAAAATAATCAGAAGAATAAGAATGGGCTGGGGAGCATTTGGCAGGCATTCTCAAATCATGTACAGTAGGTTGCCATTATCCCGCAAGAGAAAAGTGTACAATAGTTGAGTCTTACCACTACTCCCCTGCGGGGCAGAAATCTGGAGGCTTACGAAAACGGTTCTACTTAAATTGAAGACGACGCAACGAGCTATGGAAAGAAGAAGGGTAGGTGTAACGATAAGGGATAAGAAAAGAGCAGATTGCGTGAGGGAACAAACGTGAGTTAATGACATCGTAGTTGAAATCAAGAAAAAGAAATGAGGATCGGCAGGATATGTAATGAGGAGGGAAGATAACCGACGGTCATTAAGCGTTGCGGACTGGATTCCAAGGGAAGGGAAGCGTAGCAGGGGCGGCAGTAAGTTAGGTGGGCGGGTGAGATTGAGAAGTTTGCAGGGACAACATGGCGACAATTAGTACATGACAAGGGTAGTTGGAGAAGTATGGGAAAGGCCTTTGCCCTGCACTAGGCGTAGCCAAGGTGATGATGATGATGATGATGTTCTTAAACATGAGCGACTGGTCTCCCCAAGGCGCCTGTGAAAGCTGGTCCTCGCCGCCGGCGCATATACCCTTTGGGGCAACCATTGCAAGGCGTTTGGCCGCCGCCTCCGGCTGGAGTGTCTTTTCATGGCTCACTTTAGGAGGATTTTACCAGGATTGCTTGAGATCTACTTGGTAGCACACGGCGAGGTTGAGTTCCTGCAGCGCTGGTCCTGCACAATGGCCGTTCCAGCGGAAGGCAAAGGTGGATTTTCTGATGTCTTTCTTGATGTTGAATTGTTCTAATTTGTTTATGCGAAAATCCCAAACGGCCACCTTTTGGTGTAGATGTTAACAACCGCGTCTCCTTGTAGACTGCGATCGCGTTGGTATGGTTGTGAAATTACGTAATCGTGTTTGGGTTGTATGATCGCAGAGTAGCACTACCAGTGTACTATCTTCACAGCAACGTTGCCCTGAGGGACATGCGCTTGGCGGACGGCCTAGAAGATCGAGAATGTATGTTTCACGTGTGCCTGCATGCAGGACGTATGTCACTTGTGGTGGGGGTGCTTGTGTGACGTCGAGTAACATCAGTTGGGGTAAAAATGCAGGGAAAACACAGGGAATGCGGGAGATGGAAATTCAAGACGATGAGCGAAACGAGAACAAGGTGAGAGCAGGAGCGAACGTTTTGACACGTAGACTTGTCTTTTTCAATGCGACATATGCTCTCATCGGCACAGTATATATGGTACTATAGTATAGTATATATATAAGAGAGTTTTCAAGATGCATGCGCATGAACAAATTTTTTCTTGTAGGCCAGACGTAGGAAAACAGGATGGAGATTCTGTTAGACCACCTAGCACGTGGACACCGGAAGCTGAACAATGCGCAGAGCACAATTTATATAAAAAAAGCTAATCTCAATGGAAATGATAGAGTCAACGCGATATCGCCATAAGCGCGCCCCTGCTCAGCACCTAATTCTCGATGACCTCGCGGAAAAAAGATATTGTTATAAAGCCAGCTGACAAAGGCGGCAGTATCGTAATCTAGCCTAATAAAAGCACAAAAATGAGGCCTTCGGACAATTGTGCAACCATTGCCATTGCAGAAAACTCATCTTTAACCCAACTTTGGACTACAGCAAGTTAGTGAAGTACAATAGCCCCTGCCACAGGAACTAATCGCCCAGCCGGAATATCGCGCCGTGCTGCCCAATAACAAAGAAGCTGACAGATTTTACCTTCTCAATATACATAAGGTTCCCGCAGAAGAAATATTTACAACAGAAATCCCAGGCAGACCTATAGTGTCAAATAACAATACACCTACCGAGTCACTATCTATACTCTTAAATCACCATCTGCAAACAACCCGATCACCCTACCATATTTTATTGAAAATACGTCCCACTTCCTCCAAATTATCGACTCTATTAACGCCAGCCAAATCATCTCCGACCGCGCCATTTTCGTAACCTTAGATGTTTCTGCTCTGTACACTAACATCCCCATGAGTGAAGGAATCGAAGCCGTATCGAAATCCATCGGAATCAATCCTCAAATGCACGCTTCTGACGTTTGCCTGTCACTCCTTGAGTTAGTTCTCACGCCCAACTATTTCAAATTCGATTCTTTTCCCTACCTACAAACTTTCGGCACAAGCATGGGAGAACCATTCGCTCCCACGTATACCAACATTTTCATGGGTCAGCTTGAAGCAAACCTGATGAAATGGTACCCTTTATAACCCCACACCTACCTGCATTACATTGACGACATATTCTATTCGTAATGTTGGAACACATAACAAACGCGCTAGCCGACCTAACTAGACGTTGCGACCGCTTTCACCCGAGTATTAAGTTTACTGCTCACCACTCTCCTAGTCAAATCAACTTCCTAGACTTGACGGTTTAATTAGAAAATGGAAAACTGAGAACGAGACTTTACTAGAAGCCTATGGATAGCGAGTAGCATTTAGACTACACCAGTCATCAACCTCGACACTGCAAGCGAGCAATTTTTTGTCAGACAAACGAAACGACTAAGAAGAATCTGCAGGGAAGACAACGATTATATCCACCATCTAAACAACGTTAAAGTAAGACTAGCCGAAATGAACGGAAGTCCACAGATTCCCCTTGACCGGACTTATGGCATCGCATCAAGTTAGAGAGGTAGTCGGAATTCGCTAAGAAACAACCTACACCTGAATATGAGGGACCACCAGATATTCTAATGCCCTCCCAAACATAAAGAGCATCCGACGAAGGTACCACCCAATATTATCAAGCAACGTCTGTCTGAAATAAGCGTTCCCGAATGTGTCAAGAATTACCTATCGACGCAACGGAGTACTAATACATTAGTACTGTGCCGAGGAGAGCATATGTCGCCTTCAAAAAGAGAGGTGCACTTGTCAAAACGTTGGCTCCTGCTTTCACCTTTTTCACGTATTGGTTGTCGGCATGGAGAGGAGGACAGCGATGAGAACTTCGCCTTGTTCTCGTCGAACGTTGCTGTGTGCAATTCACGTAAGCTCTTAGCTTCTATTAGAGGTCGCAATTGCACCCAATGGTGAACTTTTATGTGAGCAGTGGAAAACAGCACATAAGGGCGAATGGGAAAAATAATACCTGCAAACACAGCCGCCTCGAGACGTCTCCGCAATCAACAGGTGTCACGGCTCTCATTATGATAACGGAACACTGTGATGTTTTCTGTAACCAAAGTGCGCATTTGTATAAAAAAAGTAGAAAACGGAAAGCTGGTCATTTTGATGGAATTTTCGCAAAGTGGGCTGCCTAAACAGTGGGTCGGATTGGGGACAACGACTAGACCTAGACGGCCAGTAAAACTTGTGATACAGTATTTGTTTATGTCAAAATTTAAGAAAAATCTGTTTGATTCACGTGGTTCACATGGATCTACGAAATCTTGACTGGACAGGCTACATCATAGCCGGTCTCGCAGTTGAAGAGCAAGATTGGGAATTCTCGCCTTTTCATGTCTTTCTCTTCGTTTCGAATGTTTTATTCTCGGCGAAAGTAACAATGTGGGCACACTGTAGTCCTAATGTACGTGTATATTTCTGCTTAACGTTAGCGTTACTGAGATACAGTGCCTGCAAATGATTATGGCAAACACAACGGCAACGTGTACATGAACCTTTGCAGTGCGGTATACCAATAATACTGCAGTAGGAAGAACAGCGCTCGTCCTGTCGTGGTTGTTTTCGTGTTCCTATCCTGGTACCTTGGCACTGTTTCAATAGAGCCACACATGGCATCATGCAACAGAACATGTACACTACGGGATATAAGTGAACAGGCTCCATTTCGTTATCGTCGCTCGCACTTGGAGCCACCGCGTTTTCCCTATGACGGTTGCCCAGTCCAGCCTGTCCTTCAGTCCGCGTTCAGAAAACTGATAATTGATGAAAAGAAAAAAGACGACAATTTCTCAGTTTATCAGCATGCGAGCAATTTAACAGCTGCGGTGAAGAAAAACGGCATCTGGACTGTCACAGAAAGCTAGCACTTCCATACTTTGTCTCAATAAATACGGCATACTTCAAGAAAATTCCCGTTTGGATACACTGCTCACGCAATGACGGCGAAGTCATTTTTTTCGTTTGTCGAAACGTTGGCTCCTGCTTTCATCTTGTTTTCGTTTTGCTCGTGGTCACTTGGCATAGTGGCACTTATGAAACGTCCGCACTAGCTTTGCTGTAGATCCACTTTCATAGAGCCGAATGGAGGCGGGTTTACAGCACTTGTTACAGAGACCACAGGGCAACCTCACAACGACAAAACCCATACGAAAACGTAAAACACATGATACACCATTAGAGTGAGAATAATAAACCTTTTCAAACTAGATAAATTTGGGATGTTCGGGCAACCAAAATAAGATGATGGTCCTAACACAGGGAGATCGCTGCTGTCGCTATATAATTCGTTGAGTGCCAAAGAAGGCATCAATTACGTTGTGTTTTTGCTTTTATTCCACACTGTTCACGCGTCGTTTAGACCAATAAATCAACTGATCCAAATTAAAATTTGGATCATTTCTACCGTTGCTACACGTCGCTTGTTGTAAGCAAATTTCAACAAGTGTAGTAAAACAATCTTATTTAACTAACAGCGATGCCAATTTATTGCCCAGTAATCTAGAACCCAACGTCACGTTGTAAGAGCGCATCGAACTGCCAACGTAGAAATAATATCTTTTCTGCCATATGCGATCGTCTTCGACAGGGTCGCCATCGTGCTGCGGTCACCATACACATGTATGGTTGCGACCCATTCACACAACTACCAAATTCACAAACACGTTGGTTCACCTGGTAACAGCCATCCCAACAATGTTTGGAGTCTGCCCAATTTTTTTCTTGCAACGCCTAGCGTGCTCATGCCATACTCATGCGGCATGTCATCGTTGTCGTTTTTCTCCCCACGTGCAGCGGCCTCTACCATTAACGCCGCCACGCTCTTAGGCAGTGCAATCGAACATGAACCTGGAGGTTGAGCTCTTGCTGACCATCAGGGCATCTGACCAGCACGGCTTCCTGAACAGGGGAATTCAGCCTGAACAAATGCAACCGGTTCAACGTTTATTCAATAAGTCAGTGGCGCACAAAACTCACACGACACTCCGGTCTCGCAAGTGTCTTCTACCACGAATGCTGCGATTACTGGACCTTTGTCATTTTGCTCAAATTATTGCAGTAAGTACATGGGTACACTGGTTTCGAATTTTTTCCCGGAAGGAAAGCGTTTCGAATGTGAGTGTGACGTGTACAAATATTATGAAACATGCTTTTACGGCGGAATTTTATACAATGCAAGACGAAATACACCGGCCGAACGACGATCCTTTGTATCTCGCTGTGTGTCGTCTAATATTTCACCGTAAATTACTCGTAACTAGTCTACCTTAGTTTTTTGCACACGTATAAGACTATAATGTCTACAACGTGCATTATCGCGCACAGCTGCTGCGCTCTCGACGGTACCTAGAGGCCACTTTTGACTAACAATGCACACATTGCATACACTGCACACATTGTCATACAAGAAGGTAATATCGCACTTGTAAATGAACTTTATCAGGCTCGTAAAACACACACAAAATATGCACGCACAGCAAGCACAATTTTAGTACCTCAAAAGTGCGACAGCCCCGAGCCATTGTCAAACGGGATGTGCAGTGCAGTGCGTACGATCTTTCCATCCTAGAATGCGACAGGTGTATAAAAATCTCATTCAGGGGCTATTGTCGCAGTACACAGTAAGGGGTATCAGCAGCAATCCTTTCGTCTGGTACTTCTGCCCTAGAAATGGCTGTTACGTTATTGTCGTGTAGCCAAGTCACATCGTCAAATGATTGTCGAAAATAACCTGCGAAGCTTCATGAACAAAATCCACAAGCTGTTTACTTACGGACACTGATTGCGGTAGCCTCTGGACATAAGGACAAGGCTACTTATGGTGGCACCTAGATCATTTAATGAAATGCCCTTCTAAATTGTTCTTTCTTTTATTCGGAAGAACTGGCCACCGGCAGCGGGCGGGCTACATGGGCAATCCCATTCTCGAAAACCGGTGATCCCTCGCTAGACAATTCAACTTTATTTTAATGCAATTAGATCTATCTATCTATCTATCTATCTATCTATCTATCTATCTATCTATCTATCTATCTATCTATCTATCTGTCTGTCTGTCTGTCTGTCTGTCTGTCTGTCTGTCTGTCTGTCTGTCTGTCTGTCTGTCTGTCTGTCTGTCTGTCTGTCTGTCTGTCTGTCTGTCTGTCGTGCTCGCGACGCCATAGCGTACGTTCCATAGTCGTCATTCCAGCTTCGTGATCGGACTCTCATCACGCAGTCGTCGTCGTCCATTCTACGCCTACACACTGGTTCAAGTTGCCTAAAAGCTTGGGCCGCTAGGTTTCTGCTCGTGGTCGTAGCCTCGTCATCATCCTAGCTTTGTAAAACGACTGCCATAAGGTCGTGCTCAAGCGGTTGTCGTCACGGCATCGTCATCATATAGTCCCCATACAGTCGCTGTCGCATTGCCGTCGTGATGTAATCGTGGTCATTCCATCGTCGTCAGTCCAGCTTCGTCATCCGACACTCGTCGTGCCATAGTTATCACGCAGTCGTCGTCACACAGGCTTCGTGATGCAGTCTTCGTCACAACAGTGTCCTCATACACTTGTCATGCCATCGTCGTCATTGTGTCTCGTCATAGGGTCGTCATCAGGCATTCGTATTGTCATGCCGTTGGGATGCCGCCGCGGTCGCTTCATTGTCATCATTACTTAGTCATCCGACTCTTGCCATGCCGTATTCGTCAGGTCATCGTCATCAAGCAGTCGTCGTCATAACACCTTTCTCGTTCATCCGACGTCAATTCCCCTAAGCCATTCTATCATCATCAAGCTGTCGTAATTCAGTGGTGAATATACTATTGTTGTCATCGTGATCGCATCGCCATTAGACAGTCGGTATAATGGATCCATTGCTACCCCGTCCTCATGTGTCGGGGTGGTACCATCGTCTTCATTCCGGCTTCGTCGTTACTTCACTTTGTCGTCATACGGTGAACGTCACGCCATCATCGTCGTTAGACACTTGTCGTCGCCCCATTGTCGTCATATCGCTGTTACGCTGTAGTCGTTCATCGTCATCGCATTGTCGTTTTGCCACTGTTGTCATAACTCATTCGTATTTTTATCTGCTTCGTTCTTTCTTCATCATTCAATTGTCATAATTGCGTCGGCGTCATGCATTCCTTGTAGCTCCACCGTGCTAATGGCTGGCCTTGGCGAGCAAATACTACAGCAAACAGTGGCGATACAGGAGTATGCTGCATTCGCGAAAACACCGGAAGTATCAGAATCACCACAACAGGTGTTAAGTAAACATGGCTTCAGAAATGTTGTGTGTCGCTACATAGCGTGAATGCTAATCGCATTCTCGTCAACTGTCGTCGTCTGATGGGATTTGTCGTAATTTTCTTTGCAATGAGAAAACTACACCTATGCTTTCTTAGCTACCCCGAAATCTGCTATAGTGTCTACATTTCCTGTGGTGATTTTGGGGTGGTCATCACCATGGATTTCGAGACGGTGTCGTCAAAGGGTGCTTTTTACATCATCGTTCTCACTACGAGTGCATGACAAGTCCCCTCGTAGCATTCGGTGTGGTCCAGTTGCTCCTACAAATGATAGGTCCTGTTGTTCCCTGTAGCCTTTCTCCCTCAGAGTTATCTGTTCTTTGACCTTATCTGTGTCTCGTTTTAGTAGATCTGACCAAAGAATACAATGAGGGAAGTTCGCTGCTATTTGTTACTGGCGCATGCGTGTTGCGTGCCATGACCTAATACAACCTTAGCCGCAGTAGCGCCACCTGGCCCTCTCTCGTTTTAAATTTTTTTGCAAACAATTCTGCCAAAATATTTTCCTCTGGACAGCAATCCCCCCTTTATTTCAACTTCGAGTTTCTTTGGAACCCATTTTTGGAGTTCCACTCCCGGGAGTCCTGACCTGACTGGTAGGTCAACTCTGGCATCGATATTCACACTGGTGCGAGTTCTTTCTTTGCCAATAAGCTAAACGTCACTAAGTGGATGCCATTTGTGATGAGTTGGTACGAGTTTTATAATGCGAGAGCATTCTATACTCCAGTACGCGAAAATTCGTCGGTGTAGTCGACGTGACCGAAAGATGGTACCGAAAATGGCCAACGGTGCAAAGAGTAAGAACACGTAAAAACATGCACGGATTGACATTACATTTCTCAGCTTAAACACAAATTTCGTAAGTTTCGCACTGTAAGAAAATGGGAATCTTATAGTTCGTGTTATTCTCAACAGAAAAATAAAAGTGTTCACCGGTTTAAGGTTTCTCCCGTAAAAGGTCCCGACGGCGAAGATCGAGCAGCGACGTTTTCAGACACTCAAGGATGGCTGAGTCCAGGTCGTCAAAACGCCGCCCGCTTCTCTTCATAGCAGATGGGACGCTACAGGTCGTCGGAGAGCCACGTTGCTCTGGGTGAGAAGCCTCTGTGGGCCCGGATCGAGGTGCCCCTCAAGCTCGCGCCTGTGCACCCCGGCAGTCTTCGTCACACGGTAGTCGTCGTCATAGCTGGGAGACGCAAGATGATCGGCGAGAAGAACGCTGGCTGGGCAGAGGCCTTGTGAGCCCTTGTCCAAACACCGGACAAGCTCGCACCTCTGCACATTATCTACGTTCCCTTATTCGAAACGGCGACGTGGCCCAGGCAATCTTTTCTCTTCTTCATTTATGTCTTCTCGTCACCCGTGTACTTCATGAATAAGATATTTGTTGTTGGAATTTATTTCTTGCGATGCTCAGCCCTCTCGTGACATTTTTACGCGGCACGTCGTTGCTTTTTTATGGCGCGCAAAGCCCACACAAAGCTGCGGTCTCGCAAGTGGCCCCTCTCACGGACTCGGTGATTTTGCGGACATTATCCCACACCTGCCAGCGCCGCCTAGTGCCGTACTTTTTGAGTTTTTGTACGTTTTTACGCTGCAGCTTAGTCAGATCCTCGCTTATTGCGCGGTGTGTGTATGTAAATATATATATATATATATATATATATATATATATATATATATATATATACGCACACACATTTCTTTAGTAGGAGAACCTAGAGCGCCAAGAAGACATTATTGCAGAAAAGTAGAATTGCTTGCAAAATTGAATGAAAGCGCTCCAACCGTCACAATGTACACTTATACGTATTAGCCAATACTATAAAGGATTAACATTGCTGCAAACAACAAAGAAAACAAACAAGCACAATACAACCAATAATCAAAGAAGATAACGAAAAATATATCTTTCAAGGCATCTTTTCAACACTCGTTAAAAACTTGAGGCATGAACAATTTTTCTGGGTAAAATTTTCAATTTATCGATCGTGGCAAGTAGAAAAAAATATTGAAATGCGTTAATGTGACACTTGTAGGTACATATTTACAAGGGTCCCTACTGCAATAAATGTAGTGCTTTCAAATATTTGTTTTTATCAATGCCTATTTGTTGGTGGATGATCTGGAAATATATATATATAAGCGAAGCATCTTCGACGCGATGCCAAGACTTATATGCATGTTATATATGTGTTACTTATATCCACTTATATGTATGTCACAGCTTCTAACACCAAAATTATAATTGCCCATGACGAATCTTGCGGGGAGCCTCTGAGCCCTTTCTAGTTTGTAACTATTCTGGTAGGTGCATACTCAAGTATGGGCCTTATATTGGTAAAATGAAATGTCTGTTTTAATGACTAGGGTGCTCGCTTGAAATTTCGCAGAAAGAACTATAGCATCTGTGGGGCCTTGCTTGCTACATTATCCACATGCGCTCTCCAGGCCAATGTATCAGTAATTGTGACGCCGAGGTACTTAATCTGCCACTTGAATCATTTCCTCTTTCAAAAAATATGCACTTTGAACTTTCCTTCTCTTTTTGGGGAAAAACGTGATAACACTTTGCTGCGTTTCGATTCATCTTCCATTTATCACACCAAGAAAGGACTTTGTTCCGAGGAGTTTGTAGAACGTTTGTGTCACCTAGATATGTGACTGGGCGATATAGCACGCTATCGTCGGCATATAGCATGATAGTTGGTTTAATTTCATCCGTCAAATTATTACCAAAAATCTGAGAAAGTACCGGACCGAGCACTGGTCCCCATAGTACACCGGATAAAACATTTACAGCGGATGATAACGAGCCGCTTATCACAAGGTGTTCTTCACGACCAAGAAGGTAATCTTTGAACCATCCCAATAGTGATCCTGGCATGCCGAGAACCGACAGTCTTTTCGATAGCAAATCATGTGGTACAACTTCAGAAGCTGTGTTTAAATCTCATGAAATCACGTCAATCTTCACAGAGTTGTTAATGATAGATGATAAAAAAATTCAGCGAGTAGCGTTGCGCAAGGTATGCCTGAGCGAAAACCACGCTGGGTCTCCGTGAAATAATTGTGGTCTTGAAGTTACTTAATGATGCCAGAGTGCACCACATGTTTCGGTGTTCTACAAAGAATGGGACGGTAGTTGCGTACACTGCGCTGCTCACCAGATTTATGTATTGGCGTTACGTTGGCGAACTTCCATTCCTGCAGTAGCTTTTTTTTTTACTCTGGAACGATTTGTTAATGATCGCAGTTAAATACAGTGAAACGTGTGCGCGGCAGCGTTTAAATATTTGACATGGTATGGCATCAGGGCCCTGGGCGGCATGTGGATCTAGCTTACAGAGAAGAGTTCGTACGCCTGATTAGGTTACTACTATGATCGCCACGTCGTGTAAAAAGTTAAAATAAATTGTGGAGTTTTATCTGCCAAAACCACGGTCTGATTTTGAGGCATGCCGTAGAGGGGTACTCCCGAAATTTCGGCCTTGTGGCGTTCTTTCACACGCACATACATATAAGTACGCGGGTGTTTTCGCATTTCGCCCCCCATCGAAATGCGACGCCGTGGCCGTCATGTCCACTAGCTGCCTAAGTGCACATAGAACAGTGTTTATAGCGTTTAGGAAGAAAATATAGCAGACGTAGTTATTACAACGTTCAGCTATGCTTATATCGTCCTTTACTAGGTTTCCTTCGTGTTTTCTAGCAGGTACACCAGAAATATATCTTTTAATTTGTTTGAATGTATTGCCGCATTTCCTTCGCATAATATTTAGTCTTGCTTCCAAGAGCTAACATGCACTCCTTTTTTACAATTTTCTTTGGTCCTTTGGTTGGGAACCGAGAATGTTCGATTGGCTGTATAAATATTGCTTCTTGGTTCTGCAGTATTCTCTGAACATCCGGACTTTTTCCTTTATAGATGGCGCAGCTCGTTGTTACATCAAGCCTTTTCTATACGACGCTTTGAAGAAAACCTCTTTCAAGGAACGCACTGGTCTATCGAAGAAAGAATGTTCTCTCAATATAGGCCACAAGTTTTCAATATCCACTGTGTCACTATAGTACACAAATTGTGGCCGAAATGTGTCTAGTTTGTTGCCCATTTCAGTACAACTCCCTTTATCGTAAAATAAAGCTTTCCTCACACATGACGCATTCATTTGATGCCTATCGCACATTACAGTTTTTGTATTTATTTTTATTTTATTTACGTGCACCTTGCAGGCCTTGGAGAAGACATCGTGTAAGGGGGGGAATGCGTTAACGTATTCGAAAGGAATGAGTAAGCGAAAAAAAATGCTTTAGTACAATGAAAAGAATATTCACGCGACGCAGCAGTATGGAACATTATTACGGTATTAGCAAATACAGTATCAAGAGCAACAACATTAAAAACATTAGACACTATCACATAACATGATAACATTATAAAATGTTTGCATGCATACAGTAATAAATACAATAAAAATAGGATCGCTGGAATTATTTTGTTAGCAAGACGTGTTAGGCGGTAGAAACGGCATATTGATCGATTAGAAGATTGCGAAATGCATTGCGTTTCGAATGGCAAGCGATAATGTCTGGGAGAACGTTCCATAAAGGGATCGTGGGACAAAGCGGAAAAGTTAAAAGCGTGTGTATTGCCATAAATTCGGGTGTCTTTGTGACGTTGCTGATGCTTTCTTCCGGTTTCATAAGGAAAGGCCAACTGTGTCAAGGAATGTATGAAACATTAATAGAAAGGTGAGTAGTTAGTGATTCCCACAAAAGGTCGACTTTTATTTGGACTGCACTTGACTGGTTATGTATAAATTCTTGAATTGAAACGGCTCGTTCGATTCTGGATGTTCTCCAGGAGTTGGATAAGGTATTTTTGATGAGGAGACCATATAGAAGAGGTGTACTCAATTTGGGGCCATGCAATAGTTATGCAAGCTCGTTTTTGCAGTGGTGAAGGCGCAGTTCTTAGGTTGCAGCGCCCGAATCCTAATGATCTGGAGGCGTTATATCTGAAATGGAGGTGATGTGATTAGTCCACCAAAGATTGTGCGTAAGGAGAACTCCCAAGTACTTATATTCTGTGGTGTGGTCGACTATGTGAGAATTTATACGACAAGAGAAGTGAGAGCTGACAGTTTTTAGAGAGAAAGAAACTACACTTCGACAAGTTTAGAGACAGGAGCTACATTGCACACCTATCAATGATATATTCAAGATCATTTTTGTCTGCTACGTGGTCAGTAGAACAGTTAACCGAACGCTGTAATATCGCTGCGGTTATTATTGCGCAGCCAAAGAGTTTCCTACAATAGTTACTAGAGGGAATTCTGGCACTGCAATCGTTCAGCCACCACGGGAATGATGGGAAGTGCATGGATTTGTCTGATCTTCGTGCTTGTGGATTGAAACGTTTTTGTGGCTTTGTTTATTACGCTATTTATATGCCTTCATTGTAAATTTCAGAGCAGTCTATACTTTTAGGAGTCCAGAAGACAGTGCGAGCACGCATAATCGCTACTAATTGAAACGGTTCAGCTTGTTGAGGCGGCCAAATCGAAGCGTGGCTAGAGTCTCAAGGAACAGGCTTGCTCAAGATAGATTCATAAGGGTCTTTTATGCCGCTTGTCAGTGGATGCGCAAGCGGCTTAATGGTCTCAATATCGTGATTCTGTGCTGAAGTACCTGTGCTGGAATCCTGCCGTCAGAAAATTTGTATATTGCTTATTTAAATACTAATTACGCATAACTTTGTTAAAATGACGCACCTACAACGCCAACAGGACGAAGTTTCCGCAAATGCATGTACTTCCCGAAATTCCCATGCTGGCTGAACCGCTCCCATTATCGCTCCCATTGCCGCTCCCATAGATGCTAGCGCCAGAGTTCCCTCTAGTAATTGTTGTACGAAACTATATGTCCGAAGCATTCTTTTTCGAGTCCAGCTAGGTTTTGCGGTGTATCTCTGCACATTACCGTTTTCGTGGGCAAACGAGCAGATAACTACCGACGTATGCAGTCAGGATGGCAAGTATATAGCTGAGGCCTTGACCGGCAGCCGCGAGCAATGGGGATGGTGGAGGAGAACCAGCCAAGCGATTTTAATGTGAGCTCACTGCGGACGACAGAGAAACACCGAAGCGCGTTGAGTGTCTGCTAATGGAGCACGGCCCAGTGAAGTATCTCTCATCCTCCAAGCGCAAATACTTAGACCAGATGTCCGGGTCTGATAGCTACGAGGGGGACGCAAACGAGCATCGCGCTGATTGAGCTGGCTCGGGTTTCCCGCAGTGTCCTAAAAGCACCAGTCGATTTGAAAATGACGCAACGTCACTACGGCCGCAAGGGCGCCACAATCTCGTTGCGTGTCGACGGCGCGTCAGCGTCTTCTGCTGCAACGATTCGCGCAATGATTTTCAGTACGTAGATGATAACCATGGTTGGGTCTGACAATTTGTTTTAACAATTCATTTGATTTTTCAATATTTTCGACAAATCTCATCGACCCTGACGAAACTACGTCACCCTTATCGGCGCGATCAGGTATTGGGCTCGTTGAATAAGAATGGAGAATAAAATGGATCGTTATCGATTACTCCTACTCATTATGTTCTGAGCGTCTGTTCGCCTTATCAGAGTTTCCCAAGTATGCCACCAGAGTGCTAGTGAGCCACTGTGATGCGAGCATGAAAAAAATACCTCTTCGCTGTGGAGCGGCGATCGTACAATGTATTTAGAGGCTGCAGCTATCCGTCTGCATGCTCACAGTACATTGTGCGACCTGTTACGCGGCTACTTGAGCGCGCACTACTACGATTGCGAGGGATCACATACTGCTGACAAACAGGGGAAAAGAGAAAAACTGAAAATTCGCTGGTTTTTGGTGCTCCGCAGCGAGCTTGTATTGTAATGCAGTGGTTAATAACACCAACTGGCGCCATTCCTGACGGCTAATCTCGGCGGCGTGGGCAAAACCGTTTTAATTCAAATACTGAACATAACGATGCAAGCGCGGCTCCCCATTCAGCTTGTTATGTCCAAGATTTAGTCTATGTGTCCCGTAGGAAAAAGAAGTTAAGCTGCATGGCGACCCCCCCTCCCCTTCTCACCGCTAACTCCCCTGTATTACCTCCCCCTGATGTTGCTCGTCTTCTCATCAGCTGTCAACATCCGCCGCGTCCACACAGCGGTGAGTGTAAGTAGATCACATTAACACACAAGAAATGTAATTAGTTCGTTTTGTTCCTGTCTGTGTGCGCACCAGATTCCAATGAGCCGTTCTGGGATCACCAGTGTTTTCGGGTCTTCTCTTACTCATTATCTTCCACCGACCCTTGCGACGCTTCTTCGGCACACGTTCTGTTAACGCGATTAGCGTAATTCTTCCGAAAGGACGTTACGAGTCGCGATTCCATCAATATTTCTCCTCCTAGGACGACACAGGACACCACAATGCCAAATACATAGACCATAAAGTGAACGTCGAAAGGGTCCGTTCCTTGGTCCTGGCTCGTACTGGACACGGCGATCCGTCTGCGATGTGGTTTAGCAAGTCCCGTCTCTGTTATCGCCATGAGGAGGCGCCGGTGGTGATACCTGGGAGAGAGTACGAACGCGTGTTTATATTTCTGGAGCGGAAATAGGAAGGTATGCGCCAGAAGAGAAATCAGATTGCCGCGTTTCAGGTTACTCGTCCAGGCTGAAGAAGCTGTCTACCTCAGTATTTGCAGTATGAGTGGATAACAGTGGCACATTTTTTAAAGTCTTGCAGTGGACGAGAACTTTCGTTTTACCAGTTAACTTTTAACATTTAATAAATAATATTTGGGGTTTTACGTGCCAAAACCACTTTCTGATTATGAGGCACGCCGTAGTGGAGGACTCCGGAAATTTTGACCACCTGGGGTTCTTGAACGTGCACCTAAATCTAAGCACACGGGTGTTTTCGCATTTCGCCCCCATCGAAATGCGGCCGCCGTGGCCGGGTTTGGATCCCGCGACCTCGTGCTCAGCAGCCCAACACCTTAGCCACTGAGCAACCACGGCGGGTTTTTAACATTTGTCATGCTGCGAAGAATAGGATTTCAAATGAGATGGGACAGCGTTTTCTGTCCTTGCTTTAACTAGTTCGTTACCGCTGGAAATATACTCAACTTCGGAGATATGTTTTAGCATTATATTTCAAGCCATAGTAGTTGCAACTTATACTGCGGTACATAAGATTATAGCCTGATCACTACTGTTTTGAATGAATGTATAGCTTTAACAATTCTTCCGACAGCTTTTGCGAATTCTCATGTGAAAGTCAAAGAAGCAGCCCAAGGAACACGAATGAGTAATAATTTGCTAGTTTTAGTATAACTACTGACAATAAATAAAACCTGAAAATATAAAATCTGCGCATGTGATTCTCAAGTTCTGTAAGCTATTGCTTGGGCAGTTCAATGCAGGAATAATGGTTCCCTGTCTGATTTTTCGATACAAATTAAATATGAACGCGATAGCGTAAAGGTCCCCGTGTCGCTGGAAATCCGGCGACCCGCGTTCTGCATCGGACGTCATTTCAACAAAAACAACTTGGAACCGCGCATACCCAACCACGCAGGCCATCTATGTGGCGCAAGGAAGTCACTGAGATAATTGAATTTTTCAAGGTAAAATACGTAGAAAAATCGTACAGTAGGACCTAATAATATTTGGGGTTTTACGTGCCAAAACCACTTTCTGATTATGAGGCACGCCGTAGTGGAGGACTCCGGAAATTTTGACCACCTCGCGTTCTTTAACGTGCACCTAAATCTAAGCACACGGGTGTTTTCGCATTTCGCCCCCATCGAAATGCGGCCGCCGTGGCCGGGATCCGATCCCGCGACCTCGTGCTCAGCAGCCCAACACCGTAGCCACTGAGCAACCACGGCGGGTACAGTAGGACCTAAACACAACCTACAGACATGACAGCGCTGAAGTTTAATTTGAATATTCCAGAAAACATTATTTTGTTATGCGAAAACTCAGAAAAATCTGGCAGGTTTCATGTCGGTGATGTGGTCGCATGCAACAGCTGTTACTCTTACAAGCGCCCAGCGTGGCTTCTCTCTGAATTTTCGTGCACACACCAAGGCCAGCGTTCGCCGCCATTGTTTCTCAGTAAGCATTACGGTTACATGAACTGCGCTTGCCGGAAAGCGTGAGTAGAAGTCAGAGATCTTTGAATGCTATCGCGTTACACTCTTAAAGGCGAAGCTCAAGCGTCTTCTAAATTTTAACGCAACAGCGTTAAGAAGACCTTGCCGCAGAAAATCTTGTATCGGCGTGGGACGTTCCATCGGCAGGATGATTTTTGAACCACACATAGCTCTCGGATTGTAATTTCACTATAGAAGACATAATTATGTTACGCAAGAACTTAAAAACACCTTTTCCAGCGTTTCTATTATCCATAGACTGCCGAAGGCGTCCACTATTAGCGCGCCCCTGTGCATGAATATACCTTCCTTCAAACTTCCTTCAAACTCTTCCAGATGGAGCTCGTCTCCGCCGCATTGCCGCATTGCGGCCCACGCAAGAGGCCGTTTTTCTACCAGAAAGCCCATCTTCGTGCATAGCGTTCGTCACGAGCGTTTCCCGGTAAACATTACGGTTACATACGCTGAAGTTGCCGGGAAGCGAGAGAAGCAGTCACGGATCTTTGAATGTTGTCGCGTTCCACTTTCAAAGGCGAAGCTTGAGCGTCCTCCAAAATTTTTTTCAAAAATAGAGCAAGGAAAATACTCTATTGAGTTGCATATTTGCAGGCGCATATGCACGACTGCGGAAAAAGAACAGCCAACGAAAGGTTATTTATTTATTTATTTATTTATCTATTTCAATGTAGTGCAGGCCAACAGTTTCGCCCATACCGGAGGAGCTATGCAAAGCATGAAAATACAGTGTGACCCAGGAGACGGCAGTACGAGGTATCACCATGAATAGAACTATATATATATATATATATATATATATATATATATATATATATATATATATATATATATATATATATATATATATATATATATTTATTTATTTTGTCACGTGGTGGTGACGTTGAAGAACACAGTGGTAATACTGTGAAAGACAAAACTAACTTTTATTGGGCGACCCTGGGCCCACAAAAACAGGCTACACTTATAACACAACGATAGCGGCGAACACGGTCGGCGATCGTTGAAAATCTGATCAACGGGTCAAGCGCGTCGGCTTTTATACATCCATCGTCGAATGTTCCAGACTAATCGTGGGGACCCGCGTGCCTTCCACAAAGTTCTACACCATTCGCGTCAGGAGATGAAATCAGATAAGCTTAAGGTTCGGCGACAACAGACAGCGGATAGAAGCATCGGTAACTTTCCAGAAACTTCGGATACGTGCACGCGCGTCCCGCGCTGTGCGATTACATTTGTTAGGCGACGAAAAGTGGGTGCTCGATAAAGATAAGTGCACGTGTCAATATATATATATATATATATATATATATATATATATATATATATATATATATATATATATATATATATATATATATATATATATATATATATATATATATATATATATATATATTATCCCATTTGGAAAGGGTCCGCGAGAGAAAACTGTGCTTGAATGTGTCAGTTGTCGCAAAAATTGGTTCAGGCAAACGATTTCTTTGCATGGCATGTTCAACTTGACAAGTATTGCGGGAAGCGGGAAGTATTGCAAGTATTGGGGGAAGCGGTGTGTTTAGTTTCCGTGTTAAAATGTTATGCATAAACAAGAAACGGGACATTTTCCTGCGTATTTGAAGCAATGCGACGTGACTGGTTTTCATTTCTATTTTCGGCGAATATAACCTGTTAAATTTGTTATCATCATCATCCTAAACCTGGTTACGCCCACTGCAGGGCAAAGGCCTCTTCCATTCTTCTCCAACTACCCCGGTCATGTGCTGAATTGTGGCCATGTTTTCCATGCAAACTACTTAATCTCATCCCCCCAACGCAACTTTCTGCCGCCCCCTGCTATGCTTCCCTTACCTTAGAATCCAGTCCGTAACCCTTATGACCATCGGTTATCTTCCCTCCTCATTACATGTTTTCACCATGCCCCCCCCCATTTCTTTTTCTTGATTTCAACTAAGATTACATTAACTCGTGTTTGTTCCCTTACCCAATCTGCTCTTTTCTTACCCCTTAAAGTTACACCCATCATTCTTCTTTCTATAGCTCGTTGCGTCGTCCTCAATTTAAGTAGAACCTTTTTCGTGAGCCTCCAGGTTTCTGCCCCGTACGTGAGTACACTCTTACGCAAAGTTACACCCTTTGGCTTGCCCCTTCTGCCACACAACAATAATCGCTATCTGCCTTGATGCGTTTCCTTTCTTTAACGCTGCGAGCCCAGTACTTTCCAGTAACGAACGGCATGCGCGTTATCAGCATAGAACAGTTTACATCCTTCGGAGTGCCCCTTCTGATAATGCGCGTGCCGTTCGTTACTGGGAAGTTCCGGGCTCGCAGCGTTAAAGAAAGGAAACGCATCAAGGCAGATAGCGATTATTGTTGTGTGGCAGAAGGGGCAAGCCAAAGGGTGTAACTTTGCGTAAGAGTGTACAGGTAAGACACAGCTGTTAAACACTTTTCTCTTGAGCGATAACGGCAACCTGCTGTTCACGATCTGAGAATGCCTGCCAAACGCACTCCAGCCCATTCCTATTCTTCTGATCATTTCAGCCTCACGATCCGGATCCTTGGTCACTTCCTGCCCTATGTAAATGTATTCACTTACCACTTCCAGTGCATCGCTACCTATCGTAAACTTCTGTTCTCTTCCGAGACTGTTAAACATTACTTTAGTTTTCTGCAGGGTAATTTTTAGACCCACCCTTCTGCTTTGCCTCTCCAGTTCAGTGAGCATGCATTGCAATCGGTCTCCTGAGTTACCAAGCAAGGCAATATCATCAGCGAAGCGCAAGTTACTAAGATACTCTTCATTAACTCTTAACACCAATTCTTCCCAATCCAGGTCTCTGGATACCTACTGTAAACACGCTGTGAATAGCATTGGAGATATCGTATCTCCCTGCCTGACGCCTTTCTTTATTGGGATTTTGTTGATTTCTTTATGGAAGACTACGGTGGCTGTGGAGCCGCTATAGATATCTTTCAGTATTTTTACATACGGCTCGTCTACACCCCGATTCCGTAATGCCTCCATGACAGCTGAGGTTTCGACAGAATCAAAGGCTCTCTCGTAATCAATGAAAGCTATATATAAGGGTTGATTAAATTCCGCACATTTCTCTATCACCTGATTGATAGTGTGAAAATGGTCTATTGTTGAGAAGCCTTTACGGAATCCTGCCTGGTCCTTTGGTTGACAGAAATCTAAGGTGTTCCTGATTCTATTTGCGATTACCTTAGTAAATACTTCGTAGGCAACTGACAGTAAGCTGATCGGTCTATAATTTTTCAAGTCTTTGGCGTCCCCTTTCTTATGGATTAGGATTATGTTAGCGTTCTTCCAAGATTCCAGTACGCTCGAGGTCATGAGGCATTGCGTATACAGTGCGGCCAGTTTCTCTAGAACAATCTGCCCACCATACTTCAACAAATCTGCTGTTACTGATCCTCCCCAGCTGCCTTCCCCCTTTGCATATCTCCCAAGGCTTTCTTTGCTTCTTACGGGGTTACCTGTGGGATTTCGAATTCCTCTGGCCTATTCTCTCTTCCATTATCATCGTGGGTGCCGCTGGTACTGTGTAAATCTCTATGGCACTCCTCAGCTACTTGAACTATCTCATCCATATTAGTAATGATATTGCCGGCTTTATCTCTTAACGCATACATCTGATTCTTGCCAATTTCTAGTTTCTTCTTCACTGCTTTTAGGCTTCCTCCGTTCCTGAGAGCATGTTCAATTTTACCCATATTATACTTCCTTATGTCAGCTGTCTTCCGCCTGTTGATTAACTTGGAAAGTTCTGCCAGTTCTATTCAACCTGTAGGGTTAGAGGATTTCATACATTGACGTTTCTTGATCAGATCTTTCGTCTACTGTGATAGCTAGCTGATATCCTGTCTAACGGAGTTACCACCGACTTCTATTAGACACTCCTTTATGATGCCCACAAGATTGTCGTTCATTGCTTCAACATTGAGGTCCTCTTCCTGAGTTAAAGCCGAATACCTGTTCTGTAGCTTGACCTGGAATTCCGGGGTTTGATAGCTGTATTGATTTAGGAGGTTGTGGCCAAGTGCTGCACCAGGGTGGCCAGTCCTGCTCTGGGATGTGACTGGTTTTCATGTGTATCGTAGGCGAACCTAACCTTCTCTATTTATTATAAATGACCCTTATTCTTTTCATATGTGCCATATCATGCGTGTAAACATCTTTCTTTAAGAATTCGTCCCATAAGACCGACGCGTACTCTAATTTTGACCTAATAGGTAGTATGTATGCAAGAAGTTTAAGTTTACTTGCACGTCTAAGCTTCCGTGTCGGAAACAATAGCTTGGAAAGTGATGAGAAATAAATGTTTGAAATATGGGCAGTCTGTGTTTTTTAATTTTTTTATTTATACATACTGCAGCCTCGGTGAGGCTATTGCAGGAGTGGGCTGTGAAGAAAAACAAAAGGAAAGCAAGAAAAAGAGGTATAGGCACAAAAAATATGATTATCAAGTATATGTAATTGTTTGCAAAAATTCTTGCGTAGGTAAAGAGCGGATGCTTCCAGGCAGCGAATTCCAGAGTTCAATGGCCAATGGAAAGAAGCTGTGCTTGAACGTCTCCGTTCGGCAAAAGAAAGGGATAAGGTTGAGAGTATGAGAACTGCTAGTGATAGAAGGAGGACTAAAGTTCAAATAATTATTTGCTGTAACAAGGCGCTCACAATGAATCAGCGTGTGTAAAAATTTTATACAATCTAAGCGGCGGCGAGATGAAAGAACTGTAAGATTTGTAGCTGTATAATGGTAAGAAGGGGAAAAATCTCGGCTATAGTTGTGAAAAATGAAGCGCACTGATTTCTTTTTGACTGATTCTAACTTTTTATAATCGGATGTCTTATGAGGATTCCTTATGATTCAGCCATAATCAAGAATGGGGCGGATAAGTGCTTTATACGTCATCAGTTTGGTATTCTTTGGAGCCTTACGCAATGAACGATGGAGGTAACCGAGACGTCTAAAAGCTTTGTTACATATGATGTCAATGTGTTTCGACCATGACATGTCATGGGAGAAATGAAGACCAAAGTATTTAAATTTGGTTACTCTTTTTAAATCTTGACCATGGAAAGTGTACGTAAAAAGTGATGGAGATGGGCGTCTGGAGAAGGACATGGAAACAGTTGTAGAGAAATTAATGTTCATTTTCCATTCCTTGCAATGCCTACAAGATTTCGCAAAGGAGTCATTAAGTAAATCATGATCCATTGGTGTGTTAATACTATAATAGAGGACGCAATCATCAGCGTAAAGACGAATAATAATGGACAAGCAATGCGGTAAGTCATTAATATATGATAAAAGAAGCGGGCCTAAAACGGACCCTTGTGGGACGCCGGTTGAAACACTGACAGGAGAGGAAATAGAGCCGTTAAAGTGCACAGACAGAGAACGCTGGGTTAGGAAGCTATGTATCCAACCAACCAGAGAAGGGTTAATTAGAATTAAGTTAAGCCTGTAGAGGAGTTTTGGGCGTGGCACGGTGTCGAAAGCTTTGGGTAAGTCAACAAAAATGCCGTCAAAATGTCCGCCTAAATCTAATGACTGACAAATATCGTGTGTGAATTCGATTAGTATGGTAGTGGTGCTATATCCGCGACGGAAACCATGTTGGTAATTGGACAGAATATTGTGGCTTTCAAGAAATTGCAGGATTTGTGTAGAAATTATATGTTCGAGTAACTTGCATGAGTGGGCAGTTAATGAAATGGATCTGTAGTTCTGCAGAAGTTGAGCGTTACCGGATTTGTATATCGGAATGACCGTAGCAAGCTTCCAGGATTGGGGAACAGTGGAGGTGGATAATAAATTTACGGAAGATAATGGAGAGGTATCTGCTTGTCCAAAGGGAGTAGCGAACGAGGAAGGAATTGGGTATGTCATCTGGGCCGCAGCTCTTTTTAGTACCTAAATGGAGGATCATGCTCAGAACACCTGAACTAGAGACGACGATGTCTTCTATAGGAGGGCATGAGTCACAGCTAAAAGGTGGAAGTGAAGAGTTATCCTATGTGAACACGGAATGAAAATAGGTGTTAAAAGCGTAAGCAATAGTGAGCGAATCTGAAACTGCAACTTCCTTAACAAATAAACTGCTAGTTGAGCTGTTACTTGGCCTTATCGATTTCCAGAATATACGAGGTTTTGTTTGATTTGGCATTGATTTTGGCAAAGTAACAGCGTGGTAGAAATCCTTGGCAGATTTTAGTTGTTGGCGAAGTTCCTTCTTGGCATCACTGAACTCTGAAATTTTGTCAGGATTACCATTTCTTTTAGACTTGCGCAATCGCCAAACACGACGCGATAAATGCAGTAGTCCTCTTGTCATCCACGATAGTAAATCGTTTGTTAATGTAATCTATATTTATGACCTGCGACGTCCATAACAAAATGATTTAGTAGGATATAAGTGAAAAGAAAAGCTTGTTTTGTACGCGACATTCGTAAAATGACAGCTTTATCTAGGTTATGTTGCATATTCCATTTAACGCACCATTGATGAACGGCTAATAGTGAATTTTGTAAAATATAATGATCATTCTGTTCCTTTATGCTCTTAAATAAAATGCCGTCATCTGTGAAAAGTCTGACAATTGGCGTGTCATTCACGTCTCCACGGCCACGGCACCCTTGGCCTGCTCTTGATAAACAGTTAGGGTTCTTCCTCCGGTGACAGATACAATGTTCCGGAGCGTCTGAATGGGGCCATTGTAAGCACAGTTCTAAACCTTCAGCCTTGAAACGATCACAATGCCAATGGACTTGGTCAGGTTAGACTATGTGGGGCCGACGGGGCCAATTGCGTAGGCGGCGGGACTTTCTTGGTGCAACGATGGTATCTTCCCGTTAACCGGGAATGGAGTTTGTCGGAACGCGCCCAAATGGCGGCGAGCAGGTCAAACATGCACAAGTTCCCAACACATTAAACGTACATCGCTGTGCGAGCATCATAGCGACCCTGTTTGCTTTGTGACACCGTACCCGACATACCCGTCAACGCGCGAGCTGACTGGTTTTATTGGCACAATCTATGAAATCGGGGTCGTCAGATGGAGCAGCAGGTGGAGCAGGCATCATCACCCGTGCTAACGTCTGTTCTATTCTGCAAGGTAGGTCAAAGTGCGAAAATTCCAGCATTATCGCGAAGAAGTGTTGCAAGGAAATTTTATAGAGGGCTCCACCTGGTCATAGCGGTGGCCTGCCAAAATGATAGCTATTTCCTCTATGAGTGTGGTTCAAGTGGTCCCAGAAGCTGTTAGTCTTGCGGTGGTAAGAAGATCCCAGTTTACGCTCAGTAGAACTGGAACAGAGCATATCGGTAGTAATTTGGAATAAAATGATACGGCCGTAGTGAGTAAGTACCTGCCCCGAAACGCCTTAAAGTAAGATACCCTTGCATTACAGGACGTCCGCAGCATCAGTTGGCTTACTGGTTGGTAGTGCTCGGGAAATCATTTAGCGCGTGGCGTAATCACTAGCCACAACCACCAATGTGTTTCCCGAAGCGGATGTGGCAAAAGGGCCTACAAGGTGCAATCTAATACAAAATAATGCAAAATAGCGCTTCCGTAGGGCTGTCAATACTTAATGTGACCTGCAAGTACGTAGCAGCAAAGGCGGTTTTAAACGTTAACATGATCCGCAATATACCACCTAACAGCGGACATAGCGGGCATACGCCTGGTCAAAAGAAACGACGGTGCAACCGTTCGTAGGTGCGAGATACACCAACCTTTCCGAAAGCAGGTTGAGCTTGAAGTTCAATGAGAGATGAGAACGCTGTTGCGTAAGTGTCTACCAGACTGACGATAAAAAAATGTCAGGTTTGTCAGGATGGACATCCTGATAAGCGCCTTCAACTAGCTTCAAATCAAATATCCCTTCAACATACTTTTCTCTATCAATGGTTCAAACGCTGGCGCTACCACTAAAGAATGCCGCCGCTTGGAACAAGCCAAAAGTGGAGGCATTGCTCACCTATTTGCCTGCCTGCCGAATGGAATAACGATGCGTCGTGTGATCTCTTCCTTGTCGCATGCACCGGCGATAACGCTACACGTATCGTACGGCGTCAACTTCAAGTGGTCAGCCCTATTGCTTTGGAACCAAAGGTTCCCTGCGCCGGTTCTCATATCGCTTATTCAAGGAGTAGTTCGAAAGCAAATCGCCAAAACAGGCATTGATGTCATTTCCACGCCTCCCTGCCCAGATGATTGACAGTGTTTTGCCAGTTCACCTTGTCCCCACATCAACCTTTCCATTCGGCATCTACGCCCGCTTTCGAAATTTGTCTGCATGGCGAACTGAAGAGGACAAACCCAAACATTTTCGCTGTCACGGCATTGGCAACACATCCCGCCGCTGCGGAAACCGTTGAAGTTCTTCACGCCGGACACCGTTTGCTAACTACGATAATCAAGCTGGCCACCCTCGCCAACCCTGCTATGACGCTCCCAGACGGAAAACGAGGCAACACAACTCATAGAAGTGGCCCTGCAGTGTTTGAACAGCCTCAAAGTCCGCTATTGACGGTCTCCACGAAGCAGAACCTTTTAATCTGATTACAAATCTTTGGGTAATTCAACTCGGGAACGGACTGTCTCTGCATCTAACCGTTTTCCAGCCATCCTCGATCACCGGTAGTTCACGATTGAATGTGTAGCGCATCGGTTCGGATGGAAGAGGGTTCGAAACCAACCAGTAGACCAACTTGGGTAACTTAGTAGGTGGCCCTGCGTACCTATGTGCCACTCTTACAGGAACCTCTTTGACGCCGACATCGGTTACTGGAGACGTGGCACGTCAAATGCAGCACTGGGCATGTACCCCTCTTGAATGAACCACTTTGATGCCGACCTGGAGCAGTGGTTATGTGCCAGTCGGTCTATGGTGCTGTTCAATGAACTTCTTTGATATCAACTTGGGTTACTGGGGGCGTGCCCGCTGCTGTGTGATGCCAACGACGTTAAGTATAAGTATGCCACTGGGTATGTGCGGCTCTATAATGATAAAAATGATCCTTCACATTTATCCTATGCTCACGGAAGTTGAACCCGCACCCCGCGCTATCCTTACGTCTGCAGTGGGAAGCGTCAGAGAGGAGCACGGTTACCTAGACGTTTCGGCGTAATTAATACGGTGGGTCAATACATGTATTAAATGCTAATCGTGTTAACTTCGACATTAATCTTGAGGTGGGTTTTGCCGAATGTTATTGACGTACAGGTCAATGGCGCATTCATGAAAGCTCTGATCGACACTGTGGCGCGCAGTTCAACCATGAGTTTTTAGGTTTGTCGAATGTTGCAAAAAAGTCTCGCGCCGGAGGAGCTAAGTTCGTGCGTGTCATTTATGGAGGAAGAGCTACCGTCATCGGAATGTGTACGGGCCGTGTCCATTTCGCCCATGGCATCACAATTGTTCTCCACACAGCCGTGGAAGGGTAGACTTGTGTTTAATCAGCAATATTCATTGTACCGTGGCAGTATAAACAAGCTTTTTATTGTAACGAGGTCTCCCAAAGGGGAACAGAAGTTGTTCATTCCTTCACTGTCCGTCATTGTAAAACTGATCCAAACGGCGACGGGGGTTTTAAAGGAAAACGTTGCAGTGAGCAGACGAACTTTTACAGGCAGCTCTGCGTGGCCACTCGATGAATGCGACAGTTTAGTACGGATCCATAGTGGCACGTGTTGATAATAGAGAGTTTTGGAATAACGCATAGCAGAAAACCTAAGGACAGTGGGGTAGGCCCGGCCGCGCAGTCCCAGCTAACCAACCCTTGAACTGGCCAGCAGCTTCCAGCTTCGGTCGCGTGTTCATCGTCCCAGCTCCTCAGTCACAAGCCACGATGTTGCTATTCACGGAAGCAGTTACGTCCCTTTGCGAAGGTGATGGACTGGCCCACGATGGCCAGGAATGGCGGTACGATACCGCGCCGGCACGCAATATCTTGCGTAGTTGTGCATCAAAGGTGGATGTGGCGGAGCAGGCAGTGTGAGAGTTACCAAGGTCTTCCAAGAGCCCGCAGGTTCTAGACCTGGCTGGTTTCCCAGAAATACAGTTGGCTCTTATGCAGCACAGCCGGCAGTGTCGCCTCCGAGTTGCCAAGGACTTGAAGGCGCCCAAACGCCCTAAACACAGCTCATTTCCTGCATGGGCGCCTGGTTTCTCGCCCTGAGCTCCTTTAGGAGAGCTGACGCAACAGGTAGCCGAAAGGTGCAGCCGCCTTGTTTCTTTCAGGCCACAGCAAGGAGGCCGCCAAGTCACCTCAGGTGTGCATGTGGTGAAGTCCACAGGCGCTCGTCGCCAAACCAGGATAGACTTTTCCCAGCCTTTATTCATCTCGAGATCAGAGGCTCCTTGGAGTGATCCGGCCAAGGTGCGATGTCAGCCCGCGCTCGTGAAAAAAATTATACTTTGACGTTGCCATTGCTGCTACTGACAACTAGTTCTTGATCTGTCGGAACACGACCATGCAGGAACAATGAAAACTGCTGGCCAGTCGCTCGACCATAGCCCCAGATGATTGTGTGGAAATGCGCATAGTGCACCGCCGAGGGACGGAGCTGCTGCTGCAGGTGTTATAGGCGCCACTGCGTCGGCGTAGTCTTAGGCGGCTGCGGCTCCGAGAGCCGAACAAGAGCGTTGGAGGTGGCGTCCACGGGTCCCCCGCCGGGACCCATAACGGCGACGGAGGAAGAGCAGGGGCGAGAGGAATGTCCTCCTCGTCACCCTGAAGTACTGCACGTATGGCTGTGGTCACCTTGCAAGCCGGCACGGGCGCGGCTGCCTCCCCCAAAGCTCTGCTTTCCGGTACGCAGCTGATGCCCCACGTTGGGCGCCAGTGTGGTGGGAGCCGCGGCCTCACACTCCTACGAGCGAGCCCTAGTCTCGGCCAGCAGCATGCAGGCATAGCTCCCGCGTTCGTCGTCTTCTCCTTCCACCACTAGCCGCGATGCGGCGGATTAGCGTGCCAGTTCCTACAGGATTTGGCTTTAGTGTTGCGTCGGACACACTGCACACGTCGATTAGGTAATGAACGCTTTCGCTCTTGCAAGCGCCCATTATTTTCGGGATTTATCATTTAAAGCTAAAGAGCGTAAAAGAAACCTTCCCTAGAGGAACTGGGACACTAAGTGACCCACCCTGTCTTGGCGGCACCCGTCGAGCATACATGGTTGCACTGCACACCTTGGCCTCTTCGTTCCGAAGTGATGCTTGCATTTACTCTAGATTTGAGTCATCATGTTTCGAGAGCAAATTGTTAGAGAAAATTGAGCGCTGTTACCAAGCTTGGTTCTCGATCTTTTGGTGCTATAGGCTTGAGAGAAGAGGCTGAATTGGCTGGTCCTAGCAACATTGTTATTGGCGATACAAAAACTCCAAGTTTTCACGTTGCGGGCTGCAAGCCACGAGCGTTACCAGATCTCAGGAAGCATCAATCAGAAATCTTTTGCTTGTACTTGTTTATATATATATGAGCCTGGCGGGCTGCCAAGGCGGTGCTGCGGAAACGCCGGTCAACAGAGCCCACTATGCCGCGTTTAGAGGTTTCGGGTAGTGCAAAACGCGATGCCCTGCTGGTGAATACATGGCGTCGCGGTATATCTGCTCGTCTCAGCTGCACTGCGGTGGGCATTTTGGAGAATTTCACGCATTGGAGGCAATGTAGCACGCTCTCCGTCGCCACGGAAGCAAAGCGCGGTGCCGAATGCGTGCACTGCGCACGAGAAATCGCAGACGCCGTTTCTGTAGGCTGCCGCCTTTAATGCGTGTACTGCTCCAGTCGCGCGATGGCAATCTAGCTGCAATGGCAGACTGCTGTAATGTGTGTCCATTCGCTTAAGCACGTACACCAACCCGATAACAATGAATTAGATAACTAATGAAACTAATATAGTAATCTGCTGGCGTTAGCACCATGACTCAGCTTAAGCGGCTCTGGTATGTGTTGACGCTGAGACTGCCGGCCGCAAACATGCTTCTGTCGCAAAAGCTCATTTCAAGACACGGGAATCAGTAAATACTGTATTTGAGTGTCTGTATGTATCCTTAGCGCTAGCTGACACGCAGTAGCTCTTCTTTTTTCGGAGGAAGAACGATGCAGCCGGAGCAACAGCTTCGTGTGTTGTCATTCATTAGTTTACAGTAACATATGATGTGACAAATGCTGTTTAGACACCACGTTTTATGTACAGTTCCCTATCTTATTGCCGAAACTAACTGGGTCACGTCAGTCGATCCATTTCCTTTCGCTTGTTCTCTCAACAACGCTTCTGTAACAATTTCAACCGCTGTATATGAACTTTCGTTTAATTAGGTGGACCGCTTCACCATAAGAAATTGCTTTAGGTCCGGTAATTTCCTGCGCGTGGCAGTTTTCTAATAAAAATAAATCCGCATGAACCTTTACAGATGACTGCATTTTTTCATGGTTAAGCTAAAATTAAATTCAAATCTTTCATGGCTGACCAGTCTCGACGAGATGATCCACAGGCTACACTCAGCGAATGCAGGCGCTTCTTCCGATAGCTGAACACCAAACTAAAACAGGAAATGAACCCTGAACACACGCACAAACATGCGATACCGGCTGTGCACAGCCCGCGGACAGCGTAACTTAATGCGGAGCGCTGCGAATTGTATACTGCTCAGCCAATTTTGTATCTCACAGCGAAGTCGTCGCACAGTGTGTTGAGAATTCCAGTGTGTCACGCTCAAGACCCTCATGACAATTCACCACGCTTAAAAAACGGTGGTGACGATGTTTGGGGACAGTGCGCTGCTCGGCGCAGTCTACCGTATACTCGCCGGGTCCGCTCGCCTTTAGCACGGCGTGTCGGACAAAAAGCGCCTGTACTCCATGACCTCTGCTGCATTCGGTAGCGCACAACGCCCTACGTACGTGTCGAACACTTTTCGAGTGCGAGAACTACACACAAAACTCAAAACAAAGCGATAAACGAGCGAGATTCGAGCTACTCTACGGGACGGTTTATTTTCCGTTCTACCCAGCCAACTTCGTTGAGCGCCGCCAGGTCCAGCGCGTCAGCCCCATGAGCAACAACCTAGATTTTTGTTAACTGGTCAATGTCATCGTTGTCAGTGCTGTTCAAATAATACGGACAGAGGTAGGATTAGGTTTACGTTTGGTGTGTATTTAAATAACTTGTTGTTTGTGAACACGGACGTTTGGTTTACGTTGCAGCCGTTTGCATTAGTGTTCCGATTTATCCCGCTATTCCAAAGTCTACTTTTGACAGTGCTCTGTAGCGTACCATAGCGTTATCGTTGCCCTTCCCGCTAACGCTCACGCAAGCATTGCGCGTTCTAAAATTCTAGTAACTGCTTGTCCCACCGAAGTAAAAAAAAATTGAGTAATTTTTACTCCCTTTTTGCCCTAAGCCTCATTACTGCATACAATATCTTCCTTCTCTTCCCCAACTATATGTGTGACTAGCATCTAATGAGAATTCTTGTGGACATTGTTCGTATAACTTTCATGTTCTGCGCAGAAGTTTCTTTAAGTATCACGTGAGCTCGTGACTTATGAACTGAGGTTTAACAATACCTATTAGCGCTACCGCTGAAAAATTTTTTTAGACATATTACCTGTTCACTTTCACAAATGTGAATAGCTGGAATGACTTCGTGAGTTGATGCCCGAAGCGGTAGAACAATAAATGAAAGAAAAAGTTGTGTATGCAAGGACTGCACAAGGAATGTAAATATTTCCCCTCCCTGTGCTTTACACTGTGAAATGCTAAAGAGTGCAGCAGGCTTCATTGGGCAGCGAGACAAAACTGCATGCTTCCGGTTGAGCCATCCGACACGTTAGATCGTCCAAATTAAACAATATCACTCCGTTGGTTTAAATGGAGTGACAACTGAGAAGAATTTGTTATTAGACCTTGACGGAAATGAAATAACTATGATTTATAGTGATAAAATCCAGCATGCTGTTCGCGATTTAGATAGAAATCATAATTTCAAATTGGCAATGAATTTCTCAAGAACCAGGAAGCAGCGAGACCTGGCTTTGAAATCTTGGTATTTCAGATGTATACAATGAGATTACCATACATAAGTCGACTGTTATTAAGTACAGAATAATTATTGCTTAAAACTGCAGTTGGTATAATATTAGACACTCGCGCATAATTCTATGCTGCGAAAAGCAAGACGCACGCGTGGCTACGGAGACACGCCTAACCCAGTATCACGTGTAAAAACGACGTTTCGTTTTCGATCAGATTGGTTTCGTTTTCACTGGTTAAATACCGAACAAGTTGGACAGCAAACCACGAAAACAAGTTGCCAATGTGGTAGAAATAACTTGAACAATCCGAAAAACACGAATTGCTGGAACATCAACTTGATAAACAAAATCATACTTTGTTACAGCTACGGCAACACTTGTCGTCTGTCTCCCACTAATGCCGGCGTCTACTCGCTATCGCGCTCACCTATCACAATTTATAGCATGCTTCCAGTGAACTACACCCTCACTACATATCGAGAAATTCTGATAGAAAATGTTCCACGGCGTTTTCTGCGTCAGCACTTCATGATAAGACACTCTTACCGTTAAGCTTCCGATTGCACTAAAAAAATGGGTACCATGAAAATTGGTTCAGTCCCTTAATGACTTCCAGAGCTACACAAACACTATACTACAAAATAAATGGTGGTGCAACTCATTTGCTTTCCTAATAGCTTAGTAGAGGAACAGCTTACCTGAGCGGACTCAAGACGTGTATTGCTGGCGCTTGAACCATGGTCTGGTACAGGTCGCCCGGAAGAACGTTCCAATGGGACGCGACTTCAACCTCTTCGCCGGTGCAAACTGATAGGGCCACGTGTGTACCTAGCTGAGTTCTATGGTAGCACCTACTGACATCATGCTCAAAAGTGGTGTTTCTGTTACAATATTTCACAATTTGCGCCAGCCATAAGATTCGATTCAAGAACCCGTCACTAAACGAAGCAGTAAGGAATAACTGCCAGTCCCTGTTTAGACAAGGACATAAAAAACGGCTGTCGAAAGAGCGGTACAGTTCCGGAAAAGAGGACACGTTCATCATGGTTGTCGGTGCAGTGCGAATGGCGGTGATACTGGACTGGACGTAGTTGCCCAACACCATCATACCTACCATCCATGCACCAGTTGCCAGGCCCCGAAAAGCCAGAGCGTTTGCTGGCGACGAGGGAGGGCTTTTGCCGAGAAAGGTGGCAACAAAAAACAAAAAGAAGTCGGTGGCATGGTAGCGCTGCTGCCCGTCTGATAAAAATCGGCATCGTATTTGAATGTAGAGAGCGAGTGCGCCACCAGCCGATACAAGGCTCATAAGCAGCCATAGGAGAGACGTCCACGAGTCAATAAAAGCCACCTTGTTTGCCCTTCGAATTGAAGTAAAATAACACAGCGGCGCTGGGCTGTATTGCGCGTCCGGGAATATGCTTCTCCTGATTAGGATGCCGCTTCCAATGGGACTGAGGACCAAGTCAACCCGCTTGCTCTGAACGTCTCGCCAGGTACCAACATCTGTCATGTAAACGCTGTTATTCAGTGTTTTGTACGCGTCTATCAGTGCCAATGCCTCTGGTCTGAGGCTTCCACCCGCCGTGCCAGTTTTGTCAGACCGAGCTATTCTTAACGTATGTCCGTTAGGATATCTTCCATCTGGCTTAATATCAGAGAATACCCATGACACATTAACAACACGTTGAACACTGCAATTCCGGAAACGGTTTAGCGGAGCGTATACATAGTCCGATGTTACGATGGCTACGTCACAAAGCAACACTGATAATTGACGGACCAATTCCTCGTGCGAAGTTGCAGGAATAAAGAAGCGAACAGCTGTCGATCGGGCTGCATCTGAAAGTTGAGTTCGTAAACTCTGTGGAAGATGGGGCCATGGAAAAGTTAAAAAGAATAACCTTGTTTGCTGGATGTCGAGTGCACGCCTGCTGTTCACGATGCCGCATTTTCCAGGATGCCCTTTAATATAACCGTACATTTCGCATGTTATGTCATCCATAGATGCTCTTAGAAATTTCACCGGAATGGGCAGCTCTTTCGCGCTCTTGTAGAGACTTTCTGTATCGTAAGAGGAGTACAGGAACACTGGCCGATCCGAACATGATTTAGACTCGGCAATCGCCGTAAGCATATTTTGGGTAAGAGGCGCCTTTGCCGTGTGCACTAGAATTCCACATACTACAATTAAAGTTGTAGTTAGAAAAATTTGAATGCATGCTGTATGTGGAGGCATGGCTTCCGAAAAGTGTATGGAAATACTTCGGAAAGAAATGCGACCTAACGTGATTGCAATGTTACCTTTTACTTGCGTTTTTGCTTGTGTTGTGTCCGCGTGGCAGAAATGTTTTGCAAATGCGAAAATATTCTAAGCATACCGTCTGCATCATTATCGTAACACGTGTACTGCCGGATAACGCCTTAAGCCAATTTTTTAGTTTAATCTTTTCTGTTGGGTGACGCACGCATACTAGTGCAGCAACTTTAGGTTCTTCCTCGGTTTTTTCACCTTTGCAGGGTGTGGATTCTGAAAATATAATGAAAGAAATGAATAGTTTACTGGCTTCACGTATTAGGAAGCAAAAATAAGAGAGCGGTAACTACTCACAGTTGAGGCAATCTGTAATCTTGCTGTTGTCCTTCATTGTGTACCTTTTGCGGATTGCAGAAAATAAAGCGCTGCTTCAATCTTCACACAGAGTTCCTGGAGCATTCATAGTGCCCTGCAAAAGATAAGAATTGTTGCTAAAGTGCCTTGGTTTTAACAACGTGCGAAGTTCGGCGAACTCAGTCATGCGTCTACTCGATCAAACTCATACAGAACGGTGAGTATGACTGAGTTCAGGCTCGATTGTGTTTTCCGAAGACCGGTGAGTCGGAGGAGTGACTCTGGGCAAGTCCTAGGGACGCGATTCTGTTTGATTCATCTCTAGTGAACTGGAGATAGCTCGTATTTGAGTGAGATTAAGTACGCATAAATAACTTATGATTCCACTTATTTGGGATTTCACGAAACTACTTCGAGGATGATTCCACGTTATGTTAAATCGGCCATTATTTGTATCCTGGAGCAGAGTCCGTCTGAAACATTAAGCCCGACCATGTTCATAGTGGACTACGTCCAATAAGTAAAAAAAAGATATTGTCACGTTGCAGTGATGGTCAGGAATACAATAGTGACACGTGTACTTGTTTGTCTTTATCAGGAGGCATTTTTTACCGAATAACAAATGTTATCGCACAGCGCAGGACGCGCCTGCATGTATCGGAAGTTTCTGGAATGTTATCGATGGTTCTATCCGCTGTCTCTGACCGAACCTTGTGTAATCTGATTCACAGATTACACAAGGCACGCGGGTCCCAGCGATTACTCTGGAACAATCGAAGACTGATGTATAAAAGCGGACGCGCTTGACCCGCTGGTCAGATTCCAGACGATCGCCGACCGTGTTCGCAGCTATAACTTGTGCTATAAGTGTAGCCTGTTTTGTGGGCACAGGTTCGCCCAATAAAAGTTAGTTTTGTCGTTCACGGTATTGCTACTATGTTCTTTGTAGTCACGACCACGTGACGATAGCAAAACTGTGACTGACGAAGCCAGCTCTTTACTGGGGGAACTTGTGCCCCTACAAGCAAGTGACAATCAATGCACAACGATAGCGGCGAATACAGTCGGCGATGGTCGAGGCGACGGCGGCAGTCGGAGTCAATGGTGACTTGATAGAGTCACGCCACAGCAAGACGTGCGTGATTCTGTCCATTGTCGAGAAACTAAACAGGCTGCCCACGGGCGATACATGGGGCTGTAGGCCGAAGCTGGTTGAGCCAGGAATGTAGCCTCTCTAAGTACTGCGCGGCCGCTGGCGGAGTGCCTTGCTGAGATGAAAAAAACGGACCTGGAACGCCGATTGCTGATCCATAGAGCAGCTCGGCTGCGCTGAAAGGGAGGTCATCCTTGATTGTTCTTCACGACCCTAGTATTACTAGGGGTGGCCTTTCCACACAGTAATGTCTGTCGAGCATGTCAGGCAATGACGTTTTCGGTGTCGGTGGAGACACTTGACCATGCCGCTGCTCTGCGGATCGTAAGGGGTGGTGTTATGTTTGCGCATCAGCGTGTCGCCAGCACAGAAAAAAAGTGATCTTTGGCATTGTCGGCCTCGGTCAGTAGTTATGCGCAAAAGACAAGCCCACCGTAACACCCACGTAGCAACAAGTGCTTCAGCCACTTTTTCGGCCGTGATGTCTTCTGGAAGCGTCGCCTCAGACAACCTTGAGTACCGTCGACACGCAGGAGGAGGTGCCTGAAATCTTGGCAGAGCGGAAGAGGCCCCACCAACCACATGATCGAAGCTGTTCTCCGGTGGTCGAAACGGCTGCACCGGTAAACTCATGTGCCGAGTAACGTTCTAGGCTTGACAGGCTTGGCAGCTTCTTGTCTAGCTGCGAACAGCTTTGTTAATACACGCCGTGGTTGCTCAGTTGCTATGGTGTTAGGCTACTGAGCACGAGGGCGCGGGATCGAATCCCGGCCACGGCGGCCACATTTCGATGGGGGCGAAAACACCCGTGTACCCAGATTTAGCTGCACGGTAAAGAACCCCAGGTGGTGGAAATTTCCGGAGTCCTCCACTACGGCGTGCCTCATAGTCAGAAAGTGGTTTTGGCACGTAAAACCCCATAATTTTCTTTTGCTTTGTTCATCCCTGGCTAGACGAAGCGGTCTGTGATAAGCCTCTGTGACGCTCTGATGCCAGAATGGCTTAGCCCGTGCAGTGAATGGAATATTGGCCACCGAAACTGATGGGCCACCAACAGGCGAGAAGCTGCCGGCAATGTCTCGCACGTTACCAACGTCGTTGTGTAGGGAAGCGACACCTGCGCAAGCTGGAGTCTTTTTCCCGCAATTGGCGCAGCTTGCGGTCGTTTTACAAGGCGGAGGCTAGAGCTTGGAAATCGACAGGGCCAACAGGCACAGCGCCGATCCGCGATAGTGCGTTAGTTGCCTGATTTGTGGTCCCAGATATATGGCGGATATCGGTAGAAAATTCGGAGATAAAAGAATGTTGCCAAAGCTCTTTATCTGAGTACGACGAACTGTTCTTGAAAACGAAGGTTAACGGCTTGTGGTCTGTCAGGATGTAAAAGCCATAGCCTTCAAGAAAAAAAGAAACAGAAATTCTTGACAGCGCAATAGATGTCCAACATTTCTCATCCGAAGATGCTGCAGCGAGCTTCTGAAGATTTCAGGCACTTTGAGAAGAAGCCCAGCGGCCTCCATTCTGTTGTTAGGGTTGGCGTCTGGCATCGCGTGTTGAAAGCAATTTCAACCGACCATCTGAGCCTGCGTCGTCGAAATGAGGCGTGACTTCGCTTGCTATTGTTGGCGTCCCGATCCCGATCCCGAGGTTGGGCAGAAAAACCTTTCTCTCACCCAACCTTCTTCCACCGGGCCTCGGCGAAATGAAACATGATTTTCTAATTCGCCATGACCGCTTCGAGTGTCTGCCTGTCTGCCGGAAGCCCTTCATTGTACAGGCCTCTTTTGTGTGTGTATGCGTGTGTGGGTGTGCGAGTTTAGAGGTGCTCTTTCCTCGAATTGGACCTAGAGGAGAACTTCCATGAACCCGCAACGCGCAGAAGAGACGGACAGGCGTCTACAATTCCAGGAGGCGTGACGACCTCCTCTCGGCAGCAAGCTCGGTGTAGTTCCTGTCTGCAGCAGCTCTTTAGTGCCGGTCACGTGACGTCGACGGAAGCAAATTCCCGCCCACGATTAATGAGAGCCTATTTAAGAGGCTCCAAAATGTACTTTTGATTACTTCCTGCTCTTCTCATTTTCTTTCATCTAGCTTTGAATAAACCGTGCAAGTTTCGCACTAGAAATCGTCTCGCCCTTGCTTGGTCGCCATGGGCTACCGGTTGCCTGCAGCCCGCCGACAACCCCCCGCTACCCAATAAGTAACGTCGGTCGAGCTTCGATAGGCAGGCGTCGCTACTTCTCGGCAGCAGTACGATACGCTACCCTGGAGTACGCAACACTATGATGTTGCAGTACTGCTGCAGTACTTCGCTTACTGCCGTGGTCGACGCGTCTAAAATAAAGCGAGTTGACACGTCTGGCAAAGGATGAATCAGCAACACTGTGGTCGCTAACCTTGTTTCTTGCTTGCTGGAAAGAGTTCTCGTGCTCGGAAAGAGTGGAGGGTAGGCGTTTTTTTTAAGTCACGACGCAGCAGGTCGCTAACCGGGTGAAGAACTTGCGCACATGATGGTATGACGCGCCTGAAAAAATTTATTAGCCCCAGAAACTTGCGCAACTTTCGGAAGTACGTTGGAGGGGGGAAGACCTCGATTGCTCAAACTCGAGATTCCAGTGACAGGATGCCTAGGAGTGCAATGCGATGGCCGAGAAAATCCAGTGCTTCAACTCCGAAAATGCATTTCTTGGGCTTTAGGATCGGGCGGTGTTCGCCCATTCGCTCAAATAGAAGACAAAGGTGCTCTTTGTGCCCTTCAACTCGGCAACTGCTAACGAGAATGAACGGATGTACACGCACAGCCTCGTTCCTGACCCTGTGAAAAGTTTGCGCTGCATTCTTGAAACCGTAAGGCAGACGGACAAACTTTAATAGGGGAAATGGAGTAGTGAGCGCTGTCTTCGGTATGTCGCTGGGTTCGACATGAATGTGGCGGTACGTCCCCATCAAATCAGCATTGCTATATTTTGGTTCTTGTGAGACAAGCGCCGAGGTCACGTAGGTAGGGAAGGGGATATTGATCCGGAGTAGAGAAGGCATTCAAAGCTCGGTAATCACTGCAAGGCCGCCAGTCGACACTGTCCTGCTTTGGGACCAGATGGAGAGGTGAAGACCAATTGCTCGAGGAAGGACGAATAACGTCGCGCTGCAGCATGTGTTCGAACTCACGGCGGGCAATTTCCAACCTCCGTCCAGCGACCCTCCGTGGCCGCGCAGCGACAGGTGGGCCTGTAGTGGTGATATGATGTGTCACTTTGTGTTTCACGGGCAGCGCATCGTTTCGGGCTTCGTGAATTGCGGGTACTCAGCAAGTATGTTGTTGCACACTGAGACCTGCCAAAAGGTATGGCCGCCAAATGAGGTGATGATGGACTGCAGATTAAGCACATCGAAGGATGTGACGTTATTTTTGAGGCGTCAATCGCGAACACTCACATCTAGGTTGAAATGTCAGAGGAAGTCCGCTCCCAGTATAGGAAATCTGACGTCGGGTATCACAAACACCCATCTGAGCAAGCACTGGAGCCCAATGCTGGCGTTTTCAACCGGAGCAGTGCTGTTCAGTACGTGGAGCGTCGGTGCCCACCGGTACGCCAACGCCAACGTTCAGTACGCCAACGCGGCGAATCCACTGTCCGCGTTGGCGATATGCGGCTGTGGCGGGAACGATAGACAGCTCGGCTCCCGTGCCGACGAGGAGGCGGATGCCGGTGATGCGGTCGACTCTGAAGAATAGGCGGCTTGCGCGAGGGCCGATGTCGCATGCCGCCGCTAGCGACTGGCCGGTGCGTTTCCTGTCTACGAACAGGCCTGGGTGCAGCGACTTGCTCGTTCGCAAAAGCGATGATGATACCAGCACAACTGCCGCGGCGAGTCTCTATAGGGGCAGAAGTTGAAAGCAAATGTTGCCACTCGTCGTCAGCTTTTCCGGTGCAGTAGTAGTTGGTCGACTGTCTCCTTCAGGGGCCAAAGTTGGTCTCCTGAGTCTGAGACTCTCGCAGTGCCAATACTTAGCTATGCCGTAGACGAGCAATCACATGTGCGGTCAGCGAGTGCAGCTAGCTGATCGAGATTCGTCTCGTCGGAACCCGCCAGCACCAAGCGTGTGGACTGTGGGAGGCGTCGCAAGAACAGCTGGCGCAAAATTGGAACCTCGCTTTCGTTGGCGGGGTGGCCACCCAGAAACTGATGCGACCGGCGCAGGAGTTGTGGCGCTCGTTGGTCGCCGAGTTCCTCGGGGAAGATCTGTTGGAGTCTATTCTGTCGCAATGTTTCGACGCGCTGCAGGACCCTACTTTTCAGGTCGTCGTATGCTATAGCCGAAGGCGTACCCACTATTGAGAACAAGATTAATAGTGCCACCCACGACCCTTCTTTTTAATTAAGGCAAAGTTTGTTAAGGCACTCGAACCCTCGACCTTTGATGGGACCAAAATTCAATGGCACGAAAATTGATGTTGCCGCCATTGATGGTCGAACCCACGACCTTTGGTGTTAATTAGGGCGAACGCAATTAAGACGGGTAATTACCATATATTTAGTTAAGGTATTCTAGCTCATAACCTGTGGTGTTAATTAAGGTGAAGTTAATTAGGATAGAGTTATTTAAGGCACTAGAAGCCAGGCCTTTGGCGAGAGTTGAACCCTCGACCATTATTGGCACCAATATTTTGTGGCACCAAGGATTTATGGTGCCATACACGACCTTTGGTTTCAATTAATGCTAAGTTAATAATGGGACTCGAACCCACAACCTTCGCTGGGAGTAGAGCCCCGACATTGGGTGTTAAGGCGAAGCTGAGGCAAAGTAAATAACACAGTGTTAAGGCACTCGAACCCAAGACTATTGGTAGGAGAAAACAGGTAAATGGCAAGTAATAACGCATTCGAATGAGTTTACCAAGTAATTTAATAATAACATGAGATTTGGCAATGATTCTTTTAGCGCGTCAACTCCATTTGAGTGCAGTGGCTGCTGTGATTACAACATATTCTCGTTCCCTCTACACTTCATTTACAACTTCAGCAACTTCATCAGCCCTAAAAGCGCTCCTATAGTTAGTTAGCTCTTTTGAGGTTATTGTTAGTACTAGGTTACTGTGTTCCTTTGCACGGTTTTTTGGACTACTTGAACTCTTTTGAGACAAGCATTCAATTGACCTTGGAAGAAGAGAAAAATGATTGCGTTGCCTTTCTAGAGTCTCTTATTGAGCGAACCTACAACAAAGCCACCCGCCGTGGTTGCTCAGTGGCTATGGTGTTGGGCTGCTGAGCACGAGGTCGCGGGATCGAATCCCGGCCACGGCGGCCGCATTTCGATGGGGGCGAAATGCGAAAACACCCGTGTGCTTAGATTTAGGTGCACATTAAAGAACCCCAGGTGGTCAAAATTTCCGGAGTCCTCCACTACGGCGTGCCTCATAATCAGAAAGTGGTTTTGGCACGAAAAACCCCAAATATTATTATTATTATTACGACAACGCTCTCACCAGAAGCGTGTACCGCAAACCCTCGCATCTGGGAGGCACCTCGATTTCCACTCAACGCACCCCATCGGATGCAAGCGGTCAGTAGCCTCAGCACTTTTTGACCGGGCGTTCCATATATGCCCTCACAAAAGAAGTCGCTGGGAACCGAATTGTATAAGACAAAACCTGAGTACTAATGGCTACCCTTGCACCCTACTGACAAAAGGAGCGTCGGGCCTCAACACCTAACCGCCGATTAGCTCCTAAGAAGAAAAAAAGCGTTGCTGTCCCATATGTACATGGTTTAGGTGAGGCACTTAACCGGAGCTTTGAACTATGACGCACGTGTGGTTCATATGCCCTCCGGAAAACTTCGCGACCGTCTAATGCGCATGAATGACCACATCGAGCGTAACCTTCAACGAAGCTTTATTTGCAAGATTCGTTGCAAAGACTGTGATGCAATCTTCCTCGGTGAATCGGGCCACTTTAGGAAAAACAAAAAGGAGCACCAGTACGAGGCGGCAACCGCAAACACATCGTCGAATGTGCTGGCCTTGCATTACAAGACAGACCACATCACTAACTGGGATGCAGCAGCTATGATCACCAAGGAAAGATCCCTACCTACACCCTTGCTGTTTATTCATTGCGGATACAGACAGCAGCGCACCTGTTTAACAGGATGTGGGTCAATCTAGCAGAAACCTACCCACGCTCATTGCGCCATCTTCGCAGTACGTAAACAAGGACTGCGCATCTTCTTTGTCATTGTGACCAAGAGGCCTGGAAGGGCCTCGAAAGGTCCACCTTAGATTTTCTTTATTTTCCTTTATTTCTGCTTCAGTAAGAATGGCACTAAGTTACGTACTGTCTGTGTCAACCAAATGTAGCCAGAAAATGAGAAAAATAACTTAAGGATATATGGACATGGCGCTTACGCTATGTTAGTGGTGTAGTTCTTGATAGTCATAAGGACTTTTCCATTCACAAATAAGAAAATTATATTCAGGTTTAGCTAGCTACGTTTCTTTAACTGCATTGATAATGTGTAGTTGCAAAGGTTGCGGTAGATGTGAAGGAATAACCGATACGAGTGTTTAAGGGAACCTAGGCTTTTTCTGGTATTCTTAAAGATAAGAAAAAGGGATTCCGCAAAATGATACAAAAATTCCAGGTGATAACGAGCCCCTACTCTAGCGATATCAGTGGTCTCAAATGTAAACTTCGCCACGTGACACATTCCGCATCTTCGTCATGTTCCAACCATGTAATCGCGTTTCATAAGGGGCGAAGGTACGCGCCGCATGTAGCTGGTGCGCCAGGGAAAAGTGCGCCCACTCGTTCGAAATACTATGAAGTAAGCCGGTATATTAAAGCGAGAGTGTTAAGGGCCCCATGTCGCAGAAAATCTTGTGTAGGCGTCCCGCACCCGGCACCCCGCGTCGGACGTCATTTCGGCAAAAAGAATTTCGAACCACGCACACCCAACCACGCATGCCCTCCATGTGGCGCAAGGGAGTTACTGATATAACTGAATTTCTCAAGGTAAAATACTTACAAAAATCGTAAAGTACAACTTATACGCAACCTACAGACATGGTAGCGTCGGGACAAAATGGTGTGCCCGGTTCCTTGGAACATCTCCAGATGGCACTCGCAACCGCCGCATCGCGGCCCACTAAAGAGGCCGCGTTTCTACCAGAGAGCTCGCCTTCGTGCAAAGTGTTCGCTGCCAGCGTTTCCCGGTAAACGTTACGGTTACGTAAGCTGCAGTTGCCAGGAAGCGTGAGAAGCGATCAGTAATCTTTGAATGCTGTCCCGTTCCACTCTTAAACGCGAAGCGTAAGCGTCCTCCAAATTTTTTTGACAAAATTTACGTTTGATGCCGCTGCAGTACCGGGCGCACGAAAGTGTCATGACGTCCTATGCTTCCTGCTTTCTTTTTAAAATTTCACACGATATAAAAGGTCCGCACAGTACCTGTACGTTGCTTAAAGTCCCTACCGGTAATTTCTCAGGGCCCTTCGCAACTTCTGCATTGACACCATGTGAATAAAGCAGGCTAGGAAAAGCTAGTTCAGTGTAAATATTTTTCCTTCTTATTTAACAAAACACCCATGGTGAGCCTGAACAACGCCCATCAATACAAACGACTGCCATTCGTCTAAAGCCGTGCGTTATATTTATTCTTATTGACAATATTTGTTCGCGACATAAGCCGGTATTAAAGCTTAATAAAACAAACCTGAAGTTGCTTGGTCATTGCATATGTTTACCAGTTTTTCCGAAAACTAGAAAGAAAAAGAAAACTCCTGTGTTTTGACGAATGTAAACGGAAAATAAAGATCTCTGCGTTTTTGCTATGCGCATCAGCACCAATATCATAGTCTATGCCAATAGACCAATTTTTTGGACAAGCTTTAATATATTCACGGTCCTACGACCCGATGTACTACAACGTGACATATATTTCGAACACCGAACGCTGGCGTCAGCATCGCTGCCAAGGGTACAGTTACTGCAATTTATGTTTTCTACGGTCTTTGCGGCTGCCATTTGGACGCTGAAGTTCCCTAAAATCGTGAATAAAACTGAAAATTTAAGTCCCTGGCTTGTGTTCTGCGGCGGAAAAACCCCTCGAAAGGTCCACCTTAGATTTTCTTTATTTTCCTTTATTTCTGCTTCAGTAAGAATGGCACTAAGTTACGTACTGTCTGTGTCGACCAAATGTAGCCAAAAAATGAGAAAAATAACTTAAGAATATATGGACTTGGCGAATGTGGTCGTTCAGAATATGGAGTAAATGTAGAATCCTAATCTGAGTGCAATTGCTGGACCAGTGAAGGTTGGCGGTCGAGATGTTTCACAAGCAAGCAGGTAGTTTGTGGCCCTGCCGCTCTCTCAAAGTTGCGACCAGACGTGGTGGGTCGGTGAAATACATTCGTGCCGGTATACGAACAAGTTGTTCGCCAATTATTGGCACAGGTTTACTGAAAGTAGCGTGAAAACTAGCACGCAAATATATGTGTGCGAATGAGAAAGTAGTTGGCCCTATTTTTATTACCCAAAATAAGGTACATACAGGTAATTACAAATATACGTACTATTATGGGCACCATACACTATTTTACCACACAGTCCCCAAACCACGCCGGTTCAGACATTTGTCCCATTCCATAGCTTACATTTACATGCCCATGGGGTAGAATTTGTCCGGCGGACTGTGGAACCGCGGTCGGACTGCTGTCATGGCATCATCGTTGCACGTGAATCACAGTCGTGCCAGGAACTCCTTCAGCGGACCGAAAACGTAGAAATCACTAGGGGCGATGTTCAGGTTGTAGGGTGTGGTCTAGACTACCCCAGTGAAATGACCGGAGCTTGTCGGTGGCTATGATTACCTCGTGTAGCCTCGCATTGCCTTGTAGGATCACCGCGTTGTCCACATCGAGAATTCCTTGGAGTTTTTGCTTGATGGCAGCCAGCAGGCGTGAAGGTGTAGAAAAATAACTGTCAGCATTAATGGTTGCACTTGTGGCATCAAATGCGGCAGAAAGGTTCTTCCACCTCGGCGATCCCAGATGACCGTTTACATCATTTTCCAAAGAGATGGCGCTGAACGATTTTTCTTTTTTTGGTTACAGGCGAACTGGGGTGTTTCCGCACGATGTAGTGCTACTTCGATTCCGGCGGGAAATGCGGTACCCATGTTTCATCAACAATGAGGTCCAGGAAACTTTCACCCTTCTCACTGAAACAATCATTCAATTCAGTGAAACAATCATTCAATTTCCCTTCATCATGTCGTCCAACAGCTTAGGTGCCCGCCGACTTGAAAGGTTCCGGTACCCTAAGTCCCCGTGAATGATGTCGTACACACTCCCATACGATATGACAAGCTCCCAGAAAATGTCCTTGTGGTGCAGACGCCGATCCGCTTTCACCATTGCATCCATGCGGGAAATGTCGTCAGTCAGTGAGTCTCAAGTCTTCACGGTCTTTTGCGAGCTCACACCACCACCTCACATTTCTCAAAGGGAGACACTTTTCCCCATACGTGGGCGGCATTTCCTTTGGATTTTGATGGGAGTTCGTTCCTTGCTCCATAGAAAACGAATACACTTCGTTGCTCGTACCTCCATCTTAAACAACAGCAGCGCCGTGCCGCGAAGCTGCCGGCAGATAAGGCTGCACCGGTCCAAGAAAGGTCCACAGCTGGGAATGTATATGTTGAATTCGCATTTTCAGCCGTAGTGTGGCTAAAGAAATAGCGGCAAAGACTTCCAGATTCGCCATCGTATCATCACAATTAGAATGAGCTACACGATGGACAGACGGATACGGCTTATTTACTTTACTGATATTGTGGATTGTATTTGTGTCTTCACCAAAAAACGAGTGCCAATGCAAAATCATTTTGAGCAAGTCCGCGTAGTTCGCGAATGAATAAGAATTGTAAACAAGCCTTATAGATTTTTCATTTCCCTCAGGCCAAGTTATAATGCACCACCTATAGTGCCCATGCTGCAGATACCACAGCTGAAGGTGGCTGCCTAGGCTGGGAGTTCACGAACGCTATTCGGGAGTCATCGAATTCCATGATGCCAAATCCTGTAAAGGTGGCATTTTATAATAATAATAATAATAATAATAATAATAATAATAATAATAATAATAATAATAATAATAATAATGCCCTTTGTGTCACTTGTAGTGTACTCCACACTAGAGGCCGGCAGAAAAAGCTGTGTGAGGCAATCAGGCCGCAGCAGTCCACTTTGCCAATCACAGCTCGCATTATGGCGGAATTCGACGATACCCATAAAAAAGACCAACTTGTGGCTATTGCTGTGTAGCTGCCAGTGAACGCGCACATCCCGCTCAAATTGATCCTTATGAGTGTGCTTTGGAGCAGAGTGGCACAGGTGGAAGCTTCGGTGCAGAATAGCGCAATAGCCACAGCTCTTCCATGCCTGTTTGCTAGCAGGTAAATGTCGTAAACAACGCGATAAGGAAGCACCGAAGAATCCCGATGTGATTTGGGAGGCACCTTAACGCTTGCCAGGCAGACCACCACCAATCCCGAAGCGGCAACTGAAACGGATACTGAAGCTAAGAGAAGGCCTCTTGTTTTCTCGAGGTGGCTGACTGCGATCGTAGCCCGGGCATTACTAACGGCGAGGCAGTCACCGCGCACCAATACGACCAAGAATTTCATCGTGTGGGTAGCAAGCACGGAGAACATCGCAGTAGTCAGAACTCTGAGGGAAGACATGGCGGCCAAGATACGAGGCATCAGCCCTGTGCAGTGGTGCCAGAAAGCATGCAGTGGCAACATACATGGTTCCACCAGTGAAATGGGCTCAAGGAGACACCTACGACATCTCACGGCAACAAGCGGAGATAGTGCGCGGGCTGTAGGCACACATAAGGCAAACCTTACAAGCGCGGATCTTAGGACCATGCGTGACCACTCTGACTACTTTCTAAGTAAGAACGGTACCAAGGTACAAGGCGTTCTTTAATGAAATGAAAGGGGACGCGTGGCCTGCGCTCTGTGGAGGCTGCTTAGAGCTCTCGCAAGTGGCAGCATGGGCAAGCACGCCCGCTTCTGGCGTCATCTGTTGGCAGCCAGAATAACCAGTCACGGCCGACAGGCATACGCCTGCTAAAATTCCCTTTCATGAAGAACCACCCTGTACATCACCTTCCACGCTGCAAAGCGACACAAGCGCAAAGTAAACGGCAAGTCTGAACAAGTAGGGCATGGGACCGACGTTTGATTGTCAGCGGACAAGCGCAGGTTCGAAAGCTTCAGAGCAGCGGCACCCAGCGTCGGGCACTTGTGCAATCTGAAGTGCTCGTTTTGCGTGGGCAATCACGCCACGGCGTCGAAGGAATGCCCAAATGGTGCCCGCACTGCCCTGGTTGCACAGGCCGCGCAAGAAGCAGGCGCACAACGAAAGCACCACAACAAAAGTGACGGAAGGTCGGAAACCGTGCAGGAGTCGCAAGCAGGGATTGCGATCTTGGAGGCGCTTCAGAAGCAGAGCCCGAAAGGTGGCACCGCAGCTGTGAGGCGGCAGAAGATCTAGGTCGAAGAACAGAATCACGTGAAACAGACGTTTGGAGACCCTGAGTCACTCGAGCTAGAAGCGACAACAGGTGAGCTGGGCCGAAAGCTGCCTCCCGAACGCGCAGAAACAGACCTTCGCATTTCGCGTGCGATGCTCTACGAATTGAGCTACCGCGGTGCCGTTTCGCCAACCACTTTCCCGGGCTTTTATGTTTCCTAGTAGAACAGTGGAAGTGTTAGCCAGCACCGCCACTCGGCGACCTTGGCGGCGGATGTGGAACATCCTTTCTGCCACGGGCTTCACGAGAACATGACGCCTGCGTGACGCCTCGGTTAACCCCATTTCTTCTCGTTCATTACACAAAGAGGGTTTCGAATCCGGCAGCACTGCTGCCTTCTGGTAGCACGTGTGGGTTTATTGACCAGTTGCTTTCACCCAAAAACATCACGTACTCGTGACGCCAGCGGCAGAAAGGTTGTTCCACATCCACCGCCAATGTTTGTGAGTGGTGGCGCTGGCTAACATCCCCAGGGTAGTTCTAGTAGTAACACATAAGTACCCCAGAAAGTGTATGGAGAACGGTGCCGGGGTAGCTGAATTGATAGAGCAACGCACGCGTAATGCGAAGACGTGGGATCGTTCCACACCTGCGAGAAGTTTTTTCCTCCACTTTCATTCCGATTAAGCTATCAAAATGTAAACAAGGTTGTTGAATGACAAATTTTCATTAACATATTTGTCCTCAACTTGTTCATTTCATGGCCTTTACATTTTTCATAATAGTGGCATGCACTGCTTTGCTGATTTCGAACTGATATAGTTCCAAGGATCGTGTGATATTTTCTTTACTTACCAAATAGACAAAAACATGGAAGCATTGATATCAGTTACCTTGAGCTCAATTTCTGGTACATACGAATATATCTTTTTATTAAAAAATACATATATTACTTGTTTTCACAGTGCGTAGCGTTCAAGAATTCGTTTGCAGCATCTTTGGCAATGGCAATGCAGTTGTTATTCATGTATTCTCTCGGCAAATTGTTTAAGAGGAAGCTTTAGCTAGGGCCCAACTCCGACGCGGCCTATTCAAATAAATGTAAAACTAGAAACGCTTTTCTGAGATAACCCCTGGATCACTTTTAATGGAATTTGTTGAATTTGAGGAAGTTAACTTCTAGTATCTGTGGGAAACGCAAGTTCGATTTCGGGCCTCAATATTTTTAAAAATATTTTGAAATATCTGAAAGTGCGAAAAAAATAGAAGCACGACGTTTACGAACTAAAAGCTCTTCATCAAAAACAGATACGGAGGTTCTTTAAACGGCATCTATTATAAGAGCCAAAGCGGACAAATTGGGTATGTCAATTTGTATCTTACGTGAATTGGTTACGTGGTGCACAAGGGTTCTGCAAAAGCCGTATTTCGGTAATGCTAAATTGTTTGAGATTAATTTGCAACATATGAATTTTGTCCACTGTAGATGTACTATTAGATGCAATTCACAGAATTGTGATGTTATTTTTCATTGCTGAGTTAGAGTTTTAAACGTGATAGTTTCGTTTTCTGAAAATCTGAGATTTGTGCCAATTTTTAATAAAAAATTGACAACCTAAATGCAAAACTATAAACCAGAAGAATGTAGAATTTAAGTTTTTTTTTTTTAATGCAACAGACCTCATGAAATTTTGTGCAGTGGTTGCCGAGAACAACTAATTCACCTTCTACATGTATTTAGATAGGAGCCTCCGAGATAAAGCTTCCTCTTAAGGAGGAGGCCAAGCTGCAACGTGAGCCCCCCCCCCCCCCTCTTGAACGAAATTTCTGGCTGCGCCACTGGATGAAGGCGAAAGCTGCCATCCTGCTTTGGCGTATCGAGTTGCGTGCGGCCAACTGCTGCAGAAGCGGCACCTCGCTCCCTCGCCGTGGTCTTCGTGCGCGCGGGGTATAAATAAGCAAGCGAGCGAGCCGGCTTATAAAATAGAACGTGCACACGTAGAAAACAGATCTAGGACGCAGTCGGGCGTCACCACCAGAAAGTTTAGGACGACAGAAAGCTGAGCTAGTTGGTAAGGATGAAGGAATGGTGAGGCGTTCATGTTGTCCATTTCTCTACTCTTGTGTCTTGTCTGCACGCCTCACCTCTTTTTTGCATAACCACGAGAAAGGTGAGCGATGCTGTCTGCCCACAGTCCCCGTGGTGTGCGCAATTATTCTTAGGAGAGTATATACGGGGAAGCGCGCAAGCAATCGCGCGTACACACACACACACACACACACACACACATACACACCGCGCCCGCGCGCTAACTCGCTATATATATATTGTTACGTAGGAAGACACCGACGAAACGCTATTGACAAGTATATTCACAAGGCTACAAGGCAATACGCTGCGCTTGGCCAAGAGGCAACAGCCCGCGCTAGCTTCTAATCGTCGTCGTCGTCTTCACACTGCTCGCCTTTCGTGATCGCACATATTGTACCGCAGCACTACCCCCGGCGGCAAAAGCGCCGTCCCGGAGCGACTAAAGATCGGACTCGGAAGCACTGTAGTAGGCCTTGAGCCTACTGACGTGTACGACATCACTAGATGCCAGAGGAGAGGACGAGGTTGAACCCACAGGAGCAATTTCGTAAGTCACAGGCGTCACCTGGCGCAGCACGCGGTAGGGCCCTGTGTATCGCGAAAGGAGCTACTCTGAAAGTCCGACGTGACGAGTGGGCGACCACAGGAGCACGAGCGCACCAGGCGAAAACTGTACGTCACGATGGCGGGCGTTGTACTGGCACTGCTGAGTGGTTTGTGAGGCCGTCAGTCGAGCACGGGCAAGCTGGCGTGCATGGTCGACGAGGGCGATGGCGTCGCGCGCATACTCGCTTGTTGAGACCACAGCAAGAGGAAGTGCCGTGTCTAAGGGCAAGGTAGGTTCGCGACCGTACAGTAGATAAAAGGGAGAAAATCCAGCGGTGTCATGCCGGGAAGAATTGTACGCAAATGTTACGTAAGGAAGGGCAATGTCCCAGTCGTGGTGGTCCTTGGAAACGTACTTGGCCAGCGTATCGGTAAGAGTACGGTTAACCGCTCTGTCAGGCCATTGGTTTGAGGAAGGTATGAGGTAGTCAGTTTGTGTTGAATGGAGCAGGAACGCACAATGTCAGCGATAACTTTCGAGAGAAAGTTTCTACCACGGTCAGTAAGGAGCTGTCGCGGGGCGCCATGAAGCAAGATAATGTCACGCAAGAGAAATTCCGCGACGTCAGTGGCGCAACTAGTAGGGAGAGCCCGAGTGATAGCGTATCGGGTGGCGTAATCAGTCGCGACGGCTGCCCATTTGTTCCCAGAGGATGACGTGTGAAAGTGACCGAGCAGGTCTAATCCAACACGAAAGAACGGTTCCACAGGGACGGTGATCGGCTGGAGATGACCGGCAGGTAGCACCTGAGGTGTTTTCCGACGCTGGCAGGGATCACAGGCAGCAACATAGCGTCGAACGGAGCGAGCGAGACCAGGCCAATAGAAGCGGCGGCGGACGCGGTCGTACGTGCGGGTGACCCCAAGATGTCCTGCAGTGGGTGCGTCATGCATCTCAAAGAGCACAGTCTGTCGTAGCTGTTTTGGCACGACAAGAAGAAGGTCAGAGCCGTCAGGGAGGAAGTTCCTTCGATACAGAATGCCGCCCTGGAGGACATATCGGCGAACGGATGCGTCGGTAGGTGTAGAACACAGACGCTCGATAAGTGCTCGCAGCGATAGGTCTCGGTACTGCTCATCGGCGATGTTAGCGAAGGCAGACACAGAGAAAATGCCGTCGGCGGTACTACTGTCGGCGTCGTCAGGCTCGTCGACCTGGTAGCGAGACAGGCAGTCAGCGTCCTTGTGTAGTCGGCCAGATTTATAGGTGACAGTATACGAATATTCTTGGAGGCGTAAGGCCCAGCGACCAAGTCTTCCTGTAGGATCTTTCAATGAGCATAACCAGCAAAGCGCGTGATGGTCTGTGACAACGGAAAAGGATCGGCTATATAAGTATGGGCGGAATTTCGCAACCGCCCAAACTAGGACCAGACACTCACGCTCAGTGATGGAATAGTTGCGCTCCGTGGGTGAGAGGAGCCTGCTGGCGTAAGCGATAACCCGGTCGTGGCCTCGCTGGCGTTGTGCCAGTACCGCGCCAATTCCGTTACCGCTGGCATCAGTACGGACTTCGGTAGGCGCAGAAGGATCGAAATGGGCCAGAACGGGAGGCGTTGTGAGAATGTCGATTAGATGTGAGAATGCAGAGGCCTCGTTATCGCCCCACTGGAATGGGGCGTCTTTTTTCAAAAGCTTGGTTAGTGGTCGTGCTATGGCGGCGAAATTTCTCACGAAACGGCGGAAGTACGAACAAAGGCCGATGAAGCTGCGCACATCCTTGACACACTTCGGAACAGGGAAGTGCGCAACAGCATGGATCTTGCGTGGGTCCCGTTGCACTCCGTTCGCGTCAACGAGATGTCCGAGGACGGTAATCTGGCGACGGCCGAATTGGCACTTGGATGCGTTGAGTTGCAGACCGGCTCGACGAAAAACGTCCAGGACTGCTGAGAGGCGCTCGAGGTGTGTAGCGAACGTTGGGGAGAATACGATAACGTCGTCCAGGTAGCACAGGCACATGGACCATTTGAATCCGTGAAGAAGGGAGTCCATCATGCGTTCAAAAGTGGCAGGGGCGTTACATAGACCGAACGGCATCACTTTGAATTGATAAAGACCGTCGGGTGTGACAAAAGCAGTCTTCTCGCGGTCGAGATCGTCCACGGCAATCTGCCAGTAGCCGGAGCGAAGGTCAATAGAGGAGAAATAGCGAGCACCGTGGAGCCAGTCAAGGGCGTCATCAATCCGAGGTAGGGGATACACGTCCTTTTTGGTAACCCTATTAAGGTGCCGATAATCCACGCAAAAGCGCCATGAGCCATCCTTCTTTTTGACCAGTACTACAGGTGACGCCCATGGACTATATGATGGTTCAATCATGTTCTTGGCAAGCATTTTGCGAACTTCTGCGTGAATAACTTGACGCTCAGCTGGTGACACTCGATACGGGCGGCGATGAATAGGAGGGGCATCGCCGGTATTAATGCGATGTTTGACAGTTGTAGTTTGGGCCAAAGGACGATCGTTAAAGTCAAAAATATCGTGGTAGGAAAACAGAACGCGGTAGAGTTCGCGAGCGTGCTCGGACGGCAAGTCGGGGGCAACCATTTTCTGGAAGTCAGCGATGGTACAATTTGCCGACTGCGATGGTAGAGGAGTATCGGATCAAGTGGCGTCAACTGCAATGGATGCTACTGAGTGATCCTCGAATGAGCAAAGGTGGGCCAGAGACATCCCACGTGGCAGCACTTGTGTCGTCAAGCCAAAGTTGACCACTGGCAGGCAGACGCAATTCGCCGTAATAGATAAAACTGTATGAGGTACTGTGATCCCGTGTGTAAGGAGGACGTCTTGCATAGGAGCCGCGATGTAGTGACCGTCGGGGACTGGTGAGGATGACACTAGGTCAACGTAGGTCAGTGCCGAAGGTGGCAAGCGAACGAAGTCGGCGGAACTGAGGCGACAGGGGTGTGGTTAAGCACGATCGAGAACAGGCAGGTCAAGGCGGAGAGTACTGGCGGAACAATTGATGAGAGCAGAATGTGCGGAGAGGAAGTCTAAGCCGAGGATGATGTCGTGGGGACAGTGGGCGATGACTGTGAATAGCACGATTGTTGAGGAATCGGCGAAGGAGACGCGGGCGGTACACATACGAATAGCGGGGGCTGTTCCGCCATCGGCGACACGGACAACAGGCGTCGTGGCGAGCGTGATAATTTTCTTGAGCCGGTTACGAAGGTCCGCGCTCATTACGGACAAATGCGCCCCAGTGTCTATGAGTGCAGACACAAAAACACTGTCGACTTGCACGTCAAGAAGGTGCAGATGAGTGGGCAACGTCAGTAGAGGATTTGGCGGCGTAGGGAGCAATGCAGCGTCACCTCGAGGCGCTGCATCGTCTAGTTTTCCGGCTGGGAGCAGCGTCCGAAGGGAGTCGGCGAATAGGAGCGACGGGGCTGGGGAGAGCGAGATTGGCGTCGTTGGGGCGAAGGCGAACTAGAATAGGGGCGGTTCGTTGCAGGAGAATCAGTGGCGGCATTATCGGAGCGTGCGGCATAGGGACGAGAAGGGCCACCTGGGGAGCGAGAGTAGGCAGTGTAAGTAGACCGGATCGGGGAACTCCAGCGACTGCAACAGTGCCGAGAAATGTGCCCGATCCGATGGCAGGAGAAACAAATGGGTCTGTCGTCAGCAGTGCGCCATTCAGATGGGTTGCGGAAACGTGGTGGGTAAGAAGATGCTGGACGGGTCGGAATGGAAGAAGCCGGGCGGGTATCAGGGCGACGGGCCGAGCAGATGGTGTAAAGACCCATGTTTTCGAATTCCTGGCGGACAACTGCCTGGATCAGTGAGACCGTGACTGCAGATGTGTTGGTGGGACTGGAGTCGAAGGCAGCCGGATAGGCGGCCTCGATCTCACCCCGGGCGATCCAGGTAACATCAGCAGTGTTGTTGGGACGAGGAGCGTCTCCACAGGAAGATGTCGCTGGGGTGTTGGGCAGACGGGCAAACTTCGGGTCGATATGTCGGCTTTTGGCGAGGTCCAGGCGGCGGCACTCTTTTATAACAGCATCCACCGTCGCTACGTTGTTGCACACGAGCAAGTTGAAGGCGTCATCGGCAATGCCTTTGAGGATGTGGGAAACCTTGTCTGACTCAGTCATGTGGGTGTCAACTTTGCGGCACAGAGCCAAGACGTCCTGAATGTACGTGACATAGGGCTCTGTTCACGTCTGCACACGGCCGGAAAGCGCCTTCTGCGCAGCAAGTTGGTGACCGTAGGGGTTGCGGAACAAGTCTCGAAGCTGTGTCTTAAGTGAATCCCAACTGGTGAGCTCATCTTCGTGCGTGCGATACCAAACTCTAGGTGTGCCACCGAGGTGAAAGACTGCGTTGGCGAGCATTATAGTAGGGTCCCACCGGTTATTGCGGCTGAAGTTTTCATACAGGCTGATCCAGTCATCGACGTCTTCCCCATCTTTGCCTGAGAATACGCCAGGATCACGGGGAGCGGGGAGAGTGATGTAGGTCGTCGAAGTGGCAGCAGGTGTCGGAGCCGGCGGAGTCGCGTTGTCGTCGCCGGGAGCCATGAAGGAAGGCTCGACGTCGTACCGTCCACTGCGAAGCTCCGTGACGAGGTACAGGGAACGTCCACCGCCACCAGATATGTTACGTAGGAAGGCACCGACGAAAAGCTATTTACAAGTATATTTACAAGGCTACAAGGCAATACGCTGCGCTTGGCCAAGAGGCAACAGCCCGCGCTAGCTTCTAATCGTCGTCGTCGTCTTCACACTGCTCGCCTTTCGTGATCGCACATATTGTGTAGTAGCAATATATATATATATATATATATATATATATATATATATATATATAGTCTCCTTGTTGACTAACCCGCACAAACAAGAACGCGCGCAGACAGCACCGTGCTGCAAAGAAAAGGTAACAGATTGCCAAAAAAAAGGGAGCAAGCAACTCAAACAAGAGTCAGAAGAATTAGGCCATGGTCGTTCGTCGGGCCATATACCCAATTCCTTTCGATAAAAATAAGAGGGGAGTTCTCAACGACAGTAAATCGGAGGCTTTTTGCAATGTATTAAGAAGCTTTTCGTCAAGATCTATGAATGTGTTACTGGGTTAGGTGGTAGGGTTGTAGTAAAAATATCTCAATATATTGTGCCTACTTTAGGTAGACATCTGGGCGCCCTTCATATCCTATCTTCTGACCCATGCATTGATTATTTCCTTGGTCATGGACATCAGCTTGCCAAATGTTTCAGACGTCCAAAGGACCAAGTTTTGAAGGCCCACGCTATCAACATAAGCCTAAACGCAAACACTTCCGAAACTATTCAATTCATTGTTGGATCACGGGGTTCACCTGTTGTTCACCAGGTTGTTCAGTTCGTTCTTGGTATACCAGATTCTCTTCGTTGATGGCTCATCAGGTTCGCCTGCATTTGTAACACTTGTAACAGCAACTAAAGTTCAGGCTCCTAAACTTAGGCTTTGGACGACTGCACGAAACCAGCCTCGGTGGTGCAATGCCTATCGCGTCGCGATGCTGAGCTCGACGTGACGGATTTGACTCCGCCCGCCGCGGCCGCAATTCAATGGAGACGAAATGAAAAAGACGCTGCTCTACCTATGCATGAATGCACGTAAAAATATTGAGGTGGTCAAAATTATACCGGCGTCCCTCACTATGCAGTTGCCTCGCAGCCCGATTCTCATTATGACGCTTGAGTGTCGAGAATTAAATTTTTTTTTTTCGCGCTTGGAAATCTGCTACAGAGCGATAACACGTCGCACGTTTACGTTTTGGGCGTAACATGGCTTCGTTCGTATACGCTTTGCAATTTCTGCTTATAGTACGTGTCCTTATCCCCTTCGCCGCAAGGCTTTGTCAAATGGCGCTTACCACTGACGCTGACGCGTTATTATGTATGAGATGGCCATCTTTACATTCACTTCTTTCTGTTCTACCAGTGCATAACATGTAGTGCGTTATCTTGTTAAAGAGCCAAGTGATTGCTTCAATTTAAATCTAGTGTTCTCTTCTTTCCATGCCCCATTTTAAAAACACTTCTTAGGCAATAAGTTATACCGAACTCTAACTTCTAGTAGTAATAAAAACGGCTAATGGAAAACGTCTACGAGCTTGCCATTGCTCAAAGACGAGATGATGCTACCGCACGGTTGGCGAATGGTAATTTCCTAAGTTCTTTGGAATCGATAAAAAAAGTTCCGTGCGTGAGCGAAATCATAACGGCAGACCTTCGCAAACCTAAGTCTGCATAAAAGAGTTTGCTATTTCTTCCCTCACCTCAAAGTAAGCCCTTCAAAAGATCCATGAGAAACGTCCTGCAAGTTAGCCCATTGTAGTGCTTGGATATACCCGATGTCGCTTTCAAAAACCACGTTGTTTAGTTTCTGAAACCTCGCAGCAGTGCAAAAAGCCCTAATAACCTTAAATTTGGCAGGTCGCTATAACACAAAAAAATGTTTGCTTTTTTATAGCAGAACCATCTGACAAATTATACATCAATATGCTTAGACATGACTGATGCTCCAGGGCAGAGCTGCCATTCACAATATGCCGCGTGCGCATGGCTCTATTACACAGAGACGCGCACACGCACGCAAGCGCACACACACGTGCACACACCGATACACACCTATAATACGCTTCAAGGCAGTCTTCTTGCACCGGCTTCGTTCGCGCTTGGATATAGTTCGATGTTTCTGCGACCGTAATTGTGCGCGACTGTTTTTTTTATACAGGGTCAGTATTGAAGGAAACAAGTTTTAATTCTTAGAAACAAACACACTGTGGTATGCGGCTGCTAATGTGTTGTTTTAAATCATTCTTTTTGTTTTTGTTGTTCCTTTCGGGTTTTTTTATTCGCAATACGTCGCGAGGAGCCTCACGAGCATGCTCGCGCGAGCGAATGCTGTTGTCGCGCTGCGAAGCACAGACGGAATGCGCGGAGTGATAACTTTTCGTTGCCGAACTACTGGCGTAGCTTCCACAGCATTCACCGCTATGCATGGAACGCTGTATACGCAAGTGTGCGTGTACGCCTCCTCCCCCTACCCCACCCTATAACACGCAGACAGACACACACACACACACAAACACACGTGTGCAGGAACAGCAACGCATTAGAACAAATGCATGTAAGGTCGATTCCTTTGAGCTGCATTTTCTGAAATAGTCCAGGAAGTGCTGGACTCGGCGATTCCTTTCGCACGTTCAACACGACGACGTCTGCGGGCCGTCATTCGTTACACTCTGCGCAGGATTTGTGCAGGTCGAGTTCACAGCTTTCCCTGCACTCGTCAGAAAGGTAGTGCGCATTTCATGCCGGAGGTGGCGGGCGCGTTCCGTAAGAGTAAGAAATGGCAATGAGCGGGAAGGAACTAGGTCGCCAACTGCAGTGAATCGACATTTGCTCGAATTCAATTGTAGAGTTCAGTTGCACACGCAGGCGAATCATGTGGCAGTTGAAGGTGGGTGCTTCTCAGGTTTTCAAAACTCCGAACAGCTTGAAGAGGGCGCGTGAGTCGCCCATCTCGCAACATACTTTGTGGCTCATGCATGGTATTATTTCTTCCTCCAACTACAGCATAGCTTTGTAGAGAGCCGGTGAGACAACATTTGTCCAAATTCCGGCTTTTATTCAAACATGACAAGCAAGTCGCAGAGTTGACCTGCAAACAACTGGAAGGTGAACTTCTCCTAAGTAAATTGGTAGAAGTTGAATTTTGAGTGAAAATCCAGGTATTGTATATCACGGACAGTGCTTTGTACTCGCAAGCGCATCACAAACGTTTCAAGCTCGTCAGGCGCATGGCCAGACCTAACAACGGTCCGGGGGCTGCCATAGATCATTCGCGAATGCAGAACCCCTGTGACTACAGTTACCTTCCAGCAAACACTACTCGGGCGATTCGTTGACGACGACAGAATTTTCAAGAAATTTTGATATTTTGGGCGTCATACAGCTGCAAGCGCACATATTTATTATTGTGTACTCCAAAGCACAACTGAAATCTTAGTCCCAAATTCATTCCCGTTGGTATTTTCGCTGTTGGCTTAGCAAGACACCACGCGGTCCTTGATTTCGGTTTAGACATTCCGTTAAGAAAGCCCACCTTAACGTAAACATTTGTGCCCAGTTGCTAGTAGATATGCATTATCCTCATGAAGGGCGACAGTCTGTGGACGGGTGAAGCTGATGACCAGGTGAGGGAGAAAAACTCTGGTGCATGGAGAAACTGCGCGCAGTTCCGTGCGTACTACGTGCGTTTGTGTGCGATGACAACCTGAAATAATAAAGGGAAAAAATTAAAGTAAGTAAAGAGTAAAGGGCCAGAACTAGGAAAAACTCTTCTTTATGTATTGGCTCACTTTCCGCAAGGTCAATTAAAAAATTTGATTCTCGATGTAACCTCACGGAGTGGCGGTAGTCCTAGAGGTTTTGCAATCTGTGTTTGTCCGAAGTGTTTCGGAAACTTGTGACTCATACAGCTATCGCTTATGTTTATGTGTTAAGATTTGTGAGTGTCTGAAATACCGATTCTATTTGTCGCTCTATTATTATTCAGGGCGCAGTTTCTTTTTTTCATTTTAAATGTGGCCAATATTTACCGGGACCCCTCAAGGGAGACTTGAGAATCTTGGAACCTTTCTCTAGCCGTTCCTAACCTTTCAACGGAAGTCAGGAAGCGCTGTTGCCATATTTGATGCCAGTTTAGGCTTACTGGGTAACGAGGAATGCTTGATAACGTAGAAAACGAATAGATGCATTTAAAAAAAGTTTTTTGTTGAATTGTGTCCCAACACACTGCACTCTAGGGTTTCTAGTGTCTGAGAGCGCAGATCCTCGGATATTTTGCAGATTTCGCATTGCTGAAGTGCAAAGCGAACTTTCTACTAAATTTTTCCTTTTTGCATTGGCTTTTTTTTTTCATACCTCGCTTAGCGAAGCCATACTTTTACGTTCGAAGAAATACACCCAATACATAATTTGCCACAAAATTTGCTTAAATAATTTTTTTGTTATTTATGGTCCTGAGAAGACCTGAAAGTTATATATCGTTGTGGAGCGATGCCGCTAATGCAACCCAAGCTTTGTTAGATGCGCGTTCAAGAGCCTCGAATCTTGCAAATGTAAGACATACCCTTGCTGACTATGTTTTTGGTATACCGACCCATATGCTTCGCTTGCGGTGTCGCCGGCCACGTTGCGCGCTTCTGCCATCGTCGCATGCCACCTGCTAACGCTACTGTCGCACCGCCTGGATATTCCTATTCCCACGATACTACCGGGCATGCGATGCTTCCCGACCACGAGTTTTCGCCGACTCCTCGACGCCCTGTCGGCACCCATCGTTCGCCATCACCACGTCGTCGCTCACTTTCCCCCTTACGCCGCCGCCAGTCACCTAGCGAGGGAAACTAGTCGCTGCAGTTCCGCAGGCACGAACTGCAAGCTTCGCGACTTCTAGAAGGCCTGCACAGTCGCCACGCAATTTATTGGACGTTTTGGTCGAAGGAACCGCCGCAATTGCGCTTATTGATACTGGGGCTGCAGTTTCTGTTATCGACGAAAAGCTTTCTCGCAGCCTCCATAAGGTCACAACGCCGTTAGCTGGTATGGTTCTAAGCAGCGCGACTGCGCAGCATATAGCCCCGCTTGCTCAATGTACTGCAAGGGTGGTCATCGACGGCATTGTCTATGTTGTTGAATTTCTCGTGTTGTCATCATGTTCACATAACATTATTCTCGGCTGGGACTTCTTGTCTCCCCATAGTGCCATCATCGACTGCGCCCGGGCCGAAGTGGCACTTTTCCCGCTTGCCGATGCCCCGCTGCCTGACCCCTCTGAACAAAAAGCCTCCAAGCTCACTATTTTGTCCGATGCGGACATACCACCCGACATGTGTGTGCTTGTGCCCGTCTCTTGCTCTACCGCGCCAGACGCTACAGTACTTTTTACACCGTCGCCGATTTTTCTACGTCGCAAGGCCCTACCTCTCCCATTTGCCGTCCTCACCACTGTGTCTCGATTATCCTCAATGCTTCTGTGTAACCCGTCTCACTACCATGTGACGTTACTGCGCGGCGAATCACTCGGTCGTGTTCAGCCCCTTGACTCGCTTCACATTCTCGATGTTTCCGACGACACGGCCTGTTATGAACTCGACGCCCTCACTTCTCCCGTGCCGTGCACATCATCATCATCAATGTCGTCGTCGTCAGACGTTCTTGAATCTGTCGTAGACGCCGATCTGCCGCCTCCATATCGCCAGCAAGTCCTCGCGCTTCTTCAGAATTTTCGCTCGTCGTTTGACTGTGGCCAACTATCTCTGGGGTGTACGGCAACCGTCACTCACAGCGTACACACTGGGTCCCATCCTCCTTTACGCCAGCGACCATACCGCGTGTCGGCAGCCGAGCGACAGATCATTAACGAGCAGTTTGACTACATGCTACACCGTGGCGTCATTCGCCCTTCCCACAGTCCTTGGACGTCTCCCGTAGTATTAGTACGCAAGAAGGACGGGTCAATACGCTTCTGTGTGGATTACCGTCGGCTCAATAAGATCACTCGTAAAGATGTCTATCCGCAGCCTCGGATAGATGACGCCCTCGACTCCTTGCAAGGCGCGAAGTACTTTTCATCTTTAGATCTTCGCTCCGGCTACTGGCAAGAGCCGATGGCAGATGATGACTGTGAGAAGACAGCTTTCATGACGCCCGATGGCTTGTACGAATTTACCGTAATGCCATTCGGGCTCTGCAACGCACCCGCTACTTTCGAACGTATGATGGACACCATCCTTCGCAACTACAAGTGGAAAACATGTCTGTGCTACCTTGATGATATCGTGGTGTTTTCTCAAGATTTACCGACGCACCTCGTTCGCTTGCGTGAGATACTGACCTGCCTTACCTCTGCTGGCCTCCAACTTAACATCAAAAAGTGCCGTTTTGCTGCTGGGAAGTTAACAATATTGGGTCACGTTGTATCGAAGGACGGTGTGCTTCCTGACCCAGCCAAGCTTCGCGCGGTCGCAGAGTTTCCGACGCCCACCACTCTTAAGGCGCTCCGCAGCTTTATAGGGCTCTGCTCTTACTTTCGGCGTTTTTTTGCGCAATTTTGCGACTATCATCGCACCACTGACCAATTTGCTTACCGCTACCAACGGCATCTCCGCACGGTCAACTTCCTGTGACGAAGCCTTCCAGCAACTACGTCGCCTACTTAGTTCGCCACCGATTCTTCGACACTACGATCCCACAGCGCCTACAGAGGTACATACGGACGCCAGCAGTATCGGACTTGGTGCAGTCCTCGCACAGCGGAAAGACGGCTATGACGAGCACGTCGTCGCATATGCGAGCCGCACTTTAAAGAAGGCAGAAGCCAACTACTCAGGAACAGAAAAGGAGTGCTTGGCCATTATTTGGGCGCTCGTCAAATTTCGTCCATACCTATATGGTCGCCCTTTTGACATTGTCACCGCACACTCGGTGACATGTTGACTATGTACGTCGCCTCGGATCACAGTAACTGGGACACTGTTTTGCCGTTCGTCACGTATGCCTATAATACGGCCACGCAAGCTACCACTGGCTTTTCGCCCTTTTTTCTGCTGTATGGACGAGAGCCCTCGTGTACTATGGACACAATGCTCTCATACCGACCCGACGCTTCCGAATGCACGCCTGTGTCTGAAGCCACCAAATACGCCGAGGACTGTAGGCAGCTCGCAAGAACCCTTACGACCACTGCTCAAGGTCGTCAAAAGCTGCGGCGTGACAGTGGCGCGCTTACACCAGTTTTCCCGACTGGTTCCCTCGTTTGGTTGTGGGTCCCGCGTCACAGCCCTGGCCTTTCGACCAAACTCCTTGCACGCTATGATGGCCCCTACCGCGTCATAGACCATACTTCCGCTGTCACCTATGTTGTAGAACTTGTGACACCTTCACCCGACCATAGGCATCGCGGTCGTGACACGGTTCATGTCAACCGACTTAAGCCGCACTATGAGCCCCTCGTCCTACCTACGCTGTAAGTCGCCAGGATGGCTCCTCTTCTCTTCCGGGGGTCATTGTGGTGGAGAGGAAGACGAGGAACGCGCTCTTGTGTCGGCTGTGCGCGCGATCAGCGTTCGCCTACTGCCAGTGCGACTAGACTGTGCCTAGTGCCTTATAATAAATAAGCTTATTACACGAGTATCAATTCACATAAATTGGGTCAGCAGTTAATCTAAAAAACTGACAAGCATTGCTGCTGCTGATGTATATATTACCAAATGCAAGGAGTATTGAGACGATGTCATACTTAGAATGAAATCTGCCTTGTAATCTAAATCTGGAATCCTTGATAATTCAGTCTACTCTCAGAAGAGCCCTTTTCTTGCCCAAATTCGTCCATGACTCTTTGATGACTGACCTGACCCCTTTAGAACAAAGCAAACGTGTCTTGATATTCGAAATGCGTGACGTTTACTGCAACCCTGACCTTATATGTTATATAGCACTAATGCTGTCCTTTCAAATCTTGCTTTAAACGAGGGCGCCAGCGAATATCGGAAACAACACGGAAAACAAAGTACAGACCATGCCTGGGAGCCAACATATTTGAAATGCTTAACAAGGGTGCGACTTATTTCCTGAGATTTTGTTTGCACTACAACTACACATCTGACAACATCCTAACGGCATGCGTGTACAGTACAATTCGGTATCCTACCAGTCTCTAGATGCCCCCTTTCATAATAAATAATGAAGAAATTGAGAAATGGAGTATGTAACTGCAATATTTCTTTCTGTATACATAAATATACAGCCTAACCCGCTTACAGCTAATAAATATTGTTTTCATTGCCATAATGTTTGCTATGTCTGCCTTGACACTGTTTGCTAGTATGTCGGAACATCACGCTCACAGTTCCTAGATTACCAACGTGTTTACTTTAGTACTTCAAAACGACTACCTGCAAAGACAATAGGCCTTATCAGCGGTAAGCAAAGAAAAGTCCAGGAAAAAAGAGTATAGAAAGTAAACTTAAGCTAATTGGGAAATTATGCTTCTCATCCTTCTATATTTGTTTGGCCCAATGAAAAATCACGTCTCTCTCACTTTAAATTAATGCCATCAAGGTAGAAGTTTCCATCGTTTTGCAAGGCTATAATTGAAGAAGTTGTGCTCTTCTTTAAAAGAAACTGTAGACTGTGCCAATGTTTTGGCAGCAGTCCACGACACACACTTTATATATAACTAAGCGAGAAAAGCAAAGACAAAACCTTTAATTTCGTCGTTTCGGCCAGGGTCCAGCCTTCATCAAGAGTGAGATTTCAGGCAGCCAGAGCTCAATTTAGACATTTCCACTGTAAGAGTGAAGCAAACTCTAAAAAGGATGGATACATACGTACGTGTAAAATAACTTAAAAAGTATGGAAAGCCTGGGTTTCCTATGAACCCAAACACGCGTATATTCGGTGGCGTCACGAATTCGGCGTCTAGTGTACCAACATGCGTAGACTAGTTGAAGTAAAAAAAAAGCGTATGTACCCTATGAAACAAACACGTGTAAATTCAGTGGCGTCCACTAGGCATGAGAAATATAAGATTGAAAGAAGCAGTCAGTGTAATGCATGGAATAAGTGTCGCATTTCAGCATAGAGCGTGCGAGGTGTAGCAGCTACAAGCCGAGCGCTTCTCTTGTTCATTATGAAACTGCAACGCGCACAAGAAACGGAACCCAAAGCAAAGGTAGTTCAGAAGCAGTACTTGTAGTACTTTTCAGTACTTGTAGAATTCGTTTCTCTTGTTCTTTGTTTAAAGTTAAAGAAACTTTTCTGAAATCCCGAAGATGGTCATTGCTCGCACACCCGGTTGTATGGCACCCATACTGTGACCACCACTTCAGCATTTAAAGAATACCTTCGGAAGAACCTGAGCGACCTTCCTAAACGAAAGTAGTATCCGTGATGTCGTTGCCAAATCTATGCTTCCTCTAACCCTACCTCCGGCTGGTTTCGTCTTCTACAAAGATACAGAAAAAATTAGTCGTGCCTATCCATTGTCTCTGAGATTAGAATCATACCAGAAAAATTTGAGTTACGTAGATGGCGTAATTAGAGGAATTCCACCTTGATTCGCTTCTCACATAAAATATATCACTCACTTCCTTTTGGTACTAATTGACCTTTGCATTCCCACAAGCAGCCTCTTAATGACCCTGCACATTGAATCCCTGTATACAAATATACCACACGTAAATGGAATTCGCGTAGTTGTACACTCGTTTTAAGAGTCATTGTTTGAAAAACCACTTGATTGTCGCACGCTTCACACCCTATTTGAATTGTTATTAGAGCTAAATTATTTCAGATTTAATTGAAAATACTTCGCACGAGTGAACGGAACAGAAATGGGCTCTAAAATAGGTCGCAGTTATGACAATGTATTCGTGGGCATACTTTCTTGAGAGGTGCGCGCTAAAAACAGTGTTTTGCAAAAATGTTCATATACGACACATTTCTAATCTGGTCCCACGGCGAGAAAGAATTTTAGAACGACAGAAAGCTGAGCTACTTGTTTAGGATTAATTATGCCACAAAGAGGTGAGGCGTGCAGACAGGACAGAAAATTAGAGAAGTGGACAACACTAACCCCAGGCATTCGTGTTGTCCACTTCTCTACTCTTCTGTCCTGTCTGCACGCCTCAACTCTTTGTTGCATAGAGAAAGAATTCTTGAAGTTTATTTCTAAGATCAATGCATTCCATCCAACCATCTCATTCTTCCATACATTTTCGGCTTCAGCAATCACCTTTCTGGATATCGGTGCAAAGACGCTTCACAACAAGCTTTTCACATCAGTTTCCAGAAAACCAACCGATAGACGCCAATACAAACATTTTCATAGTATCCATGTAAAACATCGTAAAGCAGCAATCGCGTGCAGTGAATGCTTCGTTTCAAGCAAATATGCACTAAAGAAGACTTTCTGTCGAACTGTGAAGAACTCCGTAAAGACTACGCCAACGGTACACTTCCTCTGCTTTGAGCGACGCCATTAAAAAAGCAAACAACCTGGATCGTCATGTGCTCATCAGCAGCAAACCAGTTCCCACCGATTCACAGACTAACTTGATCCTTAGGTATTCACCATCAACTGCTAACATGAATAGCATCCACTGGAAACTATACGGAATGTCTACTATGCTTTACTCCTAAAGAGCAAGGAACTGCACCAAATTGATGCTGAACCTCCGCGACTGGTATACAGACACAGCACCAACCTCTGATATGTTGTCACCTCCTCCATAATCAACTCAGCTAACCTCAAAGGAAGGGCACAATGCGGAACACTTCGATGTACACTCTGCCCCATGATGACTACCGCTAATGTGGCCATGAGCACCGTGTCTATATTTTTCAATAAAACTCAGTGCTCTTTCACTCTGAAAAAGGATGACCTGCGAAGCTCCGCATGTGTGCCCCTTAATGGCGAACTGTGCCTCCTCCGCGGGTCGGCCCGGCATGGCATGATATGCAGGATCGGCCCACGTAATGACGTTTTATTATAATAGGGCCGCGTCAATCACGGCGCGTACTCGACGGCACGAACGCAGATGGCGTCTGACGCGGACGTCGGAGGAGAAGGCTCGAACATCGTATCGACACGCGAACAGGATCCTGGGGGAACTAGCCCTTGACAGCTTCGCTTTAAATATCCAAGGGCATTACAACTGCGACGCTTGGGTAACTCTTTATATCTCCTAGAAAGCACCATATGCTCGCACAATACATCGCGCAAACGGAAACGCCTTTTAGCCTACGTTTTAATAATCACAAATCACATGTAAAATCTATACAACATCTCCCCCTCTCCCAACGTGTGCATACACTACACCACCCTTTCGATAAATTTACCCCACTGTTCTTAAATCAGGATTCTCCACTTACTATGACAAAGAAGCTTGCGAGTCATTTCTAATACACAGCTTCAGCTCACTTTCTAGGAGAATTAATGAAAATATAGGCACGCTGACGTGCAAGCACAACTAGCAATAATGTTTCCAAGATTGCCATGTTTGGTGCAGCAATGAATATTCCTCCTGTCTGTTTTACGCATTACTACATGTTATATGTGGTACATAATATACAGCATGTTTATAAAGCTATATATAGATTTCCCTATTATTCATTAGAGGTTCTTCATGCCCTTCTCTTACTTGGTTGCTCATCAGTTTGTTTTGTCGTATAATATTTAATTTATTTCCCTTTTCATATACGCGTAGACTTTGTATAAAAAAATTTCCGCGCAGTAACCAAATATACCACCTGTGCGAAAAATTCAATAAAATGCAATTCGCGGAACTCGGAGGTTAGTCGAGGTCACAGTGTGGGTGTCATGTAACCAGGTAGGGGGGCATCGACCGTCTTAGTAGTCTCACAAAAGTTGCAGTAACTTCAAACAAAGAAGAATAAAAACACTCTTCGGGTAGCTCCAACCCTTCGCATGCTGTATGCTAACAGGTAAAGCCTTTCACCTGCATTCCACGGCCACATCTTTCCATTTTGTAGTTCTCACACCTTGTGGACGCAAAGCACTTAATGTACGCGTGTTTGTATTCATAAGCTACCTATTCTCTCTTTTGTTTCTCTTTTCCTTTTCTGTTATTTTTTTAATGAATGTAAGCGTGTTGGTAAAGATGACGCCATACCCTTTCTTTTCTCTTTACTTTCTTTTATATTCGCTATACTCTTTGAAAAAAAATGTATAATGGAACACTGCGTTCTTGCAATCGCACCATTGATGGAGGCTGCACCTCGGCCTGGCCGTAGAAGTTAGATGTCTGTTTTTGCTTTTCAACGTGCACCTGCACTTCTTTTATTATATATGTAATGACTTAAAACAACTGCGCCCTCGCTTCGTGTAACGAACAGCGAGACAAAGCTCTTTGTCGGACTACAATGTCTTTGTACTGAATATATTCACCAACTTTATAATAAATCGAAAAAGGTAAGCACATGTTGAAAACATACAAAAATAGATAATTCCTGTTCTCTTTCGGGTTTAAGTACTGCTCTCCTAATCTCGACGGGTGATTGAGAGAAAAAAAAGAAACAACCAATCTTCTTGATTGCAAAGGAAGTAAGCCTTAATCACAATTTTCTGAGCATAATTATTATACTGAGTTATAATAACTAATATGTATAAGTTCAGTGCTTTGCACTATTTTGATAATCAGGGCCATGTACTACAATGTACATGTACAAATAAAGTTCTGCACCACATAACTTTATTTGGTCGAACCAAATGAAGTTATGCGAAAATGCGCAATAAAGATAGGAACATCACGGAAACGAATGTTAGAATGCAGTACAAAGAAGCGTAGTGCTGCGAAGAAAACCGACAAATATTTCTGAGAACCCGCGAGTTTCCTTAGTAGAACCGGCTTTCTTCAAGTGAATTCCACGTTTGCGCTTCAAACGCTAGTCATGATTTTCAATTTAGCGCATTTAGAATGTTTTTTTTTAAATTCTGATCCTAAATGTCACCTCATCAAAAAAGCACGGCGAATTTACAACATGGACTTGCACGAAGATAACGGGGGTCTATTCCAGCAATATTTCATATTTCAATGCTACTATACCACAATATTCATACCTAACGTGGCTTTGATGCCCGTTGTCATTGTTAAAACATTTGTGATGTGCAATGCATGGTGAACAGATTATGCGACTAACAATAGCCCTGCCTGATAGCTTGAATTTCTTATCTTCCTTTTCAGGTCTCGCACGGTGTGGTTCCTTCCATAAGAGCTGCTTGTGCTGCGTCAGTTGCAATCCCAGAGGTTTGCTCTCAGTGTTCTCTTATAACCTTCTTCCCTTCCTTAACTCCCCTTTTCCGCCTCTTGTTTGCATTGGTGCCTTTGCAGAGCTGCAGCCACGAAAGAACCGAGATGCAAACAGAAGATATGAGGACTACTAAGAATCGCAGGTAAGGACCTGAAATAAAATAAATGTGAAGAAACCGTGACGAGCGGACATGGCCAACGTTGGGCGCACAACCATCAGGCGCAAGAAATGACTCTGGTAAACACGGATGCACTGTTCATTCACACTCAGACATTTCCTCTGCTTCCGTTCTCGCTGCTGGCGAGCAGCTTGCTACTGGGGACCAAGAAATGGAATCTTCCCGTTTGGCCTGGTGTAAATTTGCTTGGCCGCCTGTCACTTTCTACGTATACTGGACGCAACTGTGATATTCGCTGTCAGGTATTTCGGTTCATTATAGCAGCGCGCGAATCGTACATGGGGCGAGGAAGTGGAGCAGGGGCATATATTGCATTTCTGGGTACCAGCTAGGAATACAGTACAAAGAAGAACTAAATTGCTACCACGAAAGGTGATATGGTGTGTGGAGCGTTCTTCTTCATAGCTTGCACTACTTGTGGCACACACTCATGCCGCATTGAAGGGAGCGTTGGTGCATTTATGCTGCAGACATATCTCTCACGAGTTGTTTTTCGCAATACACGTAATGACTCTGCGAATTCCGCCAACAGTGCTAAGCGAAAAATCTTGCATTTACCGCAATTCTGATATAGTTGATATGCAAGGTATTGGTTGATCTGCCTTTTTTCTTGCAGATCACCAATATTATTGACCTCAGAACGAGGTCTTCAAACATGCTCAAATTCTAAAATTAGTTTGTGCATTGGTGTTTACCTTTAAGTATACCGTACCAACCGTCGTATTTACTAAAATATGAATAGTGAGCAGGAGTAGACCTTTCTTGACAAAGCGTGCAAGCTTCGTCGTTGTATTCATAGCGCACGTGGTGTTGGCATTCTCTCCCCTGTCAAAACTGACAATGACAATTTTACAACCCAATGAAAGCGACGGCAAGCCAACGATGGCATAATCACGAATGAATCACGACTGCATGATTACGACAAAAGAAACAAGGCATGACGTCGATCGATCGACGGGGGTGAAATGATGACGTGACAACAACGGGGTGAATAAACTGAAGTGATGACGCTATTGAAACGACAGCGTGATCACATCGACATGATTACAACGACATGACGACGACGTCATGCCGAGAGTAGGATGCCGAAATTATAATGATGACGACGGGATGACCACGACGGCATCCCAACGACGGTGTGACAGCGAATGCATGACGATAACTGTATGAGGACGATGCAATGATAACGATGGCATAAATAATGACATTATGACAATGGGATGACGAGTGTACGGTGACAATGGCTTGGAAACAGCTTAAGGACGAAAGCTGTATGATGACGACGGCCTGACGGCAACGGCATGACGCGAGTCGGATGACAAGGTTTGAGTGAAGATGATGGCACGACGGCCTTACGACGACGGTGTGACACTGGAGGCATGATAGCGAGTCACTGATGACGATGGCGTGAACAAGGGTGGCCCAGTCCCTGTTGAACGGCGAGAGCATGATTAGAAGAAATAAAAAGAGTTTATTTATTTCTTGATGTATTTATTTATACATACATACTGCAGCACAATAAGCGGTATACGAGGAGGGGATTAGCCGAGGAAAATTATAGAGAAAAGTACGATACAACGACGAGGATGATGTGTAGGACCATTCATCCTGTATCGCAGATCCATAACTTGTAAGTGAGCATGGGCAAATAGACCCAGGTAAGGGATTCCAGTGTTCTACGGAACTAGGGAAAAAGCGGAATTTGAACAAACTAGCGTGGGAAAATTAGGGCATCAAGTTCAAGTTGTGATGTCGTCTCTTCGATGACTCTGGCGCGAGGTTAGTGTAGCTTACTGAAAGTCTAGCGGAAGAATTGCCGATGGCTGCTGCACGAAATCTAACGATGCTTTGCGGCGACGTGAATAGAGCGAAGGTAAATTCAAGGAACGAAGTGCGGAAGAGGGTGAAAAGTCATGATAATAATGGTGACATAAATCTTACAGCTCCTTTCTGTATTGCTTCTAGCCTGCTAATCTCACACTGCTTATAAAGGCACCAAACGACAGATGGGTAGTCAACACCACGGTTGAGCGATTTATATAACAGTAACTTAGTATCTTTCGGAGAGTTGGATAGTGTACGACGTGACGTGGCTAGACGTAAATAATCTAGTTTTTCAGTGCTTTGTTACAAATGCAAAGAATGTAATTAGACCGTGACATGTGCGTAAAAATGACACCGAGATACTTATACTCAGATACCCTGCACACAGCGTGGTTATTGAAAGAGTAATGCAAAAGAGAATATATGGATGGATGGATGGATGGATGGATACGTCTTTCTTGTACGTCCGGCAAGGTTTAACGTGACACGGGCTCAGGTCTCCCACGGGTGAACGGCAAGGCCCAGCCTCAACGCCGCCTTACGGGCTTGCTGGACTGCTCACGTCTGGATTCCGAGGTCTGAGCTCTGCAGAGCGGCGGCCCACCTCGACGACAGGGTCTCCGTTGTAACTGCCATCCCTCCTATAACTACACTGCACTCCCACAGACTGTGTTTGAGTGTTGCTGGTCCTTCTTGGCACAATTTGCACGTGTCGTCATGATCCTTATCAAGGAAGATGCGTTTCAGACGGAATGGATTAGGGAAGGTGTTCGTCTGGAGTTGTCTCCAGGCGACGGCCTGCCTCCTGTTCAATTTGGGACTCGGCGGTGTGTATATCCTTCTGGCGTTCAATTATGCACTGGTTATGTCGTTGTATCTGGTGAGCCTGTCCCGTTCTGCTCGAGAAGCGTTCGCTATCGTGCGAGAGGCGTTGGCCTGTTCGCCATGGCGGGTCATGTCTCGCGCCGTCCGGTGTGCCGTCTCGTTTAGTTTCGGGAGCGCGTCACCTTCCATGGTAACGTGAGAAGGACACGATTTTTTACGGAACGACATAAGAACGGCTTTATCAAAGTTAATGCTCATTTGCCAGGTGTTGAACCGAGTGCAAAACCTAGAAAATGGCTCTTGGAAGCGGTAATGATCATTAGAAGAGTTAATAACTTCATACGAAACACAATTATCAGCATAAAGAGGAATGTTAGAAGAGATATTAACAGCCCCCCATATCATTATATATATACATATATATAAATTAAAAGCAGTCGCCCAAGAACGGAGCCTTGAGGCACTCCAGATGTCACATCAATAGCAGTAGATTGGGTCGAGCTATTGAGAGACGAACTCGGAACGAAGTGAAAGAAAGCTTGAAGTCCCCTTAACTAGTTGAGGATTGTTTAGTGCTGCGTTAAGTTTAGCAAGGAGTTTAGAATGTAATACTGTGTCGAGTGCTTTAGAGAGGTCTATAAATACAGCGCCAACCTGGTTGCCGACATCAAGGTTAAGGAAAATGTCATGCGTAAACTCAACAAACTGCGTTGTCGTACCAAAACCTCGCCTAAACCCATGCTGTATATTAGATAGCAGTGAGATTCCAGGAAAAGCACTAGGTGTTTGTGATTGATATGTTCTAAGATTTTGCATGGCTGTGATTTTCTTGAAATCCGTCTGTAGTTTGATAAGGACTGCTTGTCACCGGATTTATAAAGAGGAAGCACTTTAGCTAACTTCTATCAGAAAGAAACAGGGGCAGATGATGATTTGTTTGTATATGGCCGTTATATACCTTGATGACCACCGACAGACAAAGAACTTTAAGAACGAGGTCCTGAGAAGCTTTGCCCTAGGGCAGAGCTGCGGGCCGCTCCCACGTGGGGACGGGTAGGCCGAGCCTAACCGACGCATCTTGGGCTCTCTGGACCGCCCAAGTTTGACGTGCATACTCTGAGCTCCGGATGGCAGAGCTCCATTCTTGTTCTGTGATGCGATTGGGTCCCTGTAACGGGGGCATCGCCAGAGCATGTGTGCCAAGTTGCTAACAGCCCCACAGTCGCGGCAAGTAGAGCTGAAAGCCTCTGGAGTGATTGTGTGGAAAAGGGCCAGGTTTGGATAGCACTGCGTCTGAAGCATGCGTAAAGTGGATGCCAGAGGTCTAGCCAGTTTGCAGTGAGGGGGAGGATAAGTCCTCCTACCCAGGTGATAGTGCGAATAATTTCGCTGAAAGTAGTGAGAGTGTCCCGAAACTCGAGAACACCGGAGTCTGAGCTCAATCTTGCTCCCGCGCGGTGGGTTAGTGCGCGCGCTCGGGAGTGGGCAATGTCATTAAGATTGGGAAACGAGTCAAGCTGGGGGTCGAGGTGAGCCGGAAACCACGTGATGGTGTGCGGAGAGATTATCTTGTTCTCGAGAATCTTGTGAGCCTCCTCGGCGATGGATCCTGAAGCGAAAGCCCTGACCGCCGACCTCGAATCAGTGAAGATTTGTGATCTGCTGTTGTCTAGGAGTGCTATAGCAACTACGGCCTGCTCTGCTCTGGTTGGTGTTGAGCACTTCAGGGAAGCCGCATTCACTATCTGTCCGTTGTGATCAACGAGGGCAATGGCGAAGTTAGACGACAGTCCATATTGGGCTGCGTCGACAAAACATGCCGAGTAGGGATCGTCTTTGGTACGCTTGAGGAGGGCGAGGGCTCTTGCCCTGCGTCTGCCTACGTTGTGTTGAGGATGAACATTACGGGGAAACGGTGCAACTCGTATGTTGTTCCTTTGATTTTCTGAAATTTCATATTTCCGCTCTTTCATGAGGATAGGGTTGATCCCAAGAACTGCCAGGATCTTCTTTCCAGCCGGGGTAGAGGATAGACGGGCCAGTTGGGCTGAGTCCTGGGCCTCGATTATCTCGTCCAATGTGTTGTGCACTCCTAGTTGCATAAGGAGGTCCGTGCTCGCCCGTAACGGAATGCCTAGTACTTTTTTTACTTTTTCTGATGAGCGTGTTTAATCGTTTCTTCTCGGAGTTATACCAGTTATGCATGGCTGCCACATAAACTATATGAGTCATGAGGAAGACGTGGAACAACCGGAGGAGGTTGTCTTCCTTTAAGCCTCCACGCCTATTTGAGACTCTGTTGATGAGTCTCATCATGTTCTCAGTCTTGGCTGTGAGCTTGTTGAGCGTGGTACTATTACTGCCATTGGATTCGATGAACATGCCAAGGACCTGAATGGTGTCTACTCTGGTGATGGTACAGCCGCTTTTAGTGTGGAGTTTGATGTTTATTTCAGATAACGGTTTCCAGCCTCTAGGTTTGGGACCTCTCCTGACTGGCCTGTAGAGTAGGAGCTCAGACTTGCTCGGGGAGCATCTAAGACCCGTATTTTTCAGGTACATCTCTGTTTGATCTACAGCCTCCTGTAAGCCTAATTCAACAGTTCCTTCGCTTCCTCCGGTGCACCAGATTGTGATGTCATCAGCGTAGAGCGTATGATTGATCCCTTCTATGTTGGAGAGCCTTTCCGATAATTTCTTCATGGCGATGTTAAAAAGCAGTGGTGAGACTACCGCTCCTTGTGGTGTGCCTCTGGGGCCCAAACTGAAATTGTCGGACTTGAGGTCACCAATTTTGAGCGTGGCCTTGCGATCCCGGAGGAACGAGCTTATGTATCTGTGGAAGGCGTCTCCCAAATTGAGCTCTGCGATGGAGTTCAGAATGTGAGCATGGGATACATTGTCAAAGGCTTTCTCTAGGTCTAAGCCTAGGATGCCTCTTATATCTCTTGTGGTGTTGTCAATGATTTGAAATTTGATGAGTTTCATGACGTCTTGCGTTGACAGGGCCGGACGGAAGCCGACCATGTTGTACGGAAACAGTCCTTGTTTCTCGATGTGCTTAGAAATTTGATTGTGTATGACATGTTCGCTACTTTCCCCACGCAGGACGTGAGGGAAATGGGTCTGAGGTTTGAAAGACTCGGGGGCCTTCCAGGCTTTGGAATGAGGATGACCGAGGCCATTATCCAGGACTCCGGGACAACCCCTCGTTCCCATATTCCATTAATCTCCTCTGTCAACCATTCTATAGAGCAGTCGTCCAGGTTTCTGAGGGCACGGTTGGGGATGCCATCAGGACCAGGGGCAGACCGGTCATTTAGATTCTGAAGAGCTTCCCTTACTTCGCATGCCTTGAAGGGGCTATCTAGCTCGGGGCAAGATGAGCCTTTGTAGGGGGGATAGTCTTCGTCACTCGAGTTGCCCAGTGGCAGATACTTGTGAGCTAGTCTGTCGAGTACGGTCTGCAATGTCTTTGATTGCGATGCCTGGTGCAGAACCTTCGCTATCACTTGTCTTTGGTTTGACTTGGTATTGGTATCATCGAGCAGATGCTTGAGTAGGTTCCATTTAGCTCCAACGCTATTCTGGCCATCTACGGAATTGCAGACCTCATCCCACTGTTGTCTGCTCAAGGTTTGGCAGTGATCTTCTGTAGTTTTGTTGAGCTCAGCGATCTTTTTTCGGAGCCTTCGGTTGAGTTTTTGCCCTTTCCATCGTTGCAACAGTGACGATTTAGCTTCTAGAAGATGAGCGAGGCGGCTATCCATCCTGTCCACCTCCAGTTCAGTCTGAATTTTCTTTGTCGCCGCACTGATATCCTCCTTTAACTGTTCAGCCCACTGCTCCAGGCTAAGTGCTGAGTCATGCGTTTGTGCTCGCTGTTCCCGAATCTTGCGAAAGTAATCCCAATCTGTAATAATGAACTCTTTGAGGTCCCCGCCTCTCACGTTGACGGAGGTGGCCAGGATGTTGTGATCACTGCCAAGGTCAACTTGGAGGTTGGACCACGATGCCGATTCCACATTCCGTATGAAAAAGAGACCGGGTGTGGTATCCCTGGAGCAGGAGTTGCCCATCCTGGTCGGAAAAGCCGGATCTGTTATAAGCGTGAGGTTATTATTGACTGTAGTTTGCCATAGGTCAACGCCCTTGTGGTTAGCTTGTTGGTACCCCCATGCTTGATGGGGAGCGTTGAAGTCTCCAGTCACCAGGAGTGGAAATGTCCTGGCCTTGCTTGTAGCCCTGTTGACAATTGCCGCGAATCTTTGCCTGAGGTCTTTGGGTGTACTGTATATGTTAAGTATAAATATACTTGTCTTGAATGGTCCGCTGGGGAAGATTTGAACAAGCGAGTGTTCAACCTTATTGGATTCAAGAGTCAGATCGTTGGCTATGAACGCACATTTGTTCGTGACTAATGTGCTGATTCCCCTCTTCCCATCAGCATATTGGGTATGCGATTTATAGCCTGGTAGGGTGACCTTATCCGTGAGCGTTTCTTGTAATAAGATTACATGTGGCTTTTCCGAGTGGGTCCGAATGAACTGTTGGAGGACGTTCCTTTTACGATGGGATCCCCTACAGTTCCACTGCCAGATGTTAATTACCCTGTGATGTGCCGCCATGGTGGGACGTAGTAGATAGCTTGTATTATAAAATGCTGCGGAGCGCAGCCGATGCCGACCTTTCAGTGTCGGTGTTACTCACTTTTTCCAACGGTGTAACTGAAGCCATTGTAGAAACTTGGCGTTCCAGATTATCGCATCTGATTCCTAGTGCTCTGACCGCCTCCGCAAGTGTGTCAATAACAATTTGAACTTTTTCGAGGGATTCATCAATTTTATCTGTCGTTTTTTCCAATTTTCGAACACTGCGCTCTTGTCTGAGACATGAACTGCCAGCGCCCTCTTTTTGGGTAGACCATTGGCAGTCCGTTCCGCTACGGGGATCTCCATGGGTGTTTCTACTGCAGAGGCCTGACTGGGTTGAAGTGCCTCTCGCTTGCTGGCTTTCTTTAGTTCTGCAATTTCTGCTTTGAGCTGCTCCATTGCGTATTTTAACGAAGCGTTTTCTCTTTCTAGTTGTGCAATCCTGTCGTGCTCTGGCGATTGACTCCCCGTTACCTTTTTAGTTCTTCAGATGTTCTTAGATGTTAGTTCTTCACAGATGAGGCAGTCGAACGCGGCAAAAGAAACCTTTTGCCGCTTGCATATTCAAATTAGGTTCATTTTTTGCGTTGTGAAACCTGCCCAGGGTCATGGGATTAAAAATTAAATTAGGGGGCTTTACGTTCCAAAACCACTTCCTGATTATGAGGCACGCCATCGTGGGGGACTTCCGAAATTTGGACCACTTAAGATTCTTTAACGTGCTCCTATATCTACGTACACGGGGGATGTCGCATTTAGCCTCCATAGAAATCTGGCCACTGTGGTCAGGATTCGATCCCGCGACCTCGTGCTTAGCAGCTCAACGCCATAGCTACTAACCAACCACGGCGGCTGGTTATGGGATCGTTGGTTAGTTTAGAATGCCTAAGCCTACGGACCCGACGAGATAAATGAAAGATGTCGCGATTTATCCAGGGAAGGTTAGCGTTACTTTTCTTAGTTTTTACGGGCACATATCGTTGAACACATGACTTGAAAAGACCCTGAAAATATTTACTAAGACAATTTCCACCCTGTCTGCCTGACAAAGAGCAAAAGTATCGAAATGATCATCTAAATATCAGTAATGAAATCATCGTCCGCACGAGTGAAGTCAGGGAAACTAGTAAACGTATAGGATGATTTGTAGGTTGGACTAGAGAGCGATAACAAATCACCTTTATGATCTCAGAGTCCGTCAACTGCTTCGCAACAGAAGTCGTTCTTCGCTAGATGAGCGCCTAAGAATACCAAGTCGAGAGTGGAAGTTAACCTAGTTGCACTATAAACAACTTGAGTGAGCCTAAAGGACAAGGGCATATTGACTAATTCATTGCAAATTGTAACACTATAGAGATGCAAACTTGTAACATTAAAGTAGCACTGAATGATCTTACACTGATACTCGATGTTCGAAGCTCGATGTTCAGTAATGTCGCAGTACAAGGTCGAGCATTAGAAGAGAAACTGAAGAGCAGGGTGCTTTCTTATGATTTTTTTTTGCAGAAGAAATGTCATGCGCTAGCTTGGTGTGATGTCACAGATAACTGCATTTTTTGTCGTATTTAGGTCTTTGTGGTTTAATAAATGTTCTTGATACCTGCCCAGTTGAGTCGTTGGCTCTTAAAATATATTTAGTCCATCCTACTAGGCCCGTGTAGATGCGGACGTAAACAATGACGTCACGGTGATCTATAGCAGGAAATTCTAGGCGATGTCGCCATCTGTCTCGTTTATTTTTGCGGCTTTTCTAGCCTATCAACTTACTTCTTGCAGTAACAGCATATTTATTGCGGCTGTAACAGAGTATTTTGCAAGTACAACTAAATTTTTTGTCTCTTTAAGACTAGTGGCGATGTTGCGGGCGAAAAATTGCAGCATTTACAACTGAAAACTCTTTCCGTTGCTCGCTGGACTTTATGTTACGGCACTGTTGATAAACGCCTACTCGGTGGTGGTCGGCTCAGCTGCTCGAGAACAATAGTCTTTTGAGAAGGATAAAATAAACTGTATTCAGTGAGACTCTCGAGGTCACAATAACCACAAAAACCCGATGCCAAAGTCATTCCATTCTCCGTATACTTCTGGAAAATAAAGAAACATTTAAGCAGATGTGTCCCTGCAAGGTAAGGACACAGAGTTGCACTAGATTACTCCCAATCATCTTTGTGTGTAGTAGTGGCGCTCCCCAGCATAGGTCGGTAGAAACAACAGTATTGAATCAGACATACTCATAAATAAGATTTCGTGCTTAGAGCTTCTCTCGGGGAAGGGGGGGGCGGGTTTAAGCACAGCAGAATTCACTAAAGCCACACTCATTCGTACTCAGACTCACAAATTCGATTTAGCTAGGCCGCACTCGGACCCAGACTCACCAAGATTACACCCAGCAGTGCTCGCTCGGACTCAGCCTCACGAAAATTCTACTCAGCCGTACTTACTGGGATTCAGACTAGCGGGTTGGTCTGAGTCTGGATGTGTGGGCTTGTGAATGAGTTTCCCAACCTATGTCCCCCGTGTACGAATCGGCAAAAGAGCGATATTACTTGCCCCTCTTTTTTATCTTCATCTCGTCCAATTTGAGCTTAAACACTTCAGAATTCACTGGAGAAAAGGGAGGACACAGGGAAAATCTACGTCTCTAAGACAGGCCTCACCTAAGTAAACACATTGAGCCGCTGGTTAAAGACCGACACGATGTCCAGTGACTTAAAGATCCCATTTGTTATACGCCGTTTTTTTTTCGGCTGTACGTAATCTGAGTCGGCGAAAGAAATGTGAAGATCCAACCAACTGTGAGAATCTATGTTACTCGAAGCAGTTTGCAGGTACCAACCTATACAGTATTGTTTATGGTTGCACAAGAAGACACCATATGTGCCAACGTGTTCTTTTAAATTGAATAGTTATGTTTGGGGTTCGCGAGCCTACGTGTGTGTGAAAAGAACCAAGTTGCAGAAGATCGTATGACGGCTACGGACTGTATACACCGGCTGTTTGACGCCAGCCATAATTGACGCGATTGTTCTATTCTACACAAGTAATGAACGCGCGTAAGAGAGAGAAAGATGGATCGTCACGTCATCGGCCACTATACTTTGTTTCAGGCATCAGGTGCAACCCCTTGGCGGTTAGAGAGACTTTTTGCTGCGGCTGCGTTCACATTTAGAAATAGTTTGAGGTATTTTTACCACAACTCAGCATGACTCCATAATAGGTTACGCTGTAAAATAGTTTCGCAAATAGCCGCTACGCTTCGTGATGGTGTCCGCCGCGGCAGGTGTCCGTCGCACTTATTGCCGGGCTTGAGAAAAGCATTCGCACTTCCCACCAGGATCGAACCCCGGCCCCCGGCGTGGGATTACACGACTCTATCACTTAGCCACGCCAGTCTTCTTTTTTCATCTTCATCATTTTATTTCATCATCATCACTTTGTTGCATGGGATGCTGAGTAGTGTCATTTGAAAATTTTTGCATTGAGTTTGAACACACATGAACAAATGCACACATTCTACGCAGCCCAGTGAAAGTTCAAAATTCGGGCAAACAAACACAAGCGTCCAGACGTGAAATCAATCCCGGGACGGGATCAAAGGTAGCAACTACATTGGGCACTTGAGCAGCCTCTTCTCGAAAGACAGATTTTGTCGAGCGAGGTGGCTCGGCATATCTGCCGATCGTTCGGCTTCTCCATAGTGAACGAAGTCCTAATACCATCAACATATCGTATTGTGCATTACTAGCTGACTTTTTGAAAGGAAGGAACCGGATGCTATTGGACGTGAGAGGAAGGCGTTTTTTATAGTTCTTTATGAAATTCTCCATGGCTCCTACCTTGTTGCGGAAAAATGCCCTATACACGCCTCCTGCCCACCACGAGACACGCGATGTGACACCGCGTAGCGTCTATACGTGCACACTTTGCGCTGCAGTTGCATAATATTGCACCAGGTGAAACGTCATGTAGCAGTTGCACGGGTAGGTTTACAAGGTTAACGCGCTCCATTTTATTATGGCTGAATAAAGTTGTTTCTCTCTCTCGGTCTTTCTACGAGAATTGGAAGTCTTGGGGAAAAAATAAGAATAAGGAGATGTAAAAAAATCCTAGAATGAAAAACATGGGAAACATGAATGAAAAAAGGTATGGGATACATGATGAAATCAAGCAGGTTAGGTCCCTGTTTATCACTGCCCGTTTCAAAGCAGATGCAAAAAAATTATAAAATAAATCGTAAGCACCATTATCATCATCAGTTGCATCGCACCGGGCCACTTCTCACGCGACGTGAAATACGTGCTGCGTAGCGTCGATACGTGCCCACTTCGCATTGCATTTGCATAATATTATAGCAGGTGGCACGCCATGTAGCACTTTATAGGCAGCGGTACAAGGCCATTAGCGAAGGCTTCAGGAAGAAAAGGAAAATTAAGGAGATGCATTCAAAAATGCTGGAATGAAAGACATTTATTGCACACCTGAATAAATCAATCAAGCTGGTTCCTGTTTTTCATCGTCGCGTTCCAAAGATCAAAAGTGGACCTGCGCGCAGCGTGGCGTCGATACGTGCAAATTTGGCACAGCTGTTTTATTGTATTCCACCAAGTGTCCCGACATGTAGAAGTTGCGTGCAGCAGTTGCATATAGCAGTTCTATGTAGCTTTTGCATGTTCAATGTAGCTGGGCCTGGTCAACTAAAGCATGCTAGGTGACTATTTGTCGCTGCCTTGTTTGAAAGCGGATGCAAATTAATGATCGTGGTCATCATCATCATCAGAAGCAGCATGGCATCGTACCACAAGGTCAAGTGATTTGACATGTACGCCACGTAGTCTCTCGATACATTTGTTTACTCTTGGGTTCACGTTACGGCGCCTCCTCGCAAGGTACGAACCCTACAGTGCGTGCTGCCTGAAATTGAGCTCCTATGGAGGCGCTCCTCCAGCATAAGCTGTGACTCTGCTGAGTGTGCCGCGCTGGCCTTCGACTTCTTTATACAGGATCAGCATAGGCTCAGAAAATCTTTAATATTTAGAGAAAAAAAACTAACTGTGGTATACACGGCTGCTAATGCATAGTGATAGATACATAAGCCTTTCATGTCTGTTGTTTCTGTTTATTTTCAATTTGAAGCCATCATGGGAGCCTCACGTGCAAGATCACGAGAGCAAACACCATTGCCACGCAGTAAAACATGGACGCAACGCATAGCGAAGCTGCAGTGTTATCAACACGCGGCGATCATATTAAGCCCGGAATACATGGAGCGAATAACCGGCGTCCGAGCGACGAACTTTGTCGGGCGGCGAACGCCGGACGGTCGGCGTCCACAAATTTGACGCACGCCGCCGAGCTGCCTGTCCAAATATTTTCGTCGGGCCGCCGGAAGCGACGAGCGCGCAGCGGCGGACGACAGCCAATCGGGAGGCGCCCGTTCGGGCGCTAGGCATCCTGGTCTTTCGCGCGCGGGTCTTTTCTCGTCTTCTGCAACCGCGTTGGTGTCTGCGCCAGTGTAGATGTCTGCGCCGAACAAAAGATGAACGCGCAGGAATGCGGAGAAACGGTAGAAGTGGCGCCTAGGCCCTATTTAAAATCGGCCCGGCTGGAGTATAACGATAAACTCATATCAGCTGTTCAGAAGCGCCCCACAATATGGGACTGCAGAAGGGCCGACTACAGAGACCAACGGAAGAAAACAACTGCGTGGCAGGATGTCGTCGCTGAAATCGGTGGCGACCCAGAAGGTATGTTTTCCATGTCGCAATGAAGTGACTGTTCCTTTACGTAAGCGAACGATGCATACTGTACTCTCGGTATACGGGCGGCGCGAACAGGTGTCAGTGTTAGGCCCGTGTCATTGGGTTGCATGTAAACAAAACGTTTCCCGCTTCGCGGTTTGCCTGCGGCGTTCTGTTTCTTTCACCGCGTTACTACTGCCAGCAGTAGCCAGCAGAGTCATTGGCGAACCTTCGTCGAGTCTTATGAGTTTGCACACGAAATGACGGCGACCGCGTACGTCCCGTACCGGTCACCACCACCGTGCTGTAAGTTGCCCTTTGAAACTCCGTATTGCGTGCGTGCGCGCGCCTCTTTGTACCTGTTTATATGCCATTCAGCAACGAAAACGCATGTCCGCCAGAGTCGAGGGATTGGCGACGTTACCTGACCACTACCGGCGTCTCCCGTCTAGAGTATACAGACACCGTGCCGCCTGTGCTACGTACCATCGATAAACGTTTCCTTCGTCCGTGCGACTGCTTTGTAATTCGTGAACAGGTCGCGGAAAGTACGCTTCGAACTAAGTCAGCACTTAAATGTACATGATCAAAAAGCAGTAGCTGCTTGCATAGAAAAGTGAAGCCTTGGCCAAAAAAACAACAAACAGGGTACAGGCGGAGCGTACTCGTGCAACAGGAATGGCCGACGCCACTGACGAATTGCTGTTGCTTAAGAACTTGTATAAGGTTACATGTTTATACTGTATTACAGCGCCTAGATGTTGCTCTAACACTCCCTTCCGCACGTACACTGTTTGCTCACTACGACATGTGTCTCTTGCCAGCATATTTGACCTTTCTGTATTTTGATAATGGCATATTTTCATATATTAGGTTCCACTGCCCAAGCCCGCTGGAAGAGCTTGAGGGACACATTCTCGCTCGCTGGAAGAGCTTGAGGGACACATTCTCAAAGAAGCACCGCACCTGGAAAACTGGTGCGCCAAGTGGGTCTGGGGCAAGCGATAGCAAAGAAGTCCGCTGGCCTTATTTTAAACTGCTGTTTTTTTTAAGGATTTAGTTGACATCGGAAGGTAAGCGTCAAGTTCAAATAGAGTTTTATGAAGTAGAAATTTGTTCTACTGCTGGCATATCATTTATATGTTGTTGAGCTGCTAAGTGTTATGACATTTACCTTCATATGACCTTTCCACAAGATGGTGTTTGTGTACGCTGTAATGTATAAGTTGCTTAGCAGCATAATTAATTTTTCAGCACTACAAGCAATATCCCGCAAGCTGAGGCAGAGAGTGCAGAAACCATCCTGATCAACATGTGCTGCCAAAAAGAATGTAAGACATTTATTTATCACTTCACAAGTATATCAAGTTACAGTGCATATAAAAACAAACATGCTCAGGGTTTCCATGTCTTCACATGTCACATAGTATTGTGTAAGTATTTCTATGCGTGAGCCACTTTTTAGAGGAAGATAGCAAGACTTAAATTTAGCCGCTTTTCTTGCAGACACTACCGACGAATGCATATCCAAGGCCACTGAGTCACCTGTGCCTGGGACTTCCAGCACAACTGACGAGGAGACGTCAGCCGAAGTATGCCGAAGTGCTACGCCAAAGCGAACACAAGCAGTCGCAGCGAAAAGGAAAAGACACAAGCTGGATGACGAAATCGCAACTGTAGATGATCTGCTAAAAAAAATGAAGATGCGCCTGCTGTTTTTGGGCAGCTTGTTGCCCATAAATTAAGAAAGATTTCAGAACGACAGCAGTCTGAATTGGAAATAGAAATTTTACAGTTGCTGAACAGGCACGACTATGAGTGAAAATAAAGTGTGCCCTATTTGTTCACTGCGACCTTGTCATGTAAATGTCAAACCATAGCTATTGTTCCTGGCACAGCCGTCATCTCCTGCAACAGAGCTGCCAAACATATGGTGCAGAGGTTCTCACACATAAAGTACATGAGTTATGAAAAAGTACAATAACACTCTTGTATTCGAAACAAAAATTGCGTGTGACGCGCATTATAGGTTCTTGCTTACTGCTAAGTTGGTGCTGGAAGCCCAGCAGGTATAGAGCCAATCTGTGGCTCCATGCCTGGCTGCTTAGGAAACTTCGATTAGAATATTTAATTTCAATGATAACTACATCAAGGTCTTTTGAAAATCAACAGTTGACCTGAACTTCATGTACAAACGCAAGATTTGTTTCAGAAGATTGCCCACTCATGAAGCTATGTTCCACTGGAATGTGCTTTAAATAAGAGGTCAAATGCTTGTGTACAACCATTTCAAAAACTTTTGCAAACAAAAACAAAGGTGCGAATCTACAGTTCTCTGCCTACGTCGTCACATCTATGCATTGGCACTGCAACCGCTATTGTGGAAACTTTTCTAACAGCCAAATGTCTTGCTTTACAATGACACTGGAGGAGCACTAAACACTTTTGTAACAATCAGTTCGCCACTCACCAATGTAGAGTAGGCTTGGTCTGTTCGAAAAACCACATAGTTTTGAGGAATGTAGTGTCTCATACTAAAGAACTCGTACTAAAGAATATCATAAGGAGCCAACAAACACTGACACCAAGGACAACATAGGGGAAATTACTTGTGCTTAGTAAATGAAATAAAGAAACGATAAATTATAGGAAATTAAAGTGCATGAAAAAACTTGCCGCAGGTGGGAAACAAACCCACAACCTTCGCATTTCGCGAAGGTTATGGGTTCTAAAGGTTGTGGATACTAAAGAACTCATTCACGCAGCTTTCAGATGTTACTAGACGGGGTTGGAAGGTAAGCGTGTGCCCACTGCCATGGCACAGCACCTTCCGCCATAAAGTACTCCGCAAAGAGGTCGCGCGTCTCAGCAGCATCCACCGTGTGGTTTCTTGATGATGTTCCAGCCAAGCCACACAGTTCGCTTGTCTAAGCCTCTTCCCTCCACTGGCCTGGGTTAACGTTCACATACCGGTCTACACTGTCTACGTAACCAGGCGGGGAATACGTAGATTTGCTCATTGAGCACAAAAAGTTATGCAGTGCGCAGCAGGCCAGCACAACATGGGTTGCATTTTTTGGCAGGAGGTTGAGGGCGCCAAGAAGGACTCTCCATCGTGCCACCGAAATCCCAAAGGCATTTTCGACAATGCGCCTGGAACAAAACATTTAGCAGGTTAATAATGTGCTGTTCACAGACTGTGCAGCTATATAAATATTAACAAGCATGGCTGTTTTATTTCAAACATGAGCTCTACATTGCAACCAGAACAAATATTTTCATGTTACTTTGCTCTGCTTAGCCTATAGTTGAATACTTTTCGGCTTGGCTGTATTCCTTTTCCGGGATAGGGCCGCATAAAATCCTGCTTCAGCTGAAAGGCTTCATCACCCACAAATACGTGAGGTGCCACCTTCTTGCTATTTGGGAGACGTGCTGAGGCTGGCAAGCTTAGGCAATTGTTCGCAAGGTCCTTGCTAAATGCTGTTGCTTTAAAAACGCCCCCATCACTGTGTCGGCCTGGAGCCCCGACATATATCATGACAAATTTATAACTGTCATCCGCCACTGCCATCAACACAATGGAGAATGTTCCCTGAAAAATAAAGAAAAGCGAATACAGCATTGTCACATCTGGCTGCAATAACCTTCGCGCATGATTTACATACCTTGTAGTTGTAGTAGTTGCTACAAGAGTTTGGAGGTGCCTTTATTTGTATGTGTTTGCCATTGACGGTTCCAAGGCAGGTTGGAAAATTCCAGCGCTTTGCAAAGCCTTCTGCCACTTCCTGCCAGCGCGCAAGTCCTGGCACCTGTGTCATTGAAAGAGACGTGCACATGTCAAGGTTTACAGCAGTTAGTTGGCAACTCGCATATATCACTTGAGTTTGTTGTAGCCACATTCTACCCGCTACATTGAAGACCATGAGATATTCTTTCGCCTTTACTGATAACCCATTGCAGTGGCTTAGTAGCTGCCGTGTTGCACTACTAAGCCAAAGATCGTGGGCTCAATACTTATCCATGGTGACCATACTTCGTTGGAGGCGAAGTTTAGAACTCCCATGCACTTGACATTTTGGTCCACATTGACACACTAAAAGCCTGAATTTCTCCACAGTACTCGCCTTCGTCGTCACCTATACTCCAAGTCTTTCCTCAGCTATGGTAAGCCCCATTAATTACGGTAATTTGGCCCATAATGCTACAAAAGCATAAGCTAGCTAGCATTAAGTCTAGCTGCTGATTTGTTTATTCATAAATGCTTGTGCAGCATATAATTACAGGCAGATAAAGTGGCTTTAGTCGCTTCCACAATGTTCGGCATGTGTCATGAATGACCACCCTACAAGTGGCAGGTGCCACACGAAAAACCATGGCGACTTGCTTTATGGCCATTCCTGAAGAGAGGTACCTGCATGAAAAAGCGAGTTTTCACATAAACGCTGAGATAAAATTAACATTGCTTCAATGCCTTGCCATACCTGATGGTGATGGCCAGTCTCTCTTCTGGGCAAAGTGGTTCTCGGCACAAGAACTGCTTGACGAGGTCATTTTTGACAAGCCGGTGCAGGAAATCGAACTTGTCTGGCAACATCCGATAATATTTGAAGAACATTGGGGGGTCCTTCTTCATGTCCTAGAACTGCAGTAAATGCAAACTTAAACTGACCTCTTTCGCACAGATTCTTTTACATGCAATACAGTATTTGCGCCGCATTTAGTGCACCTTGATGAATGCACTGTACTCTCGTTTTTTGCAAGATTAGTTTCAATGTGTGCCACTTTCAGGCGCTTATCGGTTTCAACTTGTGCCGCACATATTCTGCGATAATCACCTCCATGATCTACATCTGCACAAATGAACGCAATCCCTCTAACTACTTAACTTTTCGTGAACTAGCGCCAGCACTCGATAAAAACTGGCATTGTCGCAGGAAAGTTCCATCTCTTCACTGTGTACGCATCGCCTGTTTGGGATCCAAGCTGCAAGCCGCATGAATTACTTCGTGCGAGGTAGGCGTGCGACGCGGAGATTAAATTTGCCGTAGCCTGCGCGTCTTAATAAATGATCGTGTTTCCATACGCAACCCATAACTCGCAGCAGTATGCATAATGTTTGCAGCGCTTCACCAGATATAAGACGTTCCCTGTTGAAAAGATGTGATTTACAACTACAGTAAAAATTTTAACGCCCTTAAGGGTGTAAATGACTTGTACCATGGGTGACACCCTTTTGGGCATATTGCTACACCCAAGCAAAGGGTGTAAATTAACACCCCGCGAAGAGAAGGGTGTTAATATGACGTCACCTTACCTATGGGTGTAAAACAACACCTTTTCTATATGGGCGTAACACAGCCACCACCCTTTCAATATGGGTGTAGCATGGACAACACCCTTCCGAAAGGGTGTTATCCCTGCAAGTATTTTAGCGTTCACTACAGCCATGTAGTTAATGGACAGACTAGCTGTTGTGAATGCTGCCTAGTCTTAGCTATGGTACTACCTTGTTCAATATGAGCCAGAATCTTTGAGACGTCGTCATATTGCGCTTTTGGTCCGTCATGTGGTAGCATATATAACGTGGACCCTTTCAGGCAAAAAATTTAAGTTTCACGATCGCAGCAATGCACACACCCTATACTTTTCGTAATCTTCCTCTGCAGGGATAGTACACTGCCGGCAGGATGCAGAGCGCAATAATAACGCGCGCTGCACTAAGGACACAGGATATCCCGCACCTTGATGCACCAGTACTTATCACTCCATGGAAACAGCACATAACCAAAAGCATGGTGTTACATGCATTTCAGAAATAATTAAAAACCTCCACTTTTCTTGGTCAAACATTTTCGCAGTAACACCAGCTCGACCAGGAGGGAAAGACACCACAACTTGTTGTTGTAGCTCATATTGAATGCAATAGAGCGCAAGCAATGCATGGATTGGCGACGGTAACAAGTGCAGTACTACAGAAGCATACGTTTGCCTGTCAATAAGTTTTTTGCCGTTTGAGGCACATATTTTATACCTCTATTCATCAAAGTTGTCACTTATCTCCACGGGATGCTTCTACTAGTACTTTCACATGTGACTTAAAGGTAGCACTGAAAGCCAAACAAAATGCAACAGAGCGCTTCCACTTAGAATAATGTTTCAGCATTTACAAACAAAACTGCATGTGTAGTTGTGCATACTGTTTAATATATAAAGCATGCCCTATTTCCTGAAATTTATGTATGCTTCATTTACTGCCAGTGACCTGCTTATACCCAATAATTTAGTTTATTTTTCACCATGTGCTTGCACTGAATATCCCACAGGCATTGTAAGTTAAGCTACTAGAACAACAATCAGCTAGTCTAAGGTTACGTAATTGAACAAAATCATTGTAAAATTTGTGACGAAATGTGAGAAGAAAAGTATTTATTATTTCATTAAAGAGAAATGTTTACATAATAATGTTTGCACATTTTAAAAGTAAAAAGGAAGATAAGGAGTAAAACCATACCAATACAGACATAAGCAACGAATATTGGCACAGGCTTGTTCAATTAAATTTTACGCAGATAAGTTTTTTTAATTAACACTACGAACTATCTTATTTTCATTCGAAAAGCACTGCATCTTATTACAAAGTACAAAAATAACCAGTCACATAAGAAAGAACAAGTCTGAGTGTGTCTATGCGAACACAAGGATAGGAAGTTGGGTGAGTTGGTACGGTAACATCATTTTGGATTGTAGCGCGAAGTGACACGGACACAGACTAGAAGCATACAGCATGAGCGCTAACTCTCAACTAAAGTTTTATTGAAACGAAGAATACATAAATATGGGTGATTGCAAAAGAACCGCAGCATAAGAACATGACAAGGTATGAAGACATCAGTTAAACATATCAGGACGTAGGGAAGTCAAAAAAGGAAACAAAAAAAAGACACTACTTCATATTAACACACGTGTTGTGAAGGTACTGGAATTCGCATTCTAATAGAGACGAAGATGCCTGGCTAGCGCAAGTCTCTCCTAATCTTTTAATGTGGAATGCCTCGACTATTTCCTGTGTGGTTTGGCATTTGTGTCTTGAAAGAATTGTTGTGTCTTCAAACAAAGGTTTACAACCGCAATTGAAACGATGTGACGCTAGATGTGAAGCATTAGGTTTGTTAAGTAAATGTTTGTGTTCTTCTGGTCGAATATTAATGCACCTGCCGCTCTGTCCAATGTAAGTCTTCCCGCACTTGAGAGGAATCTGATAAACTATACCAGTGTTACAAGGCACAAAAAAGGACACATGTCTAATGCCGCAATGATGTTTTCTTTTTTGCCACCCTGTTCAAGTTTCGTATTTGTCACAGGGCACGTGATAGACAACTTGCGGGGCCGAGAAAACTTTATCCACGTCATATCTATTGGCCACGTTCCCTAAACAATGGGATAATCCATGTACATAGGGCACCACAGCAAACATTTTTTTTCTTTTTTTCTTGTTTCTTAGCGGGGCTTTTTATCCATTTTAAAAACTTTTCGCAGGTTAGTGATAATAAATGCACAGGATCACTCGCCTTCTCGAGCCTATTTGTTGTTAAAAACTGTTTCATATTGTGTGGACATGACTAGCTTACTCAGCTCTTAAGTTTGCCATTACTAAGTCATGTCCACACAATATGAAACAAAGTTTTTCACAACAAATAGACAGGCGCGAGAAGGCTAGTTATCCTGTGCATTTATGATCACTAACCAGCGAAAAGCTTTTAAAATGGATGAAAAGCCCCGCTAAGAAACAAGAAAATGTTTGCTGTGGTTCCCTATGTACATAGATTATCCAATGGTTTAGGGAATGTGGCCAATACATATGACGTGGATAAGGTTTTCTCGGCCCCGCAAGTTGTCTATCATGTGCCCTATGATAAATAGGAAACTTGAACAGGGTGGCAAAAAAGAAAAGATGATTGCGGTGTTAGACATGTGTCCCTTGTTGTGCCTTGTAACACTGGTATAGTTTATCAGATTCCTCTGAAATGCGGGAAGACTTACATTGGACAGAACGGCAGGTGCATTAATATTACACTAAAAGAACACAAACATTCTTTTTACAACCCCAATGCTTCATATATAGCGTCACATTGTTTCAATTGCGGTTGTAAATCTTTGTTTGAAGACACGAAAATTCTTTCGAGACACAAATGCCAAACCACACGGGAAATAATCGAGGCATTCCACATTAAAAGATTAGGAGAGGCTTGCGTTAGCCAGGCATCTTTGTCTCTGTTAGAATGCGAATTTCTGCATCTTCGCAACACGTGTCTTAATCTGAATTAGTGTCTTTTTGTTGTGCCCTTTTTGGCTACCCTACTTCCCGATATCTTTAACTGATGTCTTCATACCTTGTCCTGTTCTTATGCTGTGGTTTATTGCAATCACCTATATATATATGTGATTCGTTTCAATAAAAATTTAGTTGAGAGTTAGCGCTCATCCTTTCTGCTTGTAGTCTGTGTCCGTGTCACTTCGCGCAACAATCCAAGAGCATATGTGAACAAAACATGGCTAGTAATAACTAGTGAGCACTACAAAAGTTGAACATGAAAACTAGTAATAGTAAAGATATATACTTCGCTCAGCTGAACTGCAAAATATTGCAAATATCACAAAGACAGCATAAAAACTGAGCAGGACAGAGCACTGACTGTTAGTTAAAGTTGCAATATGCACACCAAATCTAGACATAAAAAGTCAGAACTATACTGCCGGAAATGGTCATCTCTCCAAGAGACCACTGAGGAACAAAAGGTATACTTTTTATAATTCCATCTCATAGATTACTGGTCTAATTAAATTTGATACATGGCCACTTGTGTGTCACAAATCCCCTGTTCTCATTACCTACGCATGATTACCAACCTTGGTGAAAGAATGACTTGCACTAATGTTTTGAACTTTCTGTTGTGACAGCACACTTGTGGGCAGTTGTGAACGCAGTTGCCTATAAGGCTCAAACACCATGTTTTGGCTGCACAGGTACTGTCTACCGAACACCTGGTTCAAGATAGCTTGCATCTCGGAGTGTGCGGCCACACTGGTGGCACAGCATTCTTTTTTCACCTTGCCTTTTGATAAAGCCTCAGCAGCTGCAATCATTTGCGACTGCTCCTAAAGGTGCCATAAGGTCAGGCAGCAAACACAGATACCACGTAGCAAAACCTTCAGAGTGCATTGTGCGAGTCGAGGTGTGTAATTTGTGCTTTAGTTGGGCAGCACTGCCACATTCAGAACTATTCATTGCAGCTCCTAAATTTCAACCACATCAACAAAATAAATTAGGACAGTTCCTTCAGTACGGTGGCAGATGCTCAGCTGCAGGATTTCTAGAACCATGGATTATCTTCAGACAGTGCCAGTACAGCCCGTAGCACATCTTTCAAGCACTCCAGACAAGTACACCGATTACAATGTGCACAGAGCATCTGGTGTCTATTTACCTATAGAGGCAAGGTAGCCCCCAGAAGACATTTTGTGACAGGCATGCTGTGCACTTTGTCCCCTGAAATGCAAGTGCCATTTGATACTTCAGTGCCTGTAGTGTCATTTACATCTCAATGAATAATGAATACATAGTAGTAACAAAAAGATGAAAAAAAGCCATCAGCCATCGACTGTGTGGCAAATCTGGGGAGACGGTATTCCCTTATCAAGTATACCTGTAGGTATTGCGACCAATGTGCTCCCAAGATGTACGAGGCATTAGTCATTGCAGAGCTGTAAGGACATGACAATCCTAGGATGATTATGTTCTTGAGGCTTTCTTCCCCACTTTCCATCTTTTGAAACGTGTATATTGTCATGAAAACAAAAATGCTATAACTGGCGTGTGATAAGTTTTGCGTCTTATTTCCTAGGAGCTCATTGAAACGAGCCACGATGACAAATTCAAATGCTGTTACCTCATCAGACATTCAAATTTCTTAAACACTAACAAAACCAGATAGGCATTAGAGTGAGCATCACCTAAATACATTACAGTGATTTAAAGTTATTGCACCGCATTGGGCGAGGTAAGAATGCTAGAAAAATTAAAAATGGCACGATTCTACGGCCAACCATGAAAACTAAATAAAAAAATCACTAAGCTTTCTTAAACGGGTTCAGAAGCTTTACAACTGGCAGTCTTGATGATGGACACACTGATAGATGAGCAGCCATTCCACTGAGACGAGAATGTTGAGGGCTTCGCATGGAAGTTTGCGAGGCACTGAAGAGTAGTTCTTGGTCAACATGAAGGAGGTTGCTTGCATATACGTCTGGGCCACCATACTGAATGCATGGTGTTACCGGAACTTTTTCTCCCTGCATTGTGGTAAAAAAGAATGGTTAAGTTTAGACGATATTTAATATGTAAAAAAAGAGGTGAGGCGTGCAGACCGGACACAAGAGCAGAGAAGTGAACACGAACGCAAAAAAACATGAAAAATTTCATGAAATTGTTTCAACACATAAAATTTTGTACTATGTGTCAATAATTATGAGGGTTCATAACAGCAACATACTTCACATATAAGCAGGTAGAATTATCAGCTTGGTCAGTTTGTACAAGCTGGTTTGAGGCAAGAAATCGAGTTTCACAAAGACAACCTCAACATTCTTGATTGAAAAAGGAAAACCTCAGATGGCATGCCGTCCTGTGAATGACAATTGCACAGTTAAAGAAAAACAAATTAAAACTGGCACACCTATTCTGAAAAAAAGAAGCACCTGCTACTGCAGGAACCTAATTGATAGGTTTTAGTAGCACAAGGGCATCTTTGGCCAAAGAGCGCCAAGTCTATACTGCAAAAAATTAACTTAGCGCATCCTAACAAAGCAAATATATAAAGATGACTGCTGCCTCTCTGTACTATAGTTGCTTTGCTCTAGCATGAAGTCATTTTAAGGCATGCACACATACATACACACGCTACACCCAAGTGTAACAGCTGCAGAATTAAAACTGGGCCGCAACGGAGTCGCAACCTTTAACCCTTGATCCCGAGCTGTACTAGTGACTGGAGGCAGTACCAATATCGCCAATGACGAGTCGCACTCTTTCTGCCCGATGTTATGCTGCTCTGACTGTCAAAGATAAGTTACAGTCGGCATTGAGGGAAAGCTGCCCTCAAGAGCAGCTTTTATTTTTGTGTTATTTCTAACTAGAGACTAATGAAGTAATATATTTTAGAATGAGAATGACACCGAAAAAATGAGTACATAAAAAAATTGGAAAATTTGGTACATTTTTCCGGAATTAACTTGGGGGTTTACGGGTAAAGCGGCAATCCAGAAACTAGAACAAGTTTTGACATGTTTGCTACTAACAAATGATAGAAAATATGGTATTCTGTAGTTCTGTCCAACAATGCAAAAGGGATTCTTAATAACTGAACAAATAAATGGAAAGGTATCATGAATTATATTTCGAGAATGTAATGCAGAATCACTCAACTTCGGTTACTATATAATCTCCACTCGATTAACCTGCACTTTCTCAACTAGTTCAGGAGGCGTTCAGGAGGCGTTCTTAATAACTGAACAAATAAATGGAAAGGTATCATGAATTATATTTCGTGAATGTAATGCAGAATCACTCAACTTCGGTTACTATATAATCTCCACTCGATTAACCTGCACTTTCTCAACTAGTTCAGGAGGCGTTAGAAGTGCTTCTTAAAATCCTCATATTTGACTAATCATATCTCAGTACACAAAGGCTACTAATTAGGTCCTATGCTATATCATCATCTTAGCAAAAACTTCACTTAGTAATACACATGCTGTGATAAGATTTGAGACCACATTGAGATGCTGTACAAGGAGAATTCATTATTTTTAAAATGAAGCTGCTGTTCTTGCAAACGAGAAGAAAGGATACTGAGGGTCAAAATTTTTCTTAATCACAGCTGGAAAATGCCAGGGAAGGCCCGTGGAAACTTATTTGTAATTTTCTATTTAAATGTAGAAATGATAAAGGTAATATAAAATTGTCAAAAAAAACAACCAACCATGGGGGGAGAACGAACATACAGCATTTGCATTAGGCATGCGATGCACTAACCACTGTGCTACCAAGGCAGCATTCAACCGTCCTCAATGGCCCCTCAGATTGTCGACGCTCGAACGCGACCGTAGTACCACAGTGGTTAATATATCACATGCGTAATGTGAACGTTATGGGTCCGTTCCCCACCCACGGGTGGATGCCTTTTCATACACTTTCATTTCCCTTGCATTTATCATTTCTATACTTCATATAAAAAACTTAAAACATGTTCCTGTATGCTTTCCTTGGCCTCATTATCTGCTGGCTTCTTCCAGTTGGTACTTCCAACACTTATACATATTCTCATCTGGTAAGTAAACAGGTTTTGCATGATGCTGGAATGCAAATAAAACATTATTGCAGGGCCGTGTTATGTAGAATGCCTTACATTGCCCAGGCAAGGTGTATAATTTTCAATCTGAAAAAAAAATACCACTTTAGACTGAAATGCTGTGTACTGCTGTGTACAACAGGGTTTAAAGAAAGCAACTTGTTCAGAAATAAAGCTATCAAACAACGAGGAAATATGAAAACTAGATCAAAATTTGTGCAGTTGAATGTCAAAAATTTAGCACAGCAACAGATGAAGACATAATGAAGGAAGCGCGAGGATGCTTTATTTTGGACACACTAGGCAATACACTTAAAAGATGCATATGAGCTTACACGTGGAAAAATATTGTTTATGTAGCAGCTAAACTACGAACAGGCATAGAACACACTGATACAAGGTGTCGAGCATGTAAATCTTAACATGCCCCCCTTAAGTCAAGGAAACATGGCGCTTTCGATTGATTCGCTACACGTGGCTGGCTCACACAACTCAGCCGCTTCTATATATTCCGTGTAAGTACCAGGTGGCCTGTGTGACTTCTGCAAGCTTTAAATATGTACAAGTGCCACGTAGCTGGGCAGAACCAAGGTAATGTCGTTTGCCATCGTTTTGAGCAAGTGAAAGCAATTTTTGCGTTTTTCCTAATTAGGTAATTAGTTATTAACGATTACTTAACTGCTCAAATAATATATTCAAAGCAAAAGTGTCAGTGCGAAAATTGTAGAGCATACTAAAAAATTCCGAATCCAGCTTTCTACTGCTCAATAGGTGCAATACAATTTTTTTTCAAGCTTGAAAAAACCTGTGAATGCATGCAAGTGCCATGCAACTAACCACTTGTGCACCTCAATACCATTTGGCTCCTCCTTTCATGCTTGAAAAACTTTTTGAAAAGAATATATTAGAAATTGATTAATTATTATTGACTGTTTTTTAGGCAAATTGCATGAAATAGTGTGACTGCCACCTCCATTTTCGGCGACAAGAATTGACTCCATTTTCATGTCCAAATCAAGCTATACATGATGCGTGTTTTGCGCTGGTTCTGTAATTTAGGCTGGTTTTGACTACTTTAAGCTTGGCACTCTAATAATGGAGTCTACAGTCTACAAAGAAATTGGTACATAAGCGGTCGCTGTCAGTACTCCATACTCCTTTAACTTAGGGGAAAGTGCTTGTGAACCAAAAAGTTGGTAGTTCTAAGTAGTATTTCCCATCCTGACCTGGTGTTATAGCCCAGTTACTATGATGCCATGCTGCTCAGTCATGCTGGTCACAGCTTCAATCTAGGCCATGGCAGCTACCCTCCAATGGAGGTAAAATGCAATAACGCTTATGGGCACTTAGATTCAGGTGTACATTAAAGAAGGCCAGGTTCCCAAAACTTCAGGTTGCGACTTTGGAATGTAAAAGCCCTTAATTTAATTTTAAAATCTAAAGGTGCTTTATTAGGAGTAGGACATCATCTTGAGCATTTACTGCACTGCCATGACACCAAGAAGCTCCGAGTAAATAAAAACAATTTCTTAGACAATGTCTATATCTTGCAAACAATTACAAACACTTCTCTGCATGCACCTCTGTTGCTGTTATATTTAGTTCCGTATGCCAAGACGGGTTAGGATGTTAGATCATCTTTCAAGCCTGTTTTTTTACCGCTTTAAAGTTGGTTATTTTGCATCTCTGTGTGTGTCGAACGCACATTTCAGTGCATCAATTTCTTCAGAAAGTGCACTCCTCTTTATTTATTTGTGCATGCAAAAAGGGTTCAGAAGAACTGCTTTCTGAAGATCTGTATCAAAAGCAAAAAACATTTCTGTGTAGGCTACACAAAGAGAAAGGATTGGTTTGTAAATACGTTATTTAGTTCTTAAATAAAGAGGCAGCTGTCAGTATTCTGTTCCAAAGTAAAAATTGCCCCTACCTGGCTCTGCTTGATTTCCGATGTTGATGGTCCATTCGGGGGCACTCAACTGATAGGCTGCACTTTGGCCAAGTCGGGTGTGCTTTCACCAGGCCCAGGTCGATCGACATCCTCGCCAAATGTCGAGTCCAAACTCTATAAAAGAATCATCTCATCATTTTGCTATCAGTTTTGTCACCTTGCGTGTTTCACACACGGCCGTCAGTGAAATATTTCGTCACTTGGATGCTGAAAAAAATTCAAGCATTTTCTGGCAGTAAATGGAGAACAATAAAGAGCAAATACAGTTGTCAGATTGGATTGATCAAGTACAGCAGAAATGGAAATAAATCAGTGATACTGTGCCTGTTGGCTTTGAATGCAAGAAACGTAAAAACAGGAACTTGCAGCCACGCCACTTTGAATTTCCCGCGTTTGCTACACCTCACGACAAGTTTGGCATCGTCCGGTAGTCAGGGATAGTAATCGCTTAAACTTAAGATGAACGAGCGTCGGCATAAATTAGCTGGATACTTAACCGGGCAATATTTGTGCATAAAACAACTCACGTAGCGAAGCTACTGTCAAATATCCGATGACGCATCTGCGGGCGGTGCGGTTCGGGCGAAAAATTCAAGAAGGAATGCGAGTTTCACTTGTTTCACGCCTACTAAGCTAAGATAGAATTTGAGTTTCCTACTAAGCTATACTGGCTATTTACGCTCCGAATAAAACACTGGAAATTTTGTTACGTCACATTGAATACGTATGAAAGTGAGGAAATTGCTTTTATTGTATTCTGCCCAGGCCGCATGTAGCAGCTACCACTCTCCTGCAACAAAAGCATGAAAGTGGTACTCGCGGCACGGAAAACAAACACATACAGCGCCAACGTTGCGCCTCTTGGAGTTGAAACTAAGCACGCTCAAGCCAGTTTTCTAGCCTTCATAACGCCATGAACACGACCAAACATCGAGCGGAACAACTGTCTGCTCTCGAAAATTATTGGCGCTTCCATTTACATACCTATCGCTGCCACAAGCAAAAGTCCATGGCTAGCTGTCCACAAGCCGCAGATTAGACTGACAGCAACATATTACGGTAACGTAAAACAATTTCCACGCTGACTTAGCAGCCGCGGTGTGCGCTAAGTGCCACAGTTCTCGTTTGCCGCTCTAAATTCACACCATGATGACGGACGCTGCATCTTTCACATGAAATATTGCACGCTTTGCTCCGGAGCTCAATAGGAGGGCGAAACGCATTTGCACGTACCTGAAATCCGCATGCCGGAAACCCGTCGACGCTTCCGAGAACGGGACACACAGCCATACACCCGTACGGCGACTTGACTTGGACGTGAGGCACTTCTATCAAATATTTCACATGCGACATCTTTCACACCAATTGCGCGAAAACGACAAAATGCCGCAGATCGCAATGCGACGCCGTGCACCCGTGCATCTACCGATGAGCTGCATGCGCGGACTTGCAGAAAAACAAAACTATGCCAAAGCGGCAGGCGCGAAAGGATGGCGACTCTAGTTGCGGAGACGAAGCGGACGAAGCAATGAAGCGCGAATGAATGTTGCCAACTGCTGGTTCCGCGTTGTGCCGGCGGTGGTGGCTTTAGTGGCGTGTGTTGCGGCTAATTTTTTATTTATTTTCCCCAAACAGTATAGCTAAGATCAGTTCTGTGTTAGCATTTTTTTTACTGTGTCGTTTGGTATTAACTTTCTGTCTTTTTATGCTATTAAGCAGCCAATTATGGCCTGCCAGGTTCGCGCACGCCAGCATCGCGCGCAAATCTCGGAGGCCATAAGACAACGCGTTAGAAAATGCCGTTCTTGTCGTTGTTAACGTTTCATCATCGTTTCTTCAACTGAGATAGAGGCGTAGTGTCCTTTTTCCCGGGGCGGGGAGGGGGCGATCAAGACGGCATCGCTCAGCAGGGGGCGGGGAAGTAGGTTGGAGTTGGTTGTTATCGCGACATCCGCGAACCCTGCGATTTTTTTTTACGCGTAAGCATTTCTATACTTACCCAACAAGAAAAACCATCCGTCCGTCAGTCCGTAGCGCACGATATCTTTCAAAATAGAACCCGCAGCAGCAAGTGCATTCACCTTCGTGCTAGCTCTCGCTTCAACGCGACCAGAGCGGCGAGAACACAGCGCTCACGAAGCTCTCAGTTCATGCCGCACTATGCGCTTTTCGCAGATCACATTCAAGATAGGTGTACGCACGTCTGTTTTCAAAGTGAAGTGAACGGTGAGAACACAGCGCGTGCAGTTTTCAGCAGTGGGCACACTCAGTCCTCATTGCAGTTCGCTTTCAAGGTACGGTTCGCGCGGCCGTGCCACAAGCAGCCGCCGGAGAACGGTTGATAATGGTTCGACGCGGATGAAAAGTGCTAACGAGCGATGATGGCTCAAAACGACCGGAACGTCACCAGCGCACTTGGCCCCGCCACCTGCAGTACTTTGCTTGCGCCATTCACTTGGCGCCGCCGACCACAGCAGCTCGAGTCGCCGCAGCGCTGTCGCTTATACTCGTCGTATCAAGTCTCATAACATTGATAACGACATGGACTGCGTGTAGATGAGGAAGAGTCACAATGCTTACGCATACTCAAACAAATCCCAGAGCAGTTCCTGTGTTATTTTTTTTATCGTAAATGTGCAGTAAGCGGTGATCCAGAGTTCACAATGCATGTAAGACGGGTGCGAAGCTTTTCTTTTTATGAGAGTCTTGCCCAGCTCCCAAAGATCTGCTCAAGCTAAGACTTACTGATGGCTGTATGTGTTATTTTCTATTGTCGCATAGGCCTCGAACCGCATGAATCCTACTGTGTAATCTCATTAGAGCAGCATTCACCTCCAAAAGGAAATGCAGCCGGTATTTGGCTGCCTAAGGTATGCGGCCCGGCAGCAGCTGCTCTCCCCTCCCCCGTTTCCGTTGACAATTTAGGGGAAGGGTCTAGAGCAATATTACACCCCCCTCCACACAATGGCGTAGCCAGAAAATTTTTCGTGTGATGGGGGGAGGTCCCAATTGACCATGGAGGGCGAAGAAGCGGGGCCATTGCCTTAGCAGCAAAAAATTTACTGTTAGTGAGCGTTACAAGTGCCCGGCGTGCCCCACTTGGCTACGCCGCTACTCGCCCCTCCCCCCCCCCTCCGCAATCGACGCAAATCGAGCTAGCAGAACGTGCATGACACGCATGCATGGCATAACATGAATGACAAGCCGCGAAGCTGGCATGGATGTCGTCACATCATCATCATCATCATAAGCTTATTTTGATGTCCATCGCAGGACGAAAGTTTCTCCAGCGATCTCCAATACTCCTGTCTTGTGCTAACTGGTACCACGTGTCTTCAAGTTTCCTAATTCCATCACGTCCACATTATTCTCTGCCGTCCTCGACTGAGCTTCCCTTCCCTTAGCACCCATTCTGCAACTCCAACAGACCAGCAGTTCTCTCTCTTACGCATTGCAATGTCTGCCCAGCACGACTTCATCTTTATGTCAAACAGAATATCAGCTATCTCCGTTCGCTCTCTAATCCACATCGCTGTGTTCCAGTCTATTATCGTCATGCCTAATATTTTTCATTCCATCGCCGTTGCGCGGTCCTCAACGAATTCCCAAGCTTCCTTGGTAGCTTCCAAGTTTCGGCCACATACGTTAGTAACGGTAGAAAGCAATGATTGGCAGTAAGCTCCCTTGTCATGATTTAGTAATGCCTGCCGTAAGCTCTCCAGCTAATTTTTATTTTTGGTAATTTCCTTGATCAGAGGCCCCTGCGAGTAATTAACCTCAATAACCGTATTTCTGCGCAGGTTCTAGAGGCTGACTGCCGACCATGACATTCGTTCTCTCGCCAGGCTGCGGAACGTTACTTTTATTTTCTGCATACTAACGTTCAATCAGACTCTTACACTTTCTTCGCCAAGGTCCTCAAGCGTTTGTTGCAAATTGTCTGCAGCGTTGCTGAGTATGCCAATGTCATGTACAAACCGTAAGTTGGTGAGCTATTTACCGTTAGCCCACGCTCCTAACCATTCCCACCATAACTGGTTGCACACCTTTAAGTATTCAATGCTAGCATTGTAAATATTTTGCCATTGATCACATGAAGCCTTTTGCAGATATCTGACTATGCAAAGTCTGCGCGTTAGTGTCATCCATTCGATATCAACATTCGTGGGAAACTTCATTTTTGACCGCTGTTCGGAGTCTGTACGCTGCTGCCTAGATGCCCCGATCTAACTATTCCAGCTACGTGATTCAAGCGCAGGTAGCGCGCGTTTCATGTATAGCCAATATCAACGCGTTAACTGGCAATGTTCATTTATCATATACTGTAAGCATGTTCCCTTACTCCCTTATAATTAGGGTGTAAATTAGAAAGACTGGGGTGTTTCAAGGGTGTTTTCTTGTTGAACACCCTTTTCAGTTAAAAAAGGGTGTTCCAATGGTGTTTACAAGGGTGAAAAGATAAATACAGCCGCATTACACCCATAAGGGTGTGAAAATTTTAAAAGTGTAGTCCGTGAAAGGAGCACCATTGACAATAAACATAATACGAGCGATGTGAACGGAAATTATATAATTATTGAGCATACTGGAGCGTTACCCACTGCAGTGTGATATTCTCCTTGCTTCCTCCTTTATTGCCAAAGAGGGTGGACCCATATCTGCCTCTTCCTCTTCTTCTTCTCAAGATCGCGCAATTTCAGAAGCAGCAGCGTCTTTTTGAGGAGCAGAAGGCGCCGGACGACACCCATACCGACGCTGAACGCACCGGCGTGGTCTCCTTTGAGGTTCCGGATGGACAACGCCATAGGCCATTTAACAGTTGCTTAACAGCACAATGGCAATGCACACGCGCGTCACGCAAGCACAACACCACACCACAATAAGAATAAAAATGGCTGTGGCTTAGCTAAGGTTAAGCCCAGGATGCGAAGCATACTAGCCTTTATTTTAGTTGTTGAACCACTGTTTAGCCTGGTGAACTGCTGTTGCTTGGCTATATTTGGTTCGGCTAGACGAATAAACAACTCATGCGTTACTCTGCTTCACCTTCAAGAGTGGAACGCGACAGCGTTCCCGTCGACCCGCCAAGGGGTGTAAGACAATGGGCTACGGCGCAGCGACTACGCGCCCCGCATTGGACGCGGTGAGCGTCGAGCAACGCAGCGTTCGGCGCGGCAACGAAATGTGCGCCTGAGCAAGCGACGCACGCCTGAGCCTTAGAAACAGCTCGTTTCTAAGGCAACACCGCATTCACTAAAGGCGCTTTTGTACCGCTTTGAAGCATCGTCCTCGTGGCTCAGTGGTAGCGTCTCCGTCTCACACTCCGGAGACCCTGGTTCGATTCCCACCCAGCCCATCTTGCACGAGTTGAGCCAAAGCCACCTAGAAACAAGCGCAGCTGCTTATATACCGCCGCGACGCCGCGAGCGACGGCGCGAGTTGGAGCCCCGTTTCTCCTCTGTCGTGACGTCACGGTGTCACGTGGTCAGCCTTGAAGGAGACACCGCCGCGCCTGAGGAGCTGGGTTGAGCTCTAGTAATATGCTTCGCATAAAAACCACACTAACCACCACACCACAATAAAAAAGAAATTTCACAACTCTCGCACTCGCTTTCAACAGGCTTCGACGAACAACGGCAACAACACTGCACAATGTTGGCTCGTAAAACAATGAACGCGCTGTCCGTGCATTGCATTACGCAAAAGAAAGTTAAAGCGCAGTAAAAATATTGGATCATTTCATATTACCGTTTATACACAATTTTTTCGTTATAAAAGTGGTATATGCCACCTTTAAAAGCGCTTATATTCGTTTCATCGTTCACCACAACGCATATGCTAAGTCTCATAACACTGGCGCCAACGCGGCGAACCCGCGGCGGCGTCCGCCCGCTGTTCGCCTCACGTATTGCTATGCAGCGCATCTTCGACGTCGTGCCGCCGCGTCCCTGTTCGCCGCGCCGCGTTCGCCGTGACAATTCGGTCCATGTAGTCCGCGCTTTAAACAGATAGTTGGCGTTGGGGTTATATGTACACCCGCTTCTTGCCCAATTCTCCAATGTGGGTGTGTGCCTTAGTATGAAAATCTCAACCATCATCAACACGCGGGCACTCCTCATGAGCGATACCCCGTTGTAGTTGTTTGTCATAGTAAGGTAATCATAACCATCATTATCACGTGGACACGCTCTGGGCCGATACCCGTTTGTGGGTATATGCCATAGTGTGAAAAATCATCATCCTCAGATTCCACATGCGGCACACGCTGCTTGGCTGATCCCCCATTGTCGGTTTGTGTCGCAGTATGGAAATAATAATAATCCTCGCCATCATCGTCAACACGCTGCCATCATCTGAGGCTAGTTGACGTTCACGCGATGTCTACCGTCAGCGTCTTGACGACACCCCTATAGTAGAGATGTGTAATACAGCATATGAAGATAATCTGAAAAAAGATAGTTGATTCAGCAAAATTTTAAACTGCACGAGGAAGACGGGACATGACGAGCAACAGAGCGCACACAAAGCACGAACAAATTCTGGATATGAGTAAAATATTCTGATTCTGTGAGCCGACTAGCCCAACAATATCCTTTAAATACTTGGTGTTACCACGAGAGAAGTATACAAGTGATTGTGTCCTAATAGTTCGAGTATTCGGCTTCTTCTTCTCACGTTACGCCTGCACATGATCTATGTGGAATAGCATGGACTTGGCCCACTCTTTGCCTTCAGTGGGCTACCCTTATGTGTTACGAGCAGCCGACTCAACGCGAATTGATGCACCAAGCTTACATACACCAGCCTGAACATGCCAGGCATCGATGCTGGCTAGCAAGACTGCGAGATTTCGGCACTAGTGCCACACTCGGCATATCGAGATTTATAGTGTGTTTAGAAAAAGTTTACTTCGGCAAGAGGCGATAGGAGCACTGAGTCACAATTACGGCACAATTCCACCAGCAAGATAACACAAAAAACGAAGCACGGCCCGTATTCAAACTAGTGTCTGAGTCCTCCCTCGCCAACAGATAATCAAATTTACCCACGGAAAGGCACAGTTACACATAAACTAAATGACACATGTATAAAATGATGTTCCATATATACAGATTTCTAGTATGTGGCTTCTGTCTGCGTCCGCATGGACACTGAGCGACACTGAAGAAAACAAAGCTAGCCGAAACCTATGAAACACTCAATATGTGTCGATCTTTCCTCCACATATTGACACTGATTCCGCATATAGTGGTAGGCTTTAAAATCAACCTTAAGATCTGGCGCAACTTTCATGGTCAATAGCAGTCAATATTCAATAATTTAGGCCGTAATATTTTTTCCCAATTGGAGGGAGTAACTTTCGGTTGTCCAAATGAGTGTTCATTCCTCCGATTAGCACACGCCTATGGCGAGCAGAATTAGTCTACGGGGTTGAGACTAAATTTAGCCCCCAAACGTACGAAGTTTGGGCTCGTTGGTCGAGTCCTTATTCAAGTTGCTCATCTAATCTGGAAGGACTTCAACCATAATTTTTCAGCAGCGACCCCACTGTTGCTGGCTCCTCCTATGTTATGAAACAAATGATGAAGTGTACACTACATCTAAGTTATCTTACTGATAATGTGCCCGCCTTGTTTAGGTCAAACCAGTTAACTATAATTGTGCTTCTTCGCGTCCTAATTTATCAGTATGAATCAGCAATACAAAGGTGGATTGAAGGTCAGCGGGTACATTCATATTTGCAAACAGTGGTTTTGAAATCCCTGTCATACGTATGCAACGTCTGCGCTTGGCTTATTGTGCTTTTGAGAATTTTCATGGGGCGCTAAGTTCTGTGCTGTCATAAATAATTTATCACATGAAGAGTAGATACTGTAGCTCTCAAGCTGTAGTTATTAAGAAATTGATGTGCGGCAATAATTTCACGGAGTATCTGTGATCGAGTATGAGGAGAAGGCGCGTATTTCAATGAAAGAGGTGGTCGCATTGGCGCTAATTCGGTTTGCTAAATGAGCAGCATATTGGGAAAATAGCGCGGCACGGCAAGCGGATCAAAATATAGAGAACACGAGCGTTTTGGAGGAAGTACCCCGTGGATGAGCGTGTATGTTTATTTTTTAAGAAGTCCTATAGCTCTGCGGTGAATATTTAGCTCCTTGAAACCTACAACTCACTGTTTCGATTGCGAAGGATTTTCCTGGGTCCCCGAAAAGATTGCCTTCTCCTGCTTATTGAAAGTTGATTCCGAGACTATGTCAAAATAACCTTCCTCCCTAGTTCCGTGAGACCAAGCTAACGGCACAATTAGCTCACTGTTCAATTTCCAGCGAAATATCTACAAAGTCTCATGAACCCTATTAGCAATACTGGTTATCATTGCCAGATACTCGGAGACACAACGTAAGATGTTTCTGCTTGGACCTACTGACCATAATTCGTTGCGAGTTCGTGGAAACAAAACCGGAGACGCGTACAGGCAGTCATTAAAATGGTGATCCCGAGCTTACCAAATTCTAGCGCTTTATTACGTTGCCACGCATAAATACTTTCTTTTCTTTTTTTCATTTTTTTCTTCCATAGCCGCAAAGTACACAGAACGGCAAGCGTTTCCTGACAAAAAGCAGGCAACCGTGGTGCGCGATCATTAATTTGAACAAGCAGTACAAGCGTGTGGGGGACGTTATTTGTAAGCTCCTTTGCGGCTATATATTTTCCTATTTTGTTTATTCGGTGTCACAGGGAAAATATAATCACATTCAATTACGACTCCGCTGCACAGCTTCATCACTGCATGCGCTGCACTTTGCTTCTTTTATTTGCACAGCTCCTCCTTTGTTTATGTTTACTCTTTCTTGGTTTATCATAGTTTTCTTTCTTTTCCAACGCAGCAATCGATACCTGTGTTTCGGGCTTTATTGAATCACACTAAGCTAGGGGTCCCAAAAATATCTGCGTGACGGCGACTTACTCCATAATTTGATTTCCAGTTCACATAAATAGACGCCACAGGCAAATATAACAGACAGTAAATATCTAACGAGCAGTGGAAGAAGTTATCGCCTTTATAAGGCTGCCTCAAGCACACATTGGTGTTGAAGTTTACCGGTTTGTAAGTTTCTACCCAGTGGGCTGCAAAACTTCAAGTCCCGGCTTACGACTGTCTAGCGTTTTCTTCAGTCGTGCCTCATGTGGTTCAACAAGTTGGTGTTAAAAACGTTAACTTTCCATATACGGCCAATAAGCCGAGCAATATATAAGCGTGAGCTTTGGAGCGTTTGAGCAGAAACTGTAATAACCATCGTGGTGGCATAGCGGCTATGGTGTTGCGTTGCCAAGCCCGAGGTCGCTGGATGGAATCCCGGGCGCAACGACCGCACTTTGGGGTTGAGCGAAATGCAAAAACGCCCGTGTACCGTGCATTGAGGGCACGTTAATGAACACCAGGTGTCCCAAATTAATCCGGAGTTCCCCACTACGGCATACATAATAATCAGATCATGGATTAGGCGCGTAAAACCGCCTGAATGCAATTAAGAATCATTAATTTTCTTGTGTGCTACTAGCACAAAAGATGAGTGAGCCATAGCACAATATGCACGAAAGTAGGCAAGGTTTGAGCGACCCATTTTGTAGTTTAGCGCCTCGCATGTTGTTAGAGCGATATGAACCTCAAGCAATTCTTATGAGACTGAAGCCGACAGTAACTTAGACAATACTGTGTTTAGCCGTCGCGTAGTCAAGTGTGGTATGCTTTCAATAGTGAGCGCAAACAATGCAAGCGAAAAAAAGCCCTGGAGGCACTATTTTGTAGCGGTTGATTTCCCGGTATCTTTTCCCGATTGTTAGACGCTCCTTCCCGGGCGGAGCTTCCAATACGGCTGCTCACGAAAGAGAGAACTGCCGAATGACATTAGCCTCGGGAGAGGCATCGCTGTAAGATACCGGCCAAGAGTGTGTCAGACGCAACAAAAAATTTGGTGGTTCCTATCTCACGATGAAGGTCGACAGTAATGCGTTTAGCATCGAGTAAATATAGCGACACAACTTATTGCCACTGTCGAAACGAGTTATGTATGAGGTGTGAACTTCAGCGGGAATCCGCTTCCGTGCTTCCTCAAAATCGCTTGGTGCCATCTTGCACCGCCGCAGCGCATCCTAGGCGTGGCTTCCGGCATGCATGACCTGTCGGAGCGTGCGTGCTGAGAAACGGGTTACCGACAATCGGGCTCCACGAGAGTGGAGCCCGAGTGGAACGGCCGAGAAACCCGTGTGCGGCCTCCGTGACCAAGAGGTTGGCGCACCGGTTGCTCAGAACGCTGAGAATTGTCAGCTCGCATAGTAACTGGCACATGCTTCACTGCCTTCGTGGCACTGATCAGTGAAGAGTTTGCGAGGAAGGCGTTCATTTAAAACCACGCATACCCAGTGCATTTGTAGTGTAGCCTGGTAATTTGTCCGGTTGCTGTCCTGGAGGAACCCTTGTGACGTATGTTTGATTTCACTCAGCATAGGAGAAAGTTAAGGGATGTTTTTCGTCGTTCTTGAAAGACACATTTCTAGAGGCACATACCTAGTTATCCAAGTTTGTGTCGAATACCTACATTGAAAAGTGGTACACTCATAACGTCACATGCCTAGTGACGCAAGCTTGCCTCAAAGAGCTTAATTGAAGACCAGCACATACCGAATGGCATATACCCACTGCTTCAGCTCGGCATCAAATAGTACTTTTTGAAACAGCTGCGCCTATCATTCTAGCATATACAGTGATCCATGTCGGCGTGAAAGAGGTTCGTTCGGAAAATTACTTTCTTGGTAATGTTGTTCATATTTCTACACTCTAAACAACAGTGCAAGGTGCCATCGTTCTCTTTGACTAATATAACCAGTGAAGCCCAGGAACTTGTCAAAGGTGGGAAGATGTCGTCTTTAAGTATCTGTTGAACATGGTGATTTGGAGTTGTGCTTTTTTGCAACACCTCATAGGTATGTTGGCGCACAGGTGTTTTGTGGGTGTGGTTATAATTGAATGCTTGCAAGGGCGCCTGGCTTATCATGGTCGTCGCAGCAAGACTATCTCGAAACGAAACCGGGTTATTTAGAACGCTTTCTTGTGGGGCTGATGGTAGGTTCGGTCTCACATTGACAGTACTAGCGAACGCTTTTGCAGTATTGTCGGACGACGAAAGAGTAGTTAACGTTGAGGAGCTCCGGACATCGGCAATTTCGTCAAGGTATACGAAAGCGGTGTGCTCAGTGACATGGCGATATTCTCCACTGAAGTTCGTGCATAGCAGATGGGCTTGTCTTTTTCTGAGCTAAACAACTCCTTCGGGGGCACAGATTTGCTGTTAAAGTAAATAAGACGAATTCGTTTCAAAATTTACAGCTTTAGGGGCGTCTTGTCTATTTGCTATCTAAGCAAAAGGCTGCTCCCAGGTCGCAATGCTACGTACTCGTCGGATACGCGTAGCGCTGTGTTGGAGAATTGCATAGTGTCAGGTTCAGAATAAGTATGGCTGTAAACGACACCAGCAAGTCATGAAGGTTGACATTTGAGCTGTATTTGCGAGGAAACTGCTTGTCGATAATTATTGGCCATGGACACTACATACTTGTACATGGAAAGATGCCTAGAACATCAACATACACATTTCAATTTGTATTGTGCACATTCCAGTTGGCGTTACCAGATGGCCTCCTACCGTAAGCAACTGGTGCCCTTGCTAGGCGATGTCGTAAGTTTTTGCAGTTTAGATACAACTACGCCGCTCATACCTCAGGAAACAGCACTGGTGTCAAAGAGAGGAGTAGCAGCGTTATTTTCGAAAAAAACTTACTTCTATGGAAGAAGAGCCGAAAAGTTAAACTGCCGTTGTCGGATCGCCGTGATCTCTTTCGCAGTTTGATGAACAGTGGTGCTATACCCACCCCCCTCCCCCAAGCCGCCCAACTCACTAGAAGTCGCCATTCCTAGTTTTCTCTATGGGACTTCGGGGAGCTTCTCCGCATAGTAGCGTAAGATTACGAAGTTACATGACATGGACCAATGAGGGGATGCTGACCAGCACTGCCGTGACTGGAAAATCAAAGGTACTCGTCGACGCGCCATACAAACTTCGATTTCACCTGGACACCTACTAAAACCGCCTATAGACAGTTTTATTGAGAGCGCCGCCATTTTGCAATCGCAACGCCGTCTATCGTACGGCACCATGCTGGTATGTGGGATCGCGCTGGAGGTTGCACGGCGAACGTGCTGCTGACGACGAGACAATGACCAATATTCTATTTATTAGTAGGAGTATTGTAACATTGGGCGCTGAACGAAGATAAACAGTTTATTTCCTTTTTCGTTAAATCTATACATTGGATTTAGCTTAGCACTTGACTATTGCAATCATTTAGATGTTTCGCATGCATTTTAGTAGGAAGACTGAGAGCTCAGAATTTCTTTCTGAGTGTCTGAGTGTCTTTTTGAGTGTCTTGTTTTTACACCATTTTCTTGTGCTGACTTCTGCACATGATATTTTTCAGGCACCCACTTTATATAAAGCGAGAAGGAAGCTGCAAGAAAACAAGGATAATAAGGAGCCAGCCCAGTACGACTCCATATTGTGCAGAGGAGCGCACTCCAAAGAATCAAAGTACATCGCCATGCAGTTTGAACGAGAAAACTAGTATGTGGCTACATGGGTGTACTAATTGACTAAATGTTACCTATAATTCAAGATACAGTACGTCACACCAAGATGAAAATTCTCACATGCTCTACAGGCAGTCATCTTAACATGGTATTCTTTTGTAATGTCCATGATGGGAACGTCAATATTCAGTATCTTTCTGGAGACAAACACATAGTCTCATTGCAAGTCTCATTGAAAAGTTAGAAATGGGTTTTAAAGAAAAGCAAATTATTTTTGCAAGAAGTGAGTGCTTTTTGTCTTGTCTCTCATTATATCCATTAAAATAATAAAATTATGGGGTTTTACGTGCCAAAAACACTGCCTTATTATGAGGCACGCCGCAATATATCCATGTGACAAAAAAACGTAGTTAAGGAAAACATTAAATTTCTGGATTAAAAATAGAGTGCACAGTGAGGCACTGTATATGCTTCCCAGAGACATATATATTTCATTTGAGACGAAGATTCTGTGGAGGGGATTTTTCTTGCTCTAGCTTACCTTGCACACTTAGGTAGGAAAGAAGCTTTAATTTCAGGTAGTTGGTTACTTGTGCAAGTATATGCATAGCCCCATGCAAAATCCACATGCAGGGAAGGGATATGAAAAGAGTATTGCTTTTCCACATTTAATATTTTCTTTGTCTTTTTGTGCATTGCTTTGCCTTTACTAATATTTATGTAGCTTTTCAGGCATCATATTCATCACACCTGATTTTTGCTTCACATCTGAAGCCATGCTATACTTGAGTTAGATTGCATTTTTAGGAGTCACAATAATTGATCATGTAATTATGCAAGCTGCTACTAAGAAATGCAGCATTCTTACCGTAATAGGAATGAAAAGCTACTATATATGACAAGAAATGTTATGCGCAAGATTTTAATGACAATGCTCTGGCATTTTATACTCATTTGCTACACACTACATAATATTGTATATTTAATTTTATTTATTTGTGAGAAAGTGTAACGGATCTATCACAACAGCACCAGGGTGCTACTTTCGTGAGGAGGCTTACCGAATAGGAAATATGATACGCCTCTGTACGGCATTGTGGCCGGGCAGAATGTTGCTGCAGAACAACGACAAGACACTTAGAAACAATAGGCTGCAGCCCACACATGAATAACTATAAGCAAAGCTAGCTATAGCTGAACATGAAATATAAGCAAAGCTAGCTAGACCTGACGCCTCACATAAGAATATACAACACATTTCTAAATGCACTGTACTCTCAGTCGGGCACATCCATACGCTGTGCAGCACGTTATCAAATGAGCTGCTGAGTTAGAATATGGCACAAAAAAAAGCTTTTTGCACAATTTATCTGCACATATTTTGCTTCGATCGTAATGTCAATACTTCGTGAGTTGTTGCACGTTTGCTCTATGTTTACCTTCCATTGTAAACTTTATTTTTGAAAAGATCGAGCCATTTGAAAATAAAAGAAGTTTCAAGACTGTAATACTGATGAAACTTTAGAGAATATACTTTTGTTTTATAACAAGATGTGTTGTAATGTTCTTGTGCATCATTGAAATCTGACTTTATATGTGTGTCAGTATGTTTCTTAAATTATTATTCAGTATGTGTTGGGGCTGATCAATAAAGATTTCGATTTTTTAAGAAAAAAAATGTTTCGTTTTACTAACTCTGTGAATAGAGTTTATATTAAATTCACCAAACATAAGTGCAGGAGCTGCTTATGAAGGAATAAAATATTCCCCACATGTAAGTATTGCAAATCCTATTTAACGTGACCATGGCTATACATCGTGAGTTCTTTCCCTCTATTGGGAAGAGTACTAGAACTGTGTTCAGAAGGAGTACAATCTGTCTGTTAGGAGCAAGGACACTTTGGGGAAATATAAGTACTCGGTTTGGAGGAGTAGAAGTACTCACTCTGGCGTAGTACTATTACATTTGTGGGGAGACTGTGAGCACGCTGCGGAAGAGTACTAGCACTTCCTTGCGGTGGATTAATAAAATTTTCAGGGGGAGTTATTTTATTCTCTCAAAGGGGATCGATCTACTCTCCAAAAAGGGAGTGAAATATGAGACAAGCAGATACTCCCTGGAAGAGAGTTCCCGGGACTCTGTTTTTGAAGTGCAGGCAAGTCTGGAGGAAACTATGATTCGTCTGCAAGTCTCCGTGTTTCAGTGCATGGTAGAAGAGCTGATTGTTGTGCTAGGTGGTCGTCCATATTTGAAGTAATAACTTAGCTCGGTAAAAACACGGAAACAAGCAAGGTGGACAAGGACAAGCGCTTTTATTTGTCCTCCTTTCTTGTTTCCGTGTTTTATCGCGCTGAGTTTCTACTTCAAATTCAGTGCATGGATACGGCGCAGCAGAGAGAAGAGGAACGAGAAACTGGATAAACAGAAATGTCCTTCCTGAGATAGACACCAAAGCAACAGCACAGTGAGTTCTTGGATAAGATGCAGAACTTCAAAAGTTGGAGCAACATTTCTCCTGAGACAGTATACTGATGATGATGATGATGATGATGATGATGATGATGATGATGATGATGATGATGATGTTTGAGGTTTAGTGGTGCAAGGGTCAGGCCAAAGAGCGCCATGCTAGTGGTAATGAATATGCAGTGGTCTGATGGGTTCTGTGAACTTATAGTGACGAGGCTGTAGAGAGGCCTAAAAGAGTTGGTGTAAATTGCATAAAATGTACATGTAATAAAATTATGGCAATAATTAATGACGTTCACTATGATCACTAAAATGCGTTAAGAAAGAATGATGCATTATATAACATATGCGAGATGTTAAATTGCTTAGAGCACTACTGCCTCGCCAGAGCCCTTGAAATAAAATGGCCTAGAGGCATGTGCTATTAAAAATAATTATCACAGCGGCATCCTCTGAAGAGAGCAGGCGCTACGAACGTGTGGGGCTAATAACATGCAACAAAACATCTTTCAAAAAACCTAGGACTGTGTTGGTGTCAAAGAGTAGTTCTGGACCAAGTAACATAACAGGATGAAGGGGGATGTGCTGCCGGTATGCTAATGGAAAATGTTTATTTCTTTCAGATTTGGCGTCCCGACACTCCAGTAGGACGTAGAGGACGGTCAGCCTCTCCCCGCTTCTACCACAGGTTGGAGGCTCGTTTCCCGTGAGTATAAAGTTATGTGTGCCAAATGCGTGTCCTATACTTTGACGACAGAATAGGGCATCTGTCCGGCGTGATTTTGTTACAGGAGGCCAGAAACCTAATTGTGGCTTTAATACATGCAGCTTATTATTTGTTTCCAGGTCCCACAAGCGTTGCCAGTAGTTTCGCAGTTTTCTTCTTAAGAAAGGCTTCAGGTCTGTGACAGAGACCGAAGCATTAGGATTAACTGCATGCATTGAAATTGATGTGGCCACCTGGTCCGCTAGAACGTTACCCTCGATGCCATTATGCCCAGGCACCCAGCATATAATCACATGTTGGTTAGATATATATGCTTTGCACAGGACAGAGTTGAGTTGATTAATTACCAGATTTTCGTGGTTCCAGAATGACATCAAGGCCTTCACAACACTAAGGGAGTCCGTATATACTACTGATTTCTGGAGTTTAGATTTCTTTATATGCTTTACAGCCGACAATAGTGCGTAAGTCTCAGCCGTAAAGATACTAATTTCCAGATGTAGTACATCGGATTCCGAGAAGCATGGACCGACGGCTGCATAGGACACCCCGTCTCGTGACTTCGATGCATCTGTGTAGAGCTCCGTGCAAGAATATTTGTACTTGAGTTCCCGGAAACACATTTGGATTTCAATCTCTGGAGCGTGCTTTGTTACTTTCACGAAATATGTATCGCATTGTATCAGCTGCCACTCCCAAGGAGGTAGCAGCTTGGCTGGATGCATTAGGCGGAGCTCGAGGAGTGGGACATGCATTTCATCACTAAGCTCCCTCACACGTAGCGAAAAAGGCTGTCTTACGGAGGGACAATTATGATAGAGTGTAGCATATTTCATATCGTTAATGGTATGATTCTATTCCTCAACACGGATGTTGAGGAATAGAGTGGACTTTCAGAAAATATGTTTGGCTGATGTATGTTCTCTGCAGATGAAGTGACCACTGATTTTATTCTGCATATAAACTTTCAATGGGGCTTCTTCTGAAAGCTCCAGTGGCCAGTCGGATTCCTAGATGGTGGACCGGATCTAGCATCTTTAGCGTGCTCGGGGCTGCTGAGTCATAGATCACGGCACCGTAGTCCAACCGTGATCAAATGAGGCTCTTGTAAAGATACATTAAACATTTCCTGCCGCCGCACCATGTTGTGTGGGATAGCACTTTCAGTAAGGTCATTGTTTTAAGCCTTTGACTTGATATACTTTATGTGTGGAATAAAAGTTAATTTAGAATCAAGTATGAAGCCTAAGAACTTGTGTTCTTTGTTCACAGGAATTCGCTGACCATACATTTCGATACTGGGTTCTGCAATGAGCCCTTTGTTTCTTGTGAAAAGCACGCAAGGACTCTTGTTGGGGTCCACTTGAAATCCGTTTTGTTCTGCCCATTTGGACACTTTCTTTAAGCCCTGTTGTACTTGCCTCTCACATACTGTAAGGTTGCAGGATTTGAAACCTATCTGCATGTCGTCTGCGTAAAGAGAATAAAAAATGGCTGGCGGTAATGAAGCACGAAAGGTGTTCATTTTCACTATAAAGAGCGTGCAGCTAAGTACACCTCCTTGAGGTACACCAGTTTCCTGTATAAAAGGTCGCAACAATACATTGCCGATTTTAAAGCGGAAGGTACGTCTGGACAAATAGCTTTCTAGTATGTTTAAGATATTTCTACGAATGCCCATTTCCGATAAGTCTCGCAAGATCCCGTATCGCCACGTTGTGTCAAACGCCTTTTCTACATCGAGAAATATCGATAAGAATAACTGTTTGTGTACAAATGCGTCCCGCATATTTCCTTCAATACGTACAAGATGATCAGTTGCGGAGCGCCCTTCTCTGAAGCCACACTGATAGGGATCAAGCATTTTCTCTGGTCAAATAAATGAGTCGCCGATTTATCATTGTTTCAAACACCTTACAAATGCAACTTGTGAGGGCTATCGGGTGGTAAATTGCCACTGAGAAAGGGTCTTTGCCTTGTTTCAAAAGAGGGACCAAGATGGTTTCCTTCCATGCGGTTGGAAGGCACCCTGCATCACAGATGCTGTTAAAAAGTGTGAGTAGTGCAACTTGCGTATCATTGGGTAAGTTTTCGAGCATATCATACATGATTCTATCAGATCCTGGTGCAGAGCTCTTGCATCCGCTCAACGCAGCTCTCAACTCGGCAGTACTAAAGGGACAATTGTACTGTTCATTCTGTCAACATTTTCTTACAAGTGGCTTACATTCTTCTATTTGTTTATATTTCAGAACGGATTGCGAATAAAGGTTTGAACTTGACACGCTCTGAAAGTGCTCCGCAAGTGAGTCCGCCTGATCTTGCAGTGTATCGCCCCGTGTATTTACCAGAGGGAGTGAATACGTTTGTCGCCCTCTAATTCTATTTACCCTTTTCAACACTTTGGCTTTATCTGTAAACGAGTTTATGCTCGATAAAAATTTCTGCCAACTTTCTCTTCTGGCCTGTCGGCGGGTTCTCCTACCTTGGGAGTTTACTTTCTTAAAGTTTACAAGATTCTCCGCAGCGGGCGAGGCGCGTCGCAACCCCCACGCTTTGTTCTGTTTTTTACGAGCGATCCTACAATCGTCGTTCCTCCATGGGACACGCCGTTTGCACGGCAAGCCATTTATTTCTGATATGCATTCAGATGCGGCATCTAATATGAAGGCTGTAAGAGTGAGTGAGTAAAGACTTTATTTGAAAACAAGGTATTGACGGATGACTTTGTTGTTTGGCAGCCACGAGCCCCTGGGCCCGGGCGGCTTCTTCAGCTCTCTCGATGACCTTGGCCTGCAGGTCAGGGTCGGAGCTGAGCAACACGGCCTCCCACTGCTCAGTACTACTTATTTCGTGATTTGTGTGATTTTCGGCTGGGCACGACCACATAATATGGAATAGATCCGCTTTTTGCTTACAATGCTTACATGTATTAGGGTATTGGTCCGGGTAGTAGTAGTGATAGGCTACGGGGTAGGGGTAGGTGTTCGTCTGAAGTCGTCTCCAAGCTACTTCTTGTCGCTTGTTAAGCGATTTGTGTGCTGGCGGGTACTCTGCCCTGGCTAACCTGTAGTGCTGAGTTATTTCCTGGTAACTGACCATGCGATCCCTCCCTGACCCTAGCGTGAGCCGTCCGGGTGCTCGGTTGGCGAGTCCTCGAGCGGCGGTGTGGGCGGCATCGTTGCCAGGTAGGGAGGAGTGTGCTGGTGCCCAAATGATCTGGATTGGTCGTGGGTGTTGGTTTGTGTCTATTATGTGTTTTACGGGAGCCGAGACCCGACCTTTCGCAAAATTGCGTACTGCTGCTCTGGAATCGCTAATAATGTAATGACAATGTGTGGAGGCTATTGCCAGAGCGACAGCCGCCTCTTCCACTGTTTCGGAGCTTCTGGTGCGAATTGAACCACCAGCGCGTATTTGACCTGAGGAGTCCACCACTGCAAGGGACATGCAGTTGCGTTCTATGTATTCTGCTGCGTCGACATAGACTACGTCTTTGAAGGAGCGGAATTTCTGATGTAGGGCTTTGGACCGCTCGGCCCTCCTTTCCTTGTGGAATTCGGGGTGCATGTTTTTAGGGAGTGGATTAATTTTGAGATGGCGCCTCTGATCGTGAGAAATGTCTACTTTAATGCTTTGCATCGACTCGCAGTTGATGCCGAGATTCTGGAGGATGTTTCGCCCGGCGGCACTCTGAGCTAGCCTTTCGTATTGAGATATAAGGTGCGCTTCTACTAGTTCATCGAGGGTGTTGTGCACACCTAGGGCTAGCAATTTAGCGTTGGCCGTTCTTATAGGTAGCCCAAGAGCCTGTTTATAGGCCCTCCGGATAATCCCCTCTATTTTCTCTCTCTCAGCCGCTTTGAGGCAGAGGTACGGGGTGATGTAGGTGATGCGGCTGAGAACGAAGCCTTGTACCAACCTTATGAGGTTGGCTTCTTTCATGCCAGAGTGTCGGTTGGCAATTCTTGAAATGAGTCGCATCGTCTGCTGAACGCATGCTTCCAGTTTATGAATTGTGTTGCCGTTGCGCCCGTGAGCTTGCATGAAGAGGCCTAGTACACGGATGGTGGTCACCACCGGGATCGCGCCTCCTCCGGCTCGCACAGTGATTTCTGGGGATGGCGCAGTGTCGGATTTGCGGTTTGTAGGGGCTCTGAGTAGGAAGAGTTCTGATTTTTGCGGGGAGCAGGCGAGGCCTTTGTCGGTAACGTACTTTTCAACCGTGTCTACAGCTTGTTGCAGCGTGGTTTCTATATCTCCATCGCTACCTTTAACCACCCACAGGGTAATGTCGTCGGCATACAGACTGTGGTGTAGACCTGGAATCTGATTAAGTTGTTCCGGTAATCTGATCATCGCTAAATTAAAGAGGAACGGGGATAAGACTGATCCCTGCGGTGTGCCACGACTTCCAAGAGGGATCTTGTCCGATTGTAGTTCTCCTATTCTTAGTTCCGCTGTGCGGTGGTTGAGGAAATCTTTGATGTAGTTGTAGGTCCTCTGGCCCACACCTAGGTACTGCAGATTCTCTAGTATAGCCTGATGCGCTACGTTGTCAAAGGCCTTTATAAGATCAAGGCCCAGGACAGCCCGGGTACCATTCTTGGTTATGTGGTCCAGAACTTCGTGTTTAAGCTGAAGCATGATGTCTTGGGTGGAAAGTTTTGGACGAAAGCCAATTATGGAGTTCGGCAATAAGTTGTTGTCCTCCGCAAAATTGTGGAGGCGGTTAAGTATAACGTGCTCCATGAGTTTTCCTACGCATGAGGTCAGAGAGATCGGGCGTAACTTCTCGAGCTGTAGTCGCTTACCATGTTTAGGTATGAATATTATTTGTGCATGCTTCCACTGCGAGGGGATAGAACCTGTTTCCCAACAGCGGTTGAAGTACTCTGTTAGGGCAGTGATAGATACGTCGTCTAGATTTCGGAGGGACTTATTCGTTATTCCATCGGGGCCTGGTGCAGATTTAGTTCGGATTTTGAGCAAGACGGCTCGTACTTCAGCCTCTAGGATGGGTGCGTCTAGGTTAAGATTCTCCGGACCAGTGTATGGTTTCTGGGGGATGGGCATTTGTGCCTATGTACCGGGTTTTGAGCTCTGTTAGGAGCTCGTCGTTCGTGCCCTGGTATTGGTGAGTGATCTTATTGAGGCTTTTCCTCTGCTCGGATTTACTCTTATCCGGGTCCATAAGGTATCGGAGGAGATTCCACGTTTTGGCTAGACCGAGTTGTCCCTGCATGCTGTCGCATACCTTTTCCCATTGGTTTTTGGTTAATTGGTTAGCGTATTCCTCGATTTCTATGTTAATTTGCGCGATGCGCAAGCGGAGTGTATGGTTTAGTTTATTCTGTTTCCAGCGGGTTTGCATGCTATTTTTGGCTTCCCACAAGTGCAGGAGGCGGCTATCCACCTCTACCAGACCATCGTCTTCAGGGATTTCCCTCGTGGCGCGTTTCACGCAATCTCTGAGATCGCCGATCCAGGCCTCGAGATCGTTTATATGCTCGGTGGCGGTTGTCTCCCGAATCTGGCGGAAGCGGTCCCATTCCGTGAGCGAAACTCGTTTGCCCTTCTTGCGGGGTGGACCCGCCTGAATGTGGATTTCTATGATATAATGATCGCTACCGAGGCTTTCCCCGGTATTAGTCCAATCATAGTTGCCTATGTTTTTCATGAAAGTTAGGTCGGGAGTGGTGTCAACACTGACACTATTCCCGATACGGGTGGGTGTCTGGGGGTCTGTGATGAGAGTCAGTCCCTGTTGTTGGGCTTCTAGCCAAAGATTACGACCTTTGACTACCTCTGTGCGGTAACCCCATGCAGTGTGGGGAGCGTTAAAGTCACCTAATAATAATATGGCCTTTTGTTGGGAGATTTTGAGAACCTTCCTGAATAGAGTTCCGAACTTGTGACGTCGGCACTTTGGGCTACTATAGACATTAAGAATGAATATGCTTTCATCCTCCTTACGTTTAGGAATGAGTTCAATAAAGACGTGGTCTATGTCGACTTCTTCAATATCATGTTTAATGACTGTTAGATTTCTGTGAACTAGAATAGCGGTGGTGGAATCCGACCCAGAAGCATTATAGGATTTGTACCCTGCCAATTTTGCGTGGCCCCCCGTCTCCTGAAGGGCAATGATATCAGGGGCCGCCTTACCCCGAAGTAACTGCTGAAGGTTTCCCCGTTTGCGGCGAAACCCACGGCAGTTCCACTGCCAGATATTGTAGTTAGGAGTGTGAGCCATTTTGAGGTGGCGAGGGTTCAGCGATCGGTTTGGAGATTTCGGATAGGGGTGGACGGTCATAGGGTTTGGATGCCACGCCCTTAAGGGAGCCGGAGGCCGTGGATGTAAATCTCGACTCCCAGCGAAGTACTTTGGCTTCGGTCGCGGCTGCCCGAGATTCTAGGTTGGTGGTTCTGGTTTCCAGAGCGTCTAGACGTGCGCTTATTTGTTGCAAGTGGGCACCATTCTCCTGATGTTGCTGAAGCATCTGGTTGGCAAGTTCAGTAATCATATGTTCTAGTTTCTCGAATCTTGGGGATATGTCTGAAGAGTTGTCTGTATGATCTTCTGCCTTACGTTTATGTGGTGGTGCTGTGGTGTTGAGTGAGGGATTAGATGGTGGGGTTGGGCGCGGCGTTTGACTGCGCTCCTGTTGTTTTTGTTGTAATCGGGTGATTTCTGCACGCTGCTTAGTGATTTCGGTTCTCTGTTGTTCTATTAACTGCCTCATTTGTTGGAGTTCTGCCTCGAGAGCTTGCATCTTAGGATACTGAGCATTGGGAGAAGAGACCGTGTTAGCCCAGCTCACCTGTGGACCGCTGTTGGTCGGGGTCGTTCGTCTCCCGGAACTCGACCGGTTCCGCGACGTCCCGTCGGAGTCGGTGGCACTCGGAGTTGAGCTTAGTCTCGGGTAAGACCGAGATCGGCTCCTACTGTTCGATCCTCCAGGAAAAAAGCTTGCACTGGTTTCTTGGCTGTTCTGCGTCGATCGGCGTTCTCGCGATCTACTTTGCCTGCGCTCGTTAGGGTGGTTCAGTGCTTCCACCGAGAGTTTCTGCCAGTGTCGTTGTCGGATGATGTAGGGGATTTGGAAACGTTTCCTGCATTGCTTTGAGCCGGAGAGATGGTTGCCGTTGCAAATAGCGCATACTAGTTCGCAGTCATGGTCTGTTGGCGGGTTTTGCTTGCCGCACCGGATACAACATTTTTCGTTCGGGGTGGGGCACACATCGTCCCGGTGGCCGACTTTTCGGCAGATTCCGCACACTTCGATCTTCTTCTTGTACAGAAGGCATCGGTACGTAGTATTTCGGTAGTTGACGTAGTGTGGTACTTCTTCACCTTGAAAAACGATGATAACTGAGGACGTCTTGCCCATGCGCCTGGCGTGCAGGACCCGGGGGGTATTACGCGCCAAACTTCTAATAATGTCTTCTTGTGTGTCGTAGTCCGGAATCCCATGGATGATTCCTTTTGCCGAGTTTTCGGGCGCCGTAATGTACGTAGTCATGCTGAATCTCTTCTCCTGTAATTTGAGCTCCTTGATTTGGCTGTATTTGACGGCGTTGTCTTCTCTTGGTGTGCTGACAATAATGATATTTTGGCTGGTGTTGATTCGGATCGTGTCTTCTAGCTGCGTTGCCACTTCCAGAGCGGCCGTTCTCATGATGTTGCCGGTGATGAGCGCGGAGCTCCAGCCGGCTCTATTGAATCCGTCACGCGGTCGGAGAACCACTTTGAAGTCGTCTTCCGGCAGGGGTGGGGGCTTCGGCACTTGCCGACGCGGACGGGACGACGGCGTCTGCGCTACCGAATTAGTTCTTGTACGCGGTATGGCTTTGGATTCGTTAAGGCTTGGTTTGCTTCGCTGTAGGGTCTTATGGGCGGCGAGCCATCCTGCCTCGTTTAGTTCTTCCTGGGCGATTTCAGTCCCCTCCACTTCTATTTCCATAGTTGCCTGATTAGTTGGTAGAGATGCCGGGCTGCCGAACCGGCGTTAGGGTTAGCGCGGCGGCCGGCGAACCGGGCACGAAATGTGGCGTTTTATGGATGGATATGGAAGCACTTGCCGAGATGGTGATCTCGTCGTGGTCCTGATGACTTCCCGCAGTAGTGGCTATGGTTACTTCCAGAAAATCTATAGGCTGACGGTCGCTGTGAGTGGAAAAAGCCGGAGCTCCATGTGAGGTACTTCTACATTTCTTCTACTTCACTGCAGCATCAATTCCTAACGAAGACATGTCAGCCCATGAGATACTATTAAGAGTTCGAAATTTCACCCGATAAGCTGTCTCAATCTTCCACCTAGGAGCTTGTGGTGGATATTCGTTTTCTTTAGGTGATCCTAGCAGTATAGGGAAGTGATCGCTCCCGTAAGGATTGTTCATTACTTCCCATTCGAGTTCAGGCAGTATACACGGGGAAACTCGCCTAAGATCAATTGAAGAGAAGGTTCTGTTTGGAAGACAGTAATATGTGGGTGCCTTCTTATTCAGCAGACACGCACCGGAAGACAAAAGGAACTGTTCAACGAAACGACCTCATGCATCGATACGAGAGTCTGCCCACAAGCTGCTAAGTGCATTGAAATCGCCAAGAACAACATAAGGTTCTGGCAATTGATATTTAAAGGATTGAAATTCATGTTTCGTTAATTTGTAATGTGGAGGTATGTAAAGAGAGCTAATCGTGATGAGTTCGTTTAGGAGAACAGCTCGAACTACCACTGCTTCAAGAGGCATTTGCAGCTGTAAAGGTTGGCACGCTATACTTCTATGAGTGACAATGGCAACACCGCCCGATGATTCGACGGCATCATCGCGATCTTTGCGAAAAGTTATATACTGTCGGAGAAAGTTTGAGTGTTTTGATTTTAGGTGTGTTTACTGTAAACACAGCACTTTAGGATTGTGTTTGTGGATGAGTGCTTGTACGTCATCAAGGTTTCTAAGAAGACCTCTGACGTTTCATTGCATAATTTGTGTATTAATATTTAAAGTAAATTGGTGCTGTGTGTACGGAAACGGAAGTGATGCCTTAGTTTACAGAGCTCTTTTTTACAGACCCTGTAACGGAGATGTGACCCTTTTTGGAGCATTCGAGAGAACCTCGCCGCCCCTTAGGCGCTTGGCGCGCCTTGAGGATACGTGTAGTGTCCGTTGCCTCTTGTGAGGCGCTGGACACGTGCTCTTGCGAGCGAGAAGTTACCAGAGAGGGTCCCGCCTCGGAGGGCAATACCCCTGCGCCCACCAACCCGGAGGTCGATGAGGCTCCCTGAGGGATTTGGCTGCGCCAGCTATTACCAGCGCTGGAAGGGGCCGGGGAGGTTGTGGCAGCCTCGGCTGCGCCCACTTCGGGGTCGATGGTCCCTCATTCTGGGTTGACGGAGCAGTTGACGGATCTCTTTACCATCTCGCCTCATCTTCGTTTAACATTGATTACATTCTTGTCACTGAAGCCCTCCAAGAGTTCAGCCTCAGTGAGCTCCATCAAGTCATCGTCGGAGACAACACCACGGGTGGTGTTCATCGTGCGGTGCGGGGTTATAATTACTTGGGCTTCCCCAAATGACGCTAGTTTTGACTTATCTTCTTATTGTTTCTGATCGCGGAGCTCGAAGAGGAGATCACCGCTTGCCATCCTCGACGCCTTATAACCTGGACCAAAGACTTTAATCAATGACTTCGAAACAAGGAAGGGTGACATCGTTCGTACTGGTTTATCTGGTTTTGCAGAATGAATGACATGGAAACGTGGGAAGGATTCTTTTTGGCGGCCAAAAAACTGGAAAACTTCATCGGTGCGCCCCTTTTTCTGAGGGCGATCAGGCAGTTGAGGGCAGGAATTATTCATAGAGGAATGTGTAGTTTTCGGCAATAACGCCAGCCACCCAGCGTGCAGCCCTACAAGGGGACGCTGCAGCAACTGTAAAAACTGGTCCTGCAAACGCCAGCTGTACGTAATTACTATACCCAATATGAAATAACCTAGGTTGGCTATTGACACAAGGTTAACCCTTGCTGCCTGGAAATATTGGAAGTAAGCGGAACATAGGAGAAGAGAGGAAAGATGAAAAGTCAGAGAATGAGGAAGGCTGGAGGGAGAGAGAGACAGGAAAAGGCAACTACCGATTTTCCCCGGGTGGGTCAGTCCGGAGGTGCCGTCTACGTGAAGCCGAGGCGAAAGGGGTGTGTTGCCGCCGCCGAGGGGCCGTAAAGGTTCAAACACCCGGCATTGGCCCAACCCCCAGGATCCCCTTTTCCCCGGACATGGCTACGCCGCGCACGGTTACACGCGGGAGGGTCCAACCCTCGTGTGCTCGGGTACGTGGTGTCGCAACACACCAAACGTCTGCTGACGCAGACGCCCCTGCAGGGTCAGTACACTGAACGTAACTGACAAACTTAATTTTTTAGATACCGAAAGAGGACGAATTCGAGGAACGTATAAGTGAATATAACTCATATTCATTAAAATGTAAAACTATTAAGGAGAGAAAAGCTGAAAATAAAAGAAAAGACAAGTTTCTCCAGGCGAGAGCCCATACGCACAACTTCCGCATGACCAATTCCGCGACGGCGGCAGCTGCCGCAAGGGTGTAGTATTTCTTAATGCAAAGTATTGCCACAGGTGTTGATTCACACTATAAGGTTTAGAAACGGCCACTTTAGACGGGCCAGAAAGACGTAGACGCAGGACAAACGAGCTAGCGCTTGTCCTGTCTACTTCTTCCTTCCGTTGCTCCCTGTAAAGCATATCCCTTTTCCAACTTGCATATTCTCTTCTTCTCACCTTCCTTGAGACACAAGCTTCCCAACGGATTTTTTAGATAATTTCTGTCTCCAGGAGGGCATGAGATTGGAACGTAATGTTTTAAAATTGTAACAACAAAAATTCTCAAATTTGAACGTCTTTTTGTCGATCGCATGCACAGCGTTCCCGATAGCAAACCGTCAGTAATCCGAGGCAGATTTGTCCAGTCAGCGAACAAGGCTGGCGATTACGGAAGCAGGGAGGTCCATTCTCTTACGCCTGGGGCTCTCTGCCCCTCTGAGCCATCCGCCGCCGCAGACTGTGAGCTTAACCCATGCATCCGGAGAAACATCACCGTACGTCCTCTACCTCGACATGAAAACTGTTTACAGCGCAAACACATGCAACCACAAAGTATAAGGGACAGGACACAAGCGCTGACTGTCAACTAACTTTTATTAACGGAAGACGGGTGCCTTATATAAGGGGAAAGGCAGAAGTGAAGGGGGAAGGGAGTGATACAATCGGGGAAAATGACGATGCGCATCGATGAACGAACAAACATGCCAGCAGTCAACGCATTCAGACGCAAGAATGCGTCTGAATGCGTTCAGACGCAAGAATCTTGCGTCGGAATGCGTTGACTGCTGGCACGTTCGTTCATCGATGCGCATCGTCATTTTCCCCGATTGTATCACTCCCTTCCCCCTTCACTTCTGCCTTTCCCCTTATATAAGGCACCCGTCTTCCGTTAATAAAAGTTAGTTGACAGTCAGCGCTTGTGTCCTGTCCCTTATACTTTGTGGTTGCATGTGTTTGCGCTGTAAACAGTTTTCATGTCAAGTATGCACCAACTCGCCCAGAAAGAAGTTTTAATGAAGTACCTCTACCTCGCAATATGCACCCAGTGCGCCACGCGGAGCGAAGGGAGGCCCGCGCCCTGGCTATACACAAGCGATACGGAACTTTACCCTCTACAGCCTACACGGACGCGGCTTCTTACTGCAGACGCGCAGCCACAACAGCCACCGTAGTCGTCAAAACAGAACATCGGAGCAGCATTTCGCTCACACGAAACAATCCCCTCCAAGACGAGGAAGCTGCCATAGCCCTCTCGCTCTCCCAAACAGAGGTTGAAGTCATAGTGACCGACTCCAAACGGGCGTGCCGCAACTTTGCTAGCGGCAGAATTCATACCACTACGCTCCGGATCATCAATCAGAAGCCGCCAACGAGATCAATCATGATCATCTGGGCGCTAGCTCATCAAGGCATTCCTGGCAACGAGGTCGCCAACCACGTGGCTCGAGATCTGACCCACCGAGCCGACGCCGAGGAATCTGAACCTGAGCGCATGCACCCTCTAATCTCTCACCAAGACATCACACAACACTACAAGCTAACCCGCAGATCATATGCACCCTCCACAAGTCACTACCGAGAGAGCAGGAGCGATTCCTCCGAGCTCTACAGGTTAATACATTCCCCCATCCAACCAGAAATCACCTCATACACCCTACAAAATTCGCTCCGCAATGCCGCTTCTGCGCAGAGCCCGGGTCCCTCAGGCACATAGTAGGGGGTTGCAGAGCGGCACCATTAAATCCTCCGAACCCTTACCCCACTAACGAGCTTTGGGAGAGAGCCTTGGCCAGCTCGGACCTCGAGGATCAGCAACGGCTGATTGCGAGGGCCCAGGACGCGGCCCGAGCTCAAGGCATTCTGGAATGAAGACGCCTCTCCAAAGCTGCATTTACCTAATAAAAATGTTTATGCGCTCTCTCTCTCTCCGTCAAAGGAGCGTTAATAAGAAAAATGGCACATCTTCCTGGGATGGGTGTATGCCAAAGCATTTTGCCACGAGGAGAATGATAAAGCTCTTGAATAAAATGCTGAATATTCCTTCGGCGCATGATACATAGGGAGTGCTGATATCAAAGGAAGCCAAGAAACAAAGAGAGAGAGAGAGAGAGAGAGAAACATTTATTCGAACCATCGAGGTGGTTGCACTTGAGGTCGAGTGGATGGTGTCCTTATTCCAGGACTCCACTGGCCATGGCTGCTCGACGTACTTTCTGGATGAGAGCTTCTTTTCCTGCCAGGGTATCGCTGGTCAGCTGTACCTCCCACCGCTCAAATGACGTGCTAGGCGTCTTTGAGTGTTGAGATTTGCCCCCGCACCCCCACGAGATGTGAAAGAGTGTAGGGCGTGTGTTGCCGCACCAGGGCCAGATGCCGCGATATGTATGTGGGAACATTTTACTGCATCTGTGTAGGTTTGGAAATGTGTTGGTCTGAATAAGTCGGAGAACTACGGCATCTTCAGTGTTGAGCTTTCTGTGAGGCGGAGGATAAATCCCGTGGCTGAGTCGCTGGATCTCGAGTCGCTCACAGTAATTGGATGGCAGGGGCATGAAGTAAAAGGGTGGGGATTGATGAGATGATTCGTCTTGCCCCGCTTGGTTGATTAGCTCTCGTGCTAGGGCGTTCGCCCTTTCGTTCCCCTCCAGACCCACGTGGCCCGGCGTCCACGTAATTTGATGGTATTCTTGCAGCCTCGGGCCTCGAATCTGAGCCGCCAGCAGCGGTGTTCGCCCGTTGGAAAAGTTACGGCAGCCCTGTTGCTTGTCGGTAACGACATGGACTTCCCTGCCTACCCTGTCTTCTTGCTTTATTACCAGCGCCGCGGCTATGGTCTCAGCCGCAGCTGGGGTCTCTGCGGAGGCTGCGAGGATCAAGGATGCTGCGAGGGTCAAGGAGTTGTCTCTCCCGTTCACGGCGGCTACAGCGAAGAGGCCCCCTACAGGGTACGCCGCCACGTCCACGTACGTTACGTACGGGTCACTATTGAATTGTCGGCGCTGTCTGTCGACGCGAGCCTTGCGTCGTCCTTCATGGAGTTCATGGATTATGTGCTTGGGTATCGGGTCGCCTTGATCTTGCCTCTGACCTCAGGCGAGAGTGACCGTTGCCCATCGAGGGCACGGAGCTCCGTTGCGGTTGCGGTCTGGTGGATGATGGCTGTGCCCAACGCCATCTTCTGTAGTCTGGTCTTTTGCGAAGCCATAACCGCGTCCGACAGCTCAGCGAAGGTGTTGTAGATCCCGAAAGCCGCTAACTTCTGGTTTGAGGTGGCGACAAGGAGACCCAGGGCCGTTTTGTACGCGCCTCTGATGATGGCATCGACTTTTTCTTGGTCGCGTTTGTTTATCGAGTGATAGTGATACGGCATGCTATACGTTATTCTGCTGATCATCAGAGACTTGGACGAGGCGAAGCGTGTCCTCTTCTCGCATGCCCTTGCGGCTTCTTGTAATTCGATTTACAATCCGCGAGATCTGGTTGGTAGCAGACCTTAGGGTTTGGAGGGTGTGCGAGGCTTTCAGGTTGCTCTGGATCCAAAAACCCAGAATCCTAGTCTTATTGCCTTCCGTGATCTTCTGGCGCTCCAGATAGAGGTCGATAGGTCCGGGGGACTTGTAGATTCCTCCTCCGTGCACCCGGATCACCTCGGACTTTTTGGGTGCACAACGCATCCCGCTCGCTGCCGCAAATATCTCCACGGCTCTCGCGGCCTATTGAAGGGTCGCCTCTATTATTGAGTGCTTTCGTCTCACGAAATGGAGGCATCGGTGCGAGTGTAATGATTAATTAATTGATTGCCCGTAATCTTGGTTGCGCATTTTAGGTACAAAACACGATGACTGTTTCGTTGCCAGGCGCATGTGATCGCCTTCTTATATTTAGTACCAGATACCCTGTTTATGTGTAAGTGGCCTCCAATACGGACAATTATATACGCTGCGGGGAATAGCGAGTTTCGAATAATAAGTAGCTTCAGAAATTTGACAGATAATGTTTTGAAGTAGGACATGCTCTAAAGTTGGACTTTGCTTGCTTTAATTTTGTCTCAATAAAGAATCGATTGATCTTATAAAATATTTACATTCGAGTACCCAATATGGCCGCCTTAATCATTAAATTCAGCAATACAAGTAAACTGATAAAATAATTTATTTGAGTCTGCTGCAAAGAATATCGTTGTTTTAAAAGAAAAGGTTAGGCGTGCGGGCATGGGCACACGAAGAACAAAACGAAAAGCACAAACGCCGGGATTGGTGTGGTTTGTTACCCTCATTTTGTCTCCGTCTATGCATGCCTGACTTTTTTGTAACCTGACTCCCCACCAACTAGCTCAACCTCCCAACCTTTTCTTGCATCTTCTCTGTTCCGCGCAAAGTACTCTTGAAGCGCAAGGTGCGAGTCTACATTGGTCTGAACAAATTCTTTCGTTCCAGCTAAACCCAAGCTTAATTCATCCAGCCGCGAACTGGAGCTCGGAACTCCGCCAAATGTCCGGAAGATATAGCTTCGTCAAACACAGATCCTATTTACGGGACCCAGTTGTAGTACAGGAAATGAAGATGAGAAAATATTATTTCGTAAATAGTTGTTTAAAGACAATCGACTGTGGGTGGGAGAAACACAACTATGAGAAACAAATCCGCAGTTTCACTAAGGTAGCTTTGGCAAACTTTGTCCGCGCACTCGAGGCTTGACTGAGGTGGGGCTTCATGTTCTTGTGGAGTAAATACAACACTTGAAGCTAAATCGATCGATTCGGCTGGCACAGACGGCTCTTACATAAAACAATATGATGTCCTAATATTTCTTCGTTTTTCACTTAAAGGGAATGAGGAAATTTTTAAGGTTGTGCGCACGCTATGGAATGGCTAGCTTGCACTTTGCACTGCGGCGCAGTGCTTAGCGAAGTTCTCCTCCGGTTCTACTTATTAACATCCTGTTTGTTGTAGAATCACCATATGCATTCGGCTAAGGCATTCTGTTCCTGGCTTAGACTTCCAGCTTCTAGGAACGCAGCAGCGACAGCGCAGAGGGTGTCAACGCCGAGCTCAACATACCCTTAACGCAGTTGTGCAAATGTGTGCAGCGGGTACTGATCGCGTACTGTCTCGGATCAAGGGCGGCAAAAGTGGCCATCTGTCGATGTTCCCTATAACTAAATCGTGAGAGATTTCTCGCTTCTCGTTCTTATTTTTCGGTTAAACCGTTCTTATCATTTTCATGCTTAGTTTTTCCTTTCACAGTGACCCAAGGCATTGCATGTTGGGTGAAAAGTGAATTATTTAAATAATATTTGATAAAAGCACCGTACTATGAAGCTTTTTCACTCCTGATTGCACCTTGGCCTGCATAGAAACTGTGAGCTGACATGTGCCAATAAAGCAGGTTGCCTCGACACTGTTTGACGCACGAAGAACTACGAAAGTACTGTGACTGCTGGACACTTTCAGGGAAACCGAAATAATGCAACACATTATAAGAAGCTCCAAGTCCTACGTAAAAAAATGATCAAATTGTTCCGAAAGTTATCAAGAATAGCAGCGACCGACATTTCAGTTGTTTACGAAATATAATAGGGTAGCAGCAAATGAGATATGCTATAGTAAGTTACTGCAGAAATCGCACCAACACCGCCTTTAAATATAAAATAATGAAGGTACCTCCCGTTATTATGAAAGGCATGCATCATTCAGCGCTTAACGAACAAGCACTACGAGGGAAAAAAAACTTTACTTTTAGAAGAAAATAGGCCGTGGCAGTACTTTTCAGGCCGGGAGGGGCGTTTTAAAAGCGGAGTAATGACGTTCGGCTGAAATGGAATGCAACAATAAACCACAATGTAATAATGTAACAACCCGATATGGGGTAACACTGTGCGGAGAAAAGCATATGTCGCCTAGAAAAAGACAAGGTCACTTGTCGAAACCTTGGCTCCCGCTTTTATCTTGTTATCGTTGTGCTCACGGAAGCGATATGTAGTTATTTAGATGTCATTTTTATTGCGATACAGCAATTATACCGACACACCAGCTGAATTGCTGCCGCCGCCGTCGTCGTTGGTGTCGCCGTGGTATTTGGTACAAAGTCTGAGTGCGATAAAGTCACGGCGTCGCGCCGTGTCCTGTAGGTGCAAGGGAAAGCGTTCGAGGGTGAGCAGTCAAGGATGGTGGCTTGAGTTCACTCGCATCCGCCGTCTTCTCGCGCGTCCATGAGGGGGAGCGGGGATATGTGGGCGCACTACCACGGAAGGAGGAGGGTGAGCGAATTGGCATGCTTCTGCTTTTCTATTCCTGCCATGGCTGCGCATGGCAATGCAGAGCGCGGCTGCGTGCACCCAATCTTGGGGGAAATTTGCGATAGGTTCAAAGCCTAGACAACCTCAGACGGCTGAGAGCTTCGTCTACGCTGTCTTCTCGTGAGCCCAGTTCGCGTCGAAGCGAAAGCCAGCACGAAGGTCAATTTGTTCACCGCTTCTGGTACTTCTGCTCTTCTATTGCTGCCATGGCTGCGCATGGCAATGCGGAGCGCGGCTGCCTGCGCCCTATCTTGGGGGAAACTTGCGATAGGTTCAAAGCCTAGACAACCTGAGACGGCTGATAGCTTCGAGTACGCAGTGTTCTCGTGAGCCTAGTTCGCGTCGAAGCGAAAGTCAGCACGAAGGTCAATTCGTTCAACACTGCTGGTAATTCTCATTACTTCAGCGTCCTGATCAGTAATGTCCGTGGTCATTGCGTGAGCTTCTTGCTCTCCTGCATGAGTGTAAACCATGCTTGTTAGTTCAGTTCAGTAAGCGCATGTTAACGTTAGTTTATCCGAGGTAATTCGTGCATTTGTCTAATAATTCGCTATCGCAATCAATGCTTCATTCAGCTCCCGGCCGAAACTTCGACTCTTTTTTGGTATCTTGTGAATACGTGTAGGCAATATGTGATTCTGTAGACTGCACTAAAATTGCTATTTTGGGAAGGTTTGATTTTGTTGGTATGTTTAGTATTCGAATGCGATGTATGAATCTTTTTGCGGGACATGCGCTGCTTTTCCATAGAGAAAAAGAAATAAAACGAAAACAGGTATTTTTGATGCACTATACTGTTTAGTTTGAGTGAGGAATTCATATGTCAATTGCACTTTTGCAGCCTGGCAGTTTATTAACCCGTTACTCGCCTACCCCGAGCTCTAATCGTCGCACGAGTTTGTACGAATATCGCCAACGACGAGTCACACTCGTCCGGCCCGATTTTCCGCTCATTCCTCCGCCCACAAAGTGCCACAGTCGTCAATTGCTTTGCTTGTAATTTTCAACTTTAGATGGCGGTTGTTGTCTATGAAAAACCGCATTTCATGCCTTCTGCCTGTCTTTTAAGCCTGACAACCGTAATTTTATATTGGCGCTTCTCAAGAGGCTTGCTGGTGGCGGCGATGCTCCAAGAAAAAAAGGTGCTTCTTCGAGCAGTACAGAAAGCAGCGTTAGTGACGACATGGAATTGTGTCCAACAGAGACTCAGACGTTGTCTTTACCCTGTATATCGCTTCAGATGACGACTAGAGTGACGGCGGTGACGACGACGACGACGACGACGATTCACTGAGCTGTGCACGTGTGTGGCAGCGCGTGAAAACCGATAAACCGCCTCTGCGGTTTCCGTTCAGTGCCCGGAATCTTGCGGCAGCCCACTGACGAGAATAACATTATCGGCTCGTTTCATGTATATTTCGACTGGGGCATCATTGACCTAATTGTCACGGAGGCGAACCATTATACGATAGCGTACTTTGCTGCTCCGGGTTCTACATGAAAACCGGTAGAGCGCGATGAGATTATGGCCATGCTTGCGCTGATAATATTGCAGGGTATTGTCAGCAAACCTCAAGTTGAGATGTACTGGTTTACAAAGAAAATTTTGGAGACACAAGTATTCAGGATGACCATGAGCAGGAACCGCTGTAACGCGTTGATGCGCTGCTTTCATTTCACCAACATGAAAACCGTGGATGAAGCTAAGTATCAGCAACCAAGGCTATAGAAGCAATGTCTCTGGAATTTTCAGTGTGTTGCCATGTATTGCATCAAATAAATACTTCGCCGTTCAGTACGTTCTGGCCCATTACCATTGCATGCATTGAGGGAAATCCACACTCAACAGCAGTTTCTTTTCCTTTATTAATTTCTGTGCTAATTCTAATCAGAAACCAAATATGTAATACATTTTCAGAACAGAATTGCATGGACAAAATTAGGACGACTTAAAAAATTGCCGATTTTGGTACGCTTTTCGGAAGTTCAGTTGGCGGTTAAAGGGTTAAACAGATCGCACGCGCATCGACCGCACATGTCACTGTCCTAAAACGGTGAGAAGCGGCAAGAGAGGCGATAATATCCGCAAGTGCGAAATTTCCATTTCGAATGCCATCTACTACACTGTTCGCTTCAGGAGGACATGGGTACACCCTGCCTCTATGTGCTTGCGCATAGTGTTACCTATGTCGGCACTTCTCACTGTTATAAGCACAGACATGCCGTGAAGTCGATGCTCACGTTTTCTGGCTAAAAAGTGTCGAGGTTTAATTGCCAGCAGAGGAGCCCTGCCTGGCTCTGTGTGTACTTAGCTCCTGTACTTTTCTATAAGTATATTAAGTGAAATGAAATAATGCAAATAAAAACGGAATAAAATTCGCTTTTAATGACAGCCTCTTTAGTGACAAACAAAATTGCCCAAAGGCAAAACTGTGTCTTTTTGAAAGGCTTTACAGCAGCACCTAATGCGATAGGTGATGATGATAATCTTTGGTGTTGGCGGAAGGGCCAGGTGTAGGCAAAGAGCATCACGGCTGTCATAATATGCTGTCATTATTATTTAAATAATGGGTATCGAGACGTGAAGAGAGATATATTAAAGAGAGGAAAGGCAGGGAGGTCAACCAGAGAAGCGTCCGGTTTGCTACCCTACACTAGGGGAGGGGAAAGGGGAAACAGAAAGAGGAAAACGGGGTAGAGGTAATCCTGTGTGTGCACGCAGCAAAGCGCCTTGACATTATTAAGGTCTGAGTCCTGCCCCGCCGATCTGTTAGGCTGCCATCATAATATTCTGCTGTCTGAAGCTAATCATGGTGCTACCTTATAGCTGGTGATGCATGTTGAAGTCACCTGTGAAGACCAAGGAGCCACGGATGGTCAGCAGTACGTTACAGTATGTGGCAGTATATCGTTAAAGTAAAATCCGGTCTTTTTGACTTCGGTACGAGTAGGATGCTGCGGGTGAGCCATGATGCCTACTCAAGACTTGCAAGCACTGAATTGAGAGCGTCCCCCCCCCCCTCCCAGCCCTTTCATTGCACTTCGCGGTGAGAGCGAGTGTAGGTTATTCAAGAGCATTCAAAGAATACTCATCTGCCGGAGCATCATAACCATATGCCGGTCTTCTTCGGGCAATTTGTCATGAACCCGCATTGTGCACTCTACAGCGGCTGCGCAGCTGTATCGCTTGACGTGGGCCCGGTTCCGGCTGTGGCATCGGCTGTAGCATCGGATCTGAATGAAACACGGCTGTATACAGGCCTAAACGCATTCAGTGAAAACTACCTATATACACGCATTGATTAACGACAATGATACATGAGATATGCTGTGAAAAACGATATACTACGAGGAGGTGATATACTAAAATACGTCGCTACATAAGCATTACAGCCTCAGCACGGTCCTTAAGCACAACAGCCGGGAGGCGTGTGCCATACATGTCGCTGCTAACACAGCAGCTGCCTTTCGTGAGTGAATGTGCTAGGAATCTCGTGCCCTTATAACGCGCAATAATTGACTTGTCATAAAGATTTTACAACTAATTTATGGACAAAAATTGGTTCTCCTACAAGAGACAATACCGGTTGAAGGGGAATGTGTTGTCGGTGTGCTAGAGGAACGTGCTTTCTTTTCGTTCAGCTTCTACTTCCTGACACTGCACTGAGACGTGAAGAACGGTCAGCCTGCCACCACATCCAACAAGCAGGGGAGACTCAGCTCCGGTCAGCGGGTAAGAATGAGCGCCCAATGCGTGTCTTGTTCTCAGTTAACAGAACATGACACTTGTTTAGCGCGCTTTTGTCACCGAAGACCAATTTGGTAGGTGCGATTTAAATGAAGTTTCGTAGAGGTTTCATGGTCCCAGATGGATTACCAAACGTTTCTCAGCTTTTTGAGCTGTCGCAAGTCTGTCTGCAAGCATGCTACTCCCTATGCCTCTGGACTTTGGCACCCAACGCTATAATATATTGGTTGGATGCATACACATAGTACACAGAAAGGACAAACCAAGATCTATGCGCTGAAAGATAAACAGGCTAATATCATCAGCAATCTTGAAGGTATAGTAAAAGGAGCGGAAATATTTTATACTGACCTGCTCAGTACTCAAAGGAGTCATGATACCTCCATTCGAAGCAGTAATGAACAGGTTTGAAGAAACTTTTCCTATAACTAGCGATGAGTTCAGAAGGGCCTCGCAAGACTTGAAACGAAAAAAAGCGGCAAGCGAAGATGGAATAACAGTCGATTTAATAAAAAATGGAGGAGACCTAATGCTAAAAAAACTTGCGGTTTTCCATAAGAAGTGTTTATTAGCTTCAAAGGTCCAGAAAACTCGAAGAATGCAAAGATTATACCAATCCACAAAAAGGGAGACGTTAAAGACGTTAAAGACAATAGGCCCATTAGCTTACTTCATCGATTATGTAAAATATTCTCCAAGATAACTTGCAATAGAATAAGGGAAGCTCTAGACTTCACCAAACTAAGGGAACAGGCTGGCTTCACGAAGGGATACTCTACTATGGATGACATGCACGTCAATAATCAGGTAATCGAGAAATCCGCAGAGTTCAATCAGCCTCTCTACGTGGCTTTCATAAACTAGGAAAATGCATCTGATTCAGTGGAGATATTAGCAATCATAGAAGCATTACGTAATCAGGGAGTACACACATCTTAGGTAAATATCTTCAAAAATACTACGGAGATTCACCAGCTACCATAATTGTACACAAGAAAAGTAGGAAGATAACTATAAAGAAATGGTTCAGAGAAGGAGACACAATCTCTCCCATGCTATCCACTTTGCGCTTGGAGTATTCATGCTAATAAACTAGGAAGGCTTAGGAGTAATGATCGATGGTGAATATCTCAGCAACTTCGGTTTGCAGATGACATTATTCTATTCAGCAACACTGCAGACGAGTTAAAGCAAATGATTGAGAACCTTAATAGAGAGAGTGTAAGAGTGGGGTTGAATATTGTTATGCAAAGGTCAAAAATAATGATCAATAGCCGGGAATGGAAACAAGAATTCAGGATCGCCAGTCAGCTTTTAAGACTCTGTGAAGGAGTTGGTTTAACTACGTCAATTAATCACAGGGAGCCCTGATCATGAGAAGTAAATTCATAGAATAAAAATTGGTTGCATCGCATACGGCAGACATTGTCAGCTGCTCACTTGAAGCTTGAAACGAAGGTGCACAATCAGTACATTTTAGCGGTGCTGACATATGGGGCAGAGACTTGGCGAATGACAAAAAAGCTTCAAAAAAAGTTAAGGACCGTGCAAAGAGCGATGGAACGAAGAATGCTAGGTATAAGATTAAGAGACAGAAAGAGAGAGGCTCGGATAGGAGAGCAAACGGGTATAGCCGATATTCTAATTGACATTAATAAAAAATGGAGCTTGTCAGGTGATGTAATGCACCTGTTGGATAGCCGTCGGACCACTAGGGTTACGGAATGGGTACCAAAAGAAGGCAAACACAGTCGAGGACGGCAGAATACTAGGTGGGACGATGAAACTAGGAAATTCGCGGGTGCTAGTTCGAATAGGTTGGCGCAGGACAGGGATAACTGCAGATCGCAGGGAGAGGCTTTCGTCCGGCAGGGGAAATAAAATAGGCTGATGATGATGAGTACATGTAATTCGCTACTGGAGTCTTACGTTTCAATACAGACATTAACGCTCGTACTACGTTCAGAGAGCCTGTAGATATAAAAGTTTCATATAGATATAATGTCTTAATGTGCTTTAAGCCAAGAGTAATGTAGCATTCTCTGCCGTAAAGCTGCTCATCTCTGCGTGCAGAACAATGCATTCCGAGAAAGATGGCCCGACTGCCCCGCACGTTACACTAATAGGTTACTTTGGTGCGTGAGTAGAAAATTCGGCCTAGGAGTACTTCCAATTGAGTTCCAGAATGTTCATACGGATGTATGCTTTCTAACTTCGACAAGTGGCGTGTCACATTTCATCAGTGCCAATGCCAGAATCACGGTTTCAACTGCCCTACTGGAGCCATGAGTGGATGCACATGTAGTGGGATATTCATCGCTAAGCTTCATCACGTATAGTGAGCAAGGCATTGTTCCTGAAGGGCGGTTTTGAAATGGTGTGGCAGACGTCAAATCGTTAGCGATTTCATAGCAGGGGTGTTCAGCATATAAAGTCTCTATAGGACTTGTTCTGAAGTTGCCTATGGCCAGGCGAATTCCTAAATGGAGAACGTAAACCAAAATCACCAATTCCGTTGGAAATGCAGAGAGATACATCGCGGAACCATAATCCCAATGTGACCGTACGATGCCCCTGTACAGGTTCCTTAGGCAATCCCGTCACTGCCCTATGTAGCTTGCCCAGGAATAGTAAGAATGTTCATTGCTTTTAAACATTAGGCTTTCAGATACTTAATATGGGAAAACAATGTATGTTTGAAGTCAAGTATGACACCAAGAAATTTGTGCTGTGTGTTCAAAGATAAGCCCTGACTATGGAGCTGGATACTCGGCTCTGGGGCTAAGCCCTTGCTTGTAGAGAGGACGCAGGAGTTTTTCTGAGGATTGAGTTTAAGTCGTCTAATTTGCCTATCTTGAGAGCTTGTCCAACCACAACAGGACGTGTAGCTCACAGACTGCGATGTTACACGATTTAAAACGAATCTGCCCAATTCATGTGAGTTGGCGTTGTCTTCAGCTTAACGCTTAACTAATCTTGAGAAACTGTTTAATACAATTCCATTTTTTGTTACCATTGTTCCATAGCACAATGTCCAAATACTTACTTCCCCGACATGACTGTCGAATAATATTTGAGATGACCTTAACATGTGAAGTCTCACTACGCCAATTTATAATGAGAATTTTTCGATAAATCAACATTTAAACTAGTGCTGAAAAAACAGCTGCGGCGTTAAAGGCTTCATGCTTTTCAAGCCTGAACCCATAATTTCTACTACATATGATGTCCCCAGCGAGATGACGCAGTGCATGTACAATATTTAGGCGATCTCATTTCAGTTGCAGATTTGCGGTGCTGCATGATAGGAAACTTGTCGACTCTCAATCCTCTGAGTCCTGCTTTGTAAAATACGGGACGTCGTCGATGCTTTCTACGGTGTTTTGGACGAATCACTTCATTCTCGGCGCATGTTTTGTTGTGAGTATGATCCATGTTTGAGGATTTTCATTATCATGCATAATTCCTTGTTGCCACCGTCGTTAATTTTACGAGCATCTTAATGGACTATTGCTCGGAAACACGCTTTACATTGTGTCGTTATTAATTTATGTGAAACAGCGAATGAAATCCTTCTATTCTGAATAAGGAGAACCAACGAAGAGACTCTGTATGTAACATCAAAAGTTTACGAAAGCCTGATGCGGAATCTGCGATTCTAATTCTATTCTGAAAGATCAACAGCGGCCGCTTAGAACTGATTACTGAACCTTCCTACACGAGAAGAGAATGTGCGCTGCTTATTTTCTGTGGGTTCCGCCAATGTATTTTCCATGGGGGCACCGTGTGCAAGTTACGGAAAACTGTAATGCACAGAAAGTTTAACGCACGCACCGCTGTATTGGATGATTCTCGCTTTGCATTGAAAAAAAGAAAGGAACCATCAACGCTGCTAATATAAACAGCAACGCAATCCATTTGACAGTAATAATGACACCTTTAACCTTGCCAAACTTGTGCAAATGAAAAATTGTGAAAATAGCAGCACATTAATGCGCAAACTTCATTTACATAAATAATCTCCGTTCTGAAAAGGGAAGAAGATGAGGTATTGAAGCGTAAATATTAAAGATAGTTGGCAAGAGACGGCGCCTACGCATTTTGCTAAGTAATAATATTCCACTAATAATCACTAACAGCCTCAAAGGGTGCCTCAAAGTTATACCAGTCTTAGCGTTTTGGAGGGAGACTAAGTGCATCCAATAAATGAACCCTCGCCAGGCGCTAAGGTTGACGGAGACGTTCAAGAAGACAAGGGATAGGACTTCGGCTATACCTGAAGGTGTGGAGACAGTCAGATTGGCGTTCATGGCCGAGGACCCTCAGGTTAGCATTCGTAACGTAAGTGAATACGTGCAGAGCACGTCGCCCTTGTCTTGAGCGCCGGAGTGGCGGCCGCCGGGGCGCTGCAGAGACTCCCAGCGACGTCTAACGGCAGCTGCTGGGCTCGAAATACGAAGTGTCTGAGCACGTATGGCCGACGCGTATAATTTCGGGCCCAGCCACTAGCTTCAGACGTCACTGGCTGGCTCCAGAGTGCCCCGGCGGCCGCCATTCGAGCGCCCTACACATTGGTGGTGCGTACTGTACGGAAGTCAAAATCATCTGCCTGGAGAATCACGACGAATATTCATACGTATCATCTTCAACTCCACCCGAAGTTAGAGGAGAATGATTTCCAAAGCCAACTGGACTTCACCAACTGGATTTTGATCAAGGGCAAAGATGAGCCTGGCTTTCTCAACGACGTCCTGTGGGCAGGCGAAACAAACCTTACCAGAAACGCACAGCTCAATCTCCATAACACCATTATTGCAGCGACAAGAACAAGCACTTCTTGGCACAGTCCAGTCACCAGTACCAGTGGTCAGTTAATTTCCGGAACGGAATTTTCTACGGCAGGATTATTGGTCCCGTCTTCCACGATCACTCGCTCAGCGGACAGCGTTATCTCGACAAAATTTATTATGGTCCAGTGGAGAAATGAACTTCTCCTGAAGGGTCTTCCGGACGCATAGTTTCAGCATGATGGTGTCCCTCCCCCTGACTGCGGTAGTCCCCCTCGAGCCTGGCTTGACATTGACTTCCAAGTACAATAGATCGAATGGTACCGACCAATGTCATGGCCTGCAAGGTCGCCGGACATGACCCCACTCGACTTCTTTTTGTGGAAATACATAAACACCGCCTATATAGAACCAACCGATGCAATCAAGAATAGGATTGCGGTGGTGGTAATAAAATTGAGTCTTTTTTGATAAACTTTATTTAGAATTGGGCCCATGTTTGTAGTAAAATTCACTAATATGTCGTCAGGAGTGCAGCGGCAGACATTTTGAAGCAGTGTCAGTGCTGCGTCGCTTCAGAAGAAGACTTGTTTTAGCACATCTTGTAATGCGGAAAGACTAAAGTGAGGCCCCGCTCAAGACTCATTCCGAAGAGCCTATATGTACGCAGCGCATGTCATTCATGACACGTGCTACTGCTTTTGTCGGGAACTTGTTGCCGCAAGGCATCAGCGAGCCTGAAGAAGCGGATCCCATTGGTCCTTCGTTTTTTTTTATTTCGGCTAATTACCATAACGAACGGTTCACTTTTTATGTTGTTTTTCATCTTCTGTTTTAATGCTTAATGTCCTGGCTGCTATCTTTGCAATCGGCAAATGAAGTCACGTCGTTCTATTCTTTGCACTCAGAATTTGTGCCTGGCCCGCATGGAGCTTTTCTTTTTTTTTTTGTTGCACGCACGGTGTTGATATCATAGACACTTCCCGCGCCCACGACGGTGCCATTGGGCGACACGGCCACTCAGATGTCACGCGACGTGCGTTTTTGCCGGCAAAAAAAGGATCCAAGGGTTTTGCTTCCTGCGAAAGCGAGGCCCGCTTGCTTTTCGCGATGCGTCAGCAGTCATGGGCGCATTCCTTGGAGCCACCAAAAGCGCGAAGCCTGTCGCGGACAGCGCTGCAGAGACAAGCGGATGTCGTTTCCTTATCGGTCGCCAGGGAGCGCTGACATAGTCGCGCTATCATGCGGGTTTTGTATTTCGCGAGCTTTCTTTAAGGGGAAGTACAAGACGCTCTATGAATCCTGCTTAGTGGCAAATACTTCAGTGGGATGTTTTCAAATGTAATCTACAACATTCATATTCGCATGGCAGTTCCTTGCAGAGGCAAATATTTAAAAATCAAGAGCCATTCCATTCTGTGAAGGAGGATGAGCAGCGAAAGTGCATAGCCCATGGCACAGCGCTTTCACATTAACAATATTCAATTACCACTTCGCTGAGAGAACCAAGGTGATGTTGATGCTTGGAGATAATCAGATTATGTTTTCATATCACCCGGTTACCTATTTTGGTTTAATTAATTAATGACTCTGTGAAATATTATATTAAGATACAAAGTGTCAATAAGGAAATGGTAGAGCAACATAAAAATCCCGGTACATCTTTCTGTAGCTCAATCTATGCTACATAGACGTTTTTCGGAGCGTGAAAGAAGCCAGGGTCGACTGGCAAAATTTTCTCGCAACAGGCCGCTCGAGGCATTTTGAATGTATTTGCGGGTCATCTTTGACGCTCGGAAAAACACGTTCATGTTGCACGTATTGAGCAACAGAATACTGTATCGGATGTTTTCATGTTGCTCTACAATTTTCTCATTGTCAATTTTTATATAATTCTAATATTTCAGACGTTTATTAAAGCATTAAGACCAGTTATGTAATTAGACAGAATAAAAGAAATGTGGGTTGCTCCAAGCGAGGGAAAACATTACCTTCGTCGGTCTAGTTACATGGCATTTACTTATGTTTAGGTTTTCGCGAAATTTATGTAAAACACTCTTGCATATATATATATATATATATATATATATATATATATATATATATATATATATATATATATATATATATATATATGCAGGGTGTCCACTTGGACAGCCTGCATGAAGCCATTAGCCATTGCTGATTATTAAATTTTTTTGCATACGCAGAACAAAGACGCACAGAATCTTAGTCATAAACAGCTTCGCTGTAAAAGCCAGGCAATTCGTTTATACCAAAAAATTGACTGCGGAAATCGAAAACAATGTACCGTAGACTAAGGCGCGCGATTTTCAACTCCAATCAGTTTGTTTCAGCCCACTAGCCCCTGCCATCATAGCCACACACAGAGAGAACAATAAAGTGTCTTTAGGCGATTTCACAAGCGCAATAACGACACGGTGAACGCGCAACATTTTGGCGCGGTACGGTATTTTACGTGTCACCATCACTTCTCGTTTGGCTTTATGGGGTCACGTCTGCATCGGACCTGTGTTGTACGTGATTCATCTGTGAGTGTCGTTTTTCCACGGTTGTTCCTGTTGACTCAGGTGAGAGGCGTCCTTCAAGGCGAATTTGCTTACACCCCGCCATTCAACGAACAGAACGCAACTTTTGTGTACTTTCTTCCATATTTATTCTTTATCACTGCTAGGAAAGCGAATTACTTTCTGGTACACTGCTAAAGTGCATTTTATTTCTAACATGTTCCCATTGAGCAACTGAAGGATTTGCTCACTTGGGGCCATTCGATTACATTAACGTTGTGTACAGGGTTGCACAAACCGGCATTTGAGCTTTTCATTTCATACATTCCGTAAGACGACTCTCTGACACGATCAAATCTAGTGCATAGCCGCCAATGCCTGTGCTGGTGCATTTACTGTAGAGTGCTGGTGTCGGGCTACTTACGTTGAAGAGGTAGCTTAGCGCAAATAAAACCACGGACACAAGGAAGACAGACAAGGACAAGCGCTACTTAACAAATTGCGCGACCTCCGAAGAACTTTTAACACGGAAAGGGTCATCCACTTGTAGCGTCTTAAGCTTATTCAAAAGAAAAAGGCTCACGCAATGCTGCCACGCCCCGCGCTCACTAACGATAGTTCTGAAAGGAATATCGGGCTTGTGCGTTTTCGCGGTAAAGAACACGGTCAAACAGCTTTCTTTGCTATTCTTGATACCTTTAGCAAGGGTGGTCAAGTTCAAACTTTTGCAGAACTCGATGAATTTCGACTTGACTCTAACTGCACTCTTACTAATAGGAACGAAATTCTTAACAAATTGCGGAGGTCGCGCAATTTGTTAAGTAGCGCTTGTCCTTGTCTGTCTTCCTTGTGTCCGTGGTTTTATTTGCGCTAAGCTACCTCTTCAAATATGGACGACCAACTAGCCCAACAGTCAACTCTTCTAGAATACTTACGTTGATTCGGCGCAGAAACTACACATACACAAGATAACAGTTTGCAGGGGAAAAGAGAAAATCTATGACCTGAGGTAACAGACAGGTCGGCCTATACACTCTTAAACAAAATTGCACCCTTTGGGTCGTATTTTGCCGCACAACAATATACGTCATCTGTCTTGTTCGCATTTCCTTTCTTTAACACCGCGAGCCCAGTACATCCAAGCGACGAACAGCATGCGCGTTATCAGCATGACAGAGCATTCTCGACAGGAAAGTAGCGAGCGCAGCGTTTTCAAGAAAGGAAACGCAAGCAAGTCAGATGACAATTTGCGCTGTGCGGCTGATATACCCCACATAAAGTGTACATTTTTCAATGAGTGTAGTGCTGCTATGAACGACAGATATGATGTAACGCCTTAGCATTGCAGCAGGGGCTTTATAACGTAAAACTATTCCAAACGTTTCCATTCCAATTCTGCAATCAGCCCTCTGCTATTGGTCAAAAACAAATTTGGACCTTCCCGCTTCACCTGTCTGTCACGCGACGTCGCGAAAACCGTGATAGCTCCCCATCTGGTATGGTGCGTACACATTGACTATGCATGATTTGACCGAGGAAAAGCAAAATTGTTATTTCTGATGCGGCGCCTTTTCGTCAAGCGCCCTTGGCTATTGGCCTAAAGTTTTCGGGAGGAAACCAGTTCACCTGCCTGGCACGCGATGTCACAAAACCGCAATAACTCACCGTGTCAAAGTGACGTGTAGTGTTAAAAATGCATTAATATGCCGAAGAAAACAATTTTCTTCTGAATAGCCACAGGCTGCCCCATTCCGAAAGGAATAAAAGATGACTACCGCCGATCGCCCAGGCACTGGCTACTCGTACCTGCCGGAGAGCATGGGTATATTTGCGTATAATAAAACGTTTTGCGCGGCCGTGTCACATTTTCGAGCAATTTCCGCAGGTTTCTGACCTCGCTCTGCCGACTCCTCTTTGCTGAGGATCCGGTTTAGCATCATTCTTAACCTCCCGCTGCATGCTGCCGTGATTTTCGACCAGCCATCGCAAGCTAAGTAAGGGAAAGCGGACCAATCGCAGATGCCGGCACCACCCTCTTCATCTGGTTATCGATTTTCAGTGCAATGGCTCGGCCCCATCGAATTCCTCTCCACTTCAGCGTGCTCCTCGCTTCTTGTCAGCCAATTAGATAAGACAAGCCGATCAGTGTAGGCAATGTTATTCATTTTTCAAGCAAACGCAAGTTACCTCCTATGAACGAGGAGAACATTTGAATGGTCTGTTCAGACAACCCTGCGGGTGACTTCCCCATTTTTACATCGGCGGCTACGCAAATTTGACGTCAGGAGATTGTAATAAAATTATATTGGAATTGTTTTACGTTATAGGGCGCAGCAGATTGAAACACAGCATGCCTGCCATTGCCCTGTCAATTCGCGTCATGTATACGTCAGCCCCGTTGTCAGCGACAGTTCGTCAAGTGGCCTTCAACGGCCAAAAAAGTAAACCACAAACGAAAAAAAAAAACGTGGTGGTGACGATACGTTCCTCTCATTTCGCCACGCCCTCCATTCCCCTGCCCGCCCACGCCTTCGCTTCGCCGGCCGCTCGCTAGTGGGCCGGCGACTCGCTGTGCCAGTGTCGCTACACGGACGGCTGGCTTTTGCGTGTTATTGACGCAGTGTCCCAGGGTCTGGAAGCCAAACGCGTCTTAGTTTCATTTTTTGTTGACATTTTGATTACTGACGAACCACCGAACACTCGCTGCACCCTGAAGCAGGACTTTGTTTCACAAGAGCTTAGGGGTGTCTGGTTTCATCCAGCGACTTGAATATCTGCCGGGTAAGCGCTTTTTTTTTGCTGGATATCTTTTCAGCACCTTTCCACACTTCTGTCCTCGTTTCCACTTGAGCACGAGCCTCCGTGTCTCCAGAGTGAACACCTTTTTTCGGCTCCGCCATACCGTGGTAAGTCTTCAGTGACACATATGCATGTGCCAGGTAACCTCTTGTAGAAAAGGTACAAGTGAACATTAAAAAAATAATGAAATAAGAAGCATTGTAGAAGTTCAAAATAAACACTTCGGTACCGCCCTGTAACTCCCCCCCTTCTGCACACACACAGACCCTGTGTATCCCTGTCCACTTTGCTAGGGGAGGTAATACTTAAAGGTTCTTTCCACACAATTACTTCTCAGTGCTGTGCGGTCTGTGTCTCAATAAATGCGGTGAATAATCACTGCTTAAGTAAGCACACGAATTGTTGCAGTTGCAGCGCAGGCATGAGTGCCATGAATTAGCTATGTTTTTGCTTCAAACTAGCATCGTGAGATGAAGGTAAACATTCCCTTTCCAAGTGACGGGAAGATGACATATCGCTCTTGCTGCAGGGTAACTTTGTAAACGTGTCATCTGGAAAGTGGTGCTAGATTTAAAGTTTTCGCTAAACAAGCATCACTTCTCCGCTGATCAGCTTCGATTCCGGGATTTCAATATATGCCCTGAGGTGAATAGTAAGATAGTTTAAGAGAATTATAAGAAAGGAAGTGATGAGAGGTTATTCGTTGTTTATATCACCGTCTAACAGGCTGCAAGGCTTAAAAGATGTTTCAATGATCGTTGCGTACACGGTTTGTTAATATTGCCACGAACAAGTGACAGGCATCTAAACAAAAGAAACTATTGACCCTTTTTGCGGCGATCCCGTTGACACTGTTAGGCTTGATCACGTGGTGTTTCGTCCGATGGTTGCCTCAGCTGCCTCTGTTGGCTCCGTGTTTACAATGGATGTGTATTGACGCCAGTGCGGCTGAGCAAACCTCTGTTTCGGGAGATATCGTAAGAGGTCACTGGGTGAACGGCACAAAGCTTTGGTCACAGCTTAATAAAATACTTAAAAGCGCTTTCGGAGCTGGTTGAGCAATTTCCAAGCGGTGCGAACAGCGTATATGGTGCTTGTTCTATGAGCGGGACTAAATATGTGTTACACACTATCCGAACTTTCCGCTTATGAAATGAATGAGAATCAGCGTGTTTTGTTTTTTGTTTTTTATTTGAGAAATAGTTTGAAGCAGCGGTTTGTGAAGTTTCTGACTACGTTCGTCGGTGCGGATACTATTTGATTATTTTTTGCCTAGTTGCTCGCGGGTGTACTCATTTCTGACAAATTTGTTCTTACTGCGCATAGTGCTTGAAACGTAGCTGCTCTGTGGTATAGTTTGTAATACCTTGTAGCAAAAATGTATTATCGCTCCTAACTCCCTTACTCTTGTGGATCATCACGAAACATTCAGCTTCGACCATTTGTGTTCTAGGTTTTGGTGTGGTCCGTCATTTATTGTGCGTATAAAGTGCGCGTATATTCACGTCTGCGCCAGTTTACTTATCTTGATACATTGGCGACAGAGTGGGCGTAGGTCTGCGTGCCAGTTGGAGTAGATGTACGCAGGTAGCGTGTACAAAACTTACTATGACAAGAAGCAGCGCTACTCCCTTTGTCATTGTTTAAAGAGTGGTGCTCACTCTTGCCGACGTCCCATGGTATGAAGTCCTTTCTTTGGATGATAGCGATACAACTCTAGCGCATGAGTCATTTTTTTTATTCTCGAGAAAAGTCGTGTACTGCGAAGGGCCAGAAACACAGGCTGTACTTCTTTAGCAGTGATCCATGAGCTTATCACACGTAATCATTCCATTCCTTAATATGCCAGGCACTATTTTCGCAGCCAAGTATTGCACACGTCTTCGATTCACGGCTACACAATTTGCAGCACGATTGATCGCACATAAGGGAGTTAGAATAGTGGTACGTGCTGCCCGAACCAGCAAGCAGCAACAGTGTGCGGTGCCAACGCCGCATGCCAACGACGTCCTGTGCGACGAGAGACGGAGGACGAGAGACAGGGGCCGGCAGGCTCTCGAAGCAGCTGAGCCCAGTGGCGGGGCCAGGGGGAGATACGGACTGCGCGCTCGTTTCCGAGAGCGAGACGGCAGCACACGCACGAGGGCGTCACGCGACTTCCGCGCCGCTGACAAACCATCTCGCTCAGCGGTGTCACGTGGCAGCATCTGCTCTGTCGAGGAGCACCGGTGACGTGGCGTCGCGGCGATGCACTCCACTCACTCAACCCCAGTGCGCCAGATTAGCGCCGTCGAGACGCGTTCGTGACCTGGCGTCGCAGAAATGGGAATTTAGGTGTAATTTCGCTGCTACAGACGCCGCCTTTATCGCCTAATGGGTCATTCGATGCTTGCGCATAAAATAATGAAAAGAAGATGCGTGTTTTTACCTGTTGCAAAGTAGTCACACGATAGCTGACGCAACATATGCGCGGTAAGCGTTTAGCATTATTATGATGTGTCGATTGCAGCAATCATTCACTGATGCATGCAAGCAAACCGCTTCGAAGAAGCAGAAAACAGCGACCGTATAACGTGAAACTATCAATCGCTTTCTCTTCCAATTTGCTCACGTAAATTGCGTAATTTACGTAACCGCCGACGCAAGTATAAGACAGTGATTCTCAATGTTGTTAGAAGAGGCCAGTCAAACGCTCTGCTCGTTTACGAGGAGGTCACTTTTGTTTCCTTGAAAGCGAATCGCATTACCTTACGTGACAGGTTTTTCTCTACTAATTAGCCACCACACGCGCGAAGCATGCACAAGTGTAGAGGGTTCAGGTGGGGTATGGCTAGCCCGATGAAAGTATATAACGCGATGAGGACGGTGGTGCCAGCGTATGCGATTGGCCTGCTTCTTGTTGCTTAGCTTTCAGTGTCTGGTAAAAAATCATGGCGGCTTGCCACGGAAGAGTAGAAATGCACCTAAAATCTATCTTCAGCGAAGAAAATTTGGTAGAGTGATGTCGCGTACGCGATCAGAGGGCTCGACAACGTTACACTGCCACGCAAACACTTTTATTATATGCTCCGTACAGTCGAGTTTGCAGCTACTCTGGCGCCATCTGCCGCCGCGGCGATACAGTACGAGAAATGTGGCTCTGTGGGCCGGCCGGCTCGACGCTTATTACCTCACGCTCACTGCACCTTGTGTCGGCGCCGGTTGGGGTTGTTTTGCTTTGTTACTTCGCCCTCCACACCCTTTTTTTGTTACGTCTTGCGACAGTGCACTGGCTTACGCTTAACGGAGAAGCGTCGAAATTACGGATGCGCGACAAAGAACAAGTGAAACCGGTAATACTGCTGCGTAAGACTTACAGCCCTGAAGGCCAGCCCGGGATAAATTGGTACATTTTTCCTGGCAGGCCTTACGAACTAGAACGGCGAAAGAAATGGATCGCAGCTGAGAGGGGAGCTAAGTCAGCTTCTGCCATCATATTTGTCAGAAGGGTTTGTTTTGTAAATTGTGCTACACGTGCGTGTTTCGCAGCTTGTGCGGCGCCAGCAGTCATGGCCGGGTCAGCTGCTCCACATTTAAAACCCATTTGTCACGACTTTGCTGATTTTACGACTGCTTAGTGGAGCCTTAGCATATGGTATGATCACGATAACACTGGCGTGTGCGATGAGCAATATTTGATGCCGAGGAATTCCTATTTTATGCTAGCGAGCGCTAATTCATAGACGATACTCGTTTCGGCTACCGGTGTCAGAGGCGCAGTTTCACATGGTGTGATTTTTCTTGCGACTTTGCCTTGGCCAAATCGTCTTGCAAAAGCAAAGCGCTTGTGTAAGCAAATGAATTCACAAGCGAAATTAGAACTTTTGGAAAGGGCATAGTGCACCTCGATCATTGTACATGATGAAAAACGAACATTCACGTCATGTAAATTCTGATCTCGTGGTTAATAAACCTCATTCTTCAGCTGCAGATGGCTCCGAATGGGTCTCAAACGAATCAACCAAGATATGTTCTAATCACTTCGTCAATGGAAAAAAGAAGCACAATCGAAGGACATCCCGAAATCAACCCGACCCTTTTTCCGGACGTTTACAAAGTGCGGCAAGCTGACCGGAGAAATCTGACGAATCAGAAGACCTGATCCCCGTTTGGTGGTTTTCTCCCCCCCGCGCTACTGGAACTCTGTTGTTTATGGACCGTTTTGGCGGTTAGTAATTACTACTGGCGCCTATCTACAGGGTCCGTCGTCATCTACACCCACCTGCTGCGTCGTCCAACTCGAGTTCTTGCGCGGCTTCGCGAGTGCGAGTGCCCCCGCGGCACTCGCCGCTTCGGCGCGGAGCATCCAAGCTGCTGTCCGCTCCGTCGAAGGAGCGGAACTTTACCGATGCAACTGCCATCCAAGTCAGGAGCGTCTCCTTCGTGGGGACAAGTGCAACGTGCGAAGGCGGTACCCTCAGCATGGATACCACCAACATGGAGCAGAACAGCCCTGCTGTCGTGGGGCACACCTTGGCCAAGAGAACGAACGAAGCTGCAGGCCTTCCATCGGATGAAAATGTAGCTCCAGCAGCCCCGAAACGAACTCGCTCATCACAAGCCCTGCCCGCACGACCGACACGCACTTCGATGGAGTTACCAACAACATCGTGGTTCAAAGTGGTTATCAAGCCTAGTGCTAGATATGACATGTTCACTCTACATACCGTAATATTCAAGCGGCCCTGGACGCTTGCCTCGAGATTTCCCGATTTCAAGGTTTTTGTCTACACAAAACCACTAATACGGTCTCAGTATGGGTGTCTGCTATGGCACTAGTTTATAAACTCGAAGAACTGCAACAAATACAAGTCTCAGAAGAATGTGTCCTTCCAGTTCAGGCGTACCTCGCCAGTGGTACCGATTTGAGACGCTTCGTGGTTAATGGCGTTGACCTAGACGGAGAACTCGAGAGGCTCCTGCAGGAACTATCGCGTCCCACACACAAGGTCGCGGCTGCTCGCTACCTAGGCAGCGGTCGTGCGTGCCTAATCACGCTTCAAGGTCCTAATTCCCCACCGGAACGTATCCTGTATTACGGCTGCGCACTGCGCCCGCGTCCGTTCAAGCCTTGCGTTGTGTACTGCTACTCTTGCTTTAGACAGGAACACATGAAATCATCCTGCCCCTACCCACCCAAGGACGACACCATGGAGCCTGAACCGTCAGCATCGTTTAGATGCGTCCTATGCCAAACAAACGATCATGGCATCACTTGCACGACGTGTCCTACGAAGTTGAAAACCACTAGGAAGGCTCGACAACGCCATTCTGGACAGCCAGCAAAGACCCCTCGAGATCCATCAATGAAACAAGTCCCTGTGTACAACCGTTACGCCGTTCTGGCCTCGCTGGAGGAGGACGCTGGCCAGATGACAATAGCAAGTACAGTGACAAGTGGTGCTGCCACTCGTACCTATAGCGCAGCTGTTAGGTCGTCCACTTCCCGACCGCAACGGGCATCACAATCGATAGAAGAGGCGCCGCTGCCTATCGCAGACGAAGAGTTCAAGATCGACGCTCACCTGGCCAACATTGAAAAGGAAATCCAACGTCTCAAGGAACGCCGTACAGTGCTCCGGCGTCGTCATGACGGAGCGCGGCCGTCGCATTCGCCGTCGACGTCTAGTCCTGCTCATATGGCTAACCCGGCATCTGTGTCGAAACCTTTTTCACCTCAAGAACTCCTGCGCTTCATTGCGCAAAAGCTCCAGCATCTCACCTCGGTTCTACTGGCCAATCTTAATCTATGAGGGCTGCTACGTCTTCATGTGTGCCAGAAGGCATCTTACAGTGGTACTGTCGCGCCATCGCGGGGACGGTCGGAGAGCTCAAAAGCTCCAGCATCTCACCTCGGTTCTACTGGCCAATCTTAATCTATGATGGCTGCTACGTCTTCATGTGTGCCAGAAGGCATCTTACATTGGAACTGTCGCGCCATCGCGGGGAAGGTCGGAGAGCTGCCTCAGCGTCTCAGATATGGGAAGCTGCGTGTTTGGGCTCTACTGCTTCAAGAATCCAACGGCCTGCCACCCGTTCCAGGATTTGTGGCATACTCATCGCCTTCAATGTTGGATCGTAGGAGTGCTACACCCGATGTCCCTCCAGGAAAGGCTGCAGCGTATGTAAGATGCACTCTTCATCAGACTCGCATTGATCTTTCACGGTGGTGTACTCTATGTCAAGAAGTCGTGGCCGTATTGGTTCATCTCCAGCGCACGGACGTTATCATCGTTTCGTACTATGCCCGCCCCTACAGCGGTCGTGCGGCTCGGTTGTGTCTCGGCTGGCTGGCGCACCTAAGACAGAAACATTCTGGTTGCCCCATTATGGTCGCGGGAAATTTTAACGCGCCCCACATCACATGGGGATACGCTATTTCCAGTGCGCGTGGTACATGGGTGCTGGACATATTTATGGACGCCAAATTCACTGTGCTTAATAATGTGTCAGTGCCTACTCGTCGGCGTGACCACCCTCGCGCGTCGCCACACTCACCGAAATTATCTTGGGGGCTAGGAAGGACGACCGTCTCGTGGTCATGTGAACCCGACTGCTGGGGTAGCGACCATCATCCGATTCACCTTGGCTCATGTTCGGGCAGAACAAGCCGCCTCCGTCGACTATGTCGAGTGGTGGACGGGGATCGATAGAGGGCCGTATCTGAAAGCAATGTATCCAACTTCATGCTGGACCCGTCCCATTGTCTTAAGGCTGCATTAGTTGAGGCGACACGTACGTCGTGGCTTGATGAATCGCGAACCGCTCCTGATTTGGAACTTCTGCGTCTCTGGGCGTCGCGCCGCCAAGCAGAACTTGCATCAGAACGCGACCCTACATCAAATACCCTTCGCTCAGAGGCTCAACGCCTTAGTGCAGTAGCTCGGCGCCATGAAAACTGCTTAGAACGTGGCCTCTGGATGGACTGGTGCTCTTCTCTCGGACCTTCGTCGTCCAATGCCTCCATTTGGTGCACCTTCCGTGTAATGGAGCGTGGTCGGCGTCCTCCAGAGCCCGCAGCCTGCGCCCTGTTAGCATCGGGCCAGACACTAGCAGTATTCGCAGAAACAGTCGCCCACACCTTTTCTTCCGGCTTTGGACACAGCACCACCTCCCTTCGTTGTTTGAAACTGCCTTGCCGCGGGCGCAGGCACGCCACCTACGCTCTCCGACATCGAGGGTATACAAGCTGTCTTCACTATGGCGGAATTTTTAGCGGCAATAGACCTGTCGGAGCCATACAAGGCACCAGGACCGGATGGCATACCGTATGAACTTTATAAAAACACGGAAGGCAAGTTTCTCGAAGTGCTGTTGGGGGCCATAAACTAAGCTTGGGCTACAGGAGTCTTTCCCGATTCTTCGCGGCAATCAGAAATGGTCCCTATTCCCAAGCCCGGAAAGCCCCAAGATAATATCGCTCATATGCGCCCAATAGCACTAACCTCAACGTTAGGCAAGCTGATGGATATGCTCGTGACACGTATTACATGGTGACTCGAGCGGTATTCATGGTGAATCTGTCAAAGCGGGTTCTGTCTGGGCGCCGTCTACTACGGGCGTCGTCTACTGGCACTCCGGCCTCTTCAGTTAACTCTGGATCAGCAACCATTACACGAGGCTTCAACTCTCCGTGTACTCGGCCTTGAAATGGATTCCTCCGGATCTGCGGGACCATGGGTCAAGAATGCAAAGCAAGGCCGCAGAAACGATACAGCTGATGCGTCGGATTACGAAGTAATCTGGCGGAGCGAACACCAACATGGCTCGCCTTCTTGTCCGTTCTGTATTGCAAGCACGACTCGTCTACGGAGCCCAGTTTCATCATCTCACGAAGGCACAATGGGCTCGCCTTGAGGCCATTAATAACGAAGCCATGCGGGCCATAACGGGACTACCACGTCTCACTCCATCGCCAACACTACAGGCCGAGTCCCAACTCAACACTATTGACGAACTCGTACACCAACGTCGATGCGCGCGCGCCCTAAAGCCATCATATTTCTGGTCGGCTGCTTCACTGGCCCGATACATAGGACACGAAATAGACAATCCAGCATCTACGAGACACGATGAAGCTCCGTAGAAAAGGCTACAATTAAGTGACATTAAGCTACTTGGTCGTCTGTATAGCCCGGTTCCTCGTCAGGCGAATGCCCATGTTTCCCGCCTTCATCGCGCCGATGACAATCAAGCCGATGCGACTCTTGTAGCATACACTGATGCCAGTGTTAATGGCACCATGATTCACTTAGCTCTCGTGTGTCCATTGATACCAGACGCAGGCCAGACATGCTCGTATGTTGCCGATCCTGCACCACCGGCCTACCTTCCCTAGCTTGCTGCTATACGAGACGGCTTGGCCGCGTTGCTACTTATTGTACAAGCTGCTCGATACTCTCAACTCATCATTCGCACAGACTCTACTCAAGCTATCCAGGACATACGTAGGGTATCTCGGTCCACTCTTTTCTCAGATAGCATTCACCGTCTTGCTGCCACTATGAATATCCTTATACGGGTCCAGTGGGTGCCTCGAGCAGCCCTGCCGGGTTCCCTTGAAGCAGATATGGCAACCCACCCACAGATTACAACATACCCACTTCCACATTTTCCTGAACGCGCCTGTGGACGACTGATCCGGGAAAAGGAAAACCTCCGACGTACCACATGAGCTCTCATACCTCCGTGTGAGTCAGACCTCCCTGGTAGGTTAACCCTACGACAGGAGGTTACGTTAAGGAGGCTACGTGTTGGGGTCGCGCTCACCCCGTCTGTGACTGCTCTCTGGCCACAACAGCACCATGGTCCTTACGGCTCATCTTGCCCATTTTGCAACACAGAAATCGAAAATGTGACAGTGACACACCTATTATGGACGTGCCCAGGACTTCATCTAAGCCGTCTCCGCCACCTCCGGGCAACAGGCCTTCGGCCTGGCAGCCCATCCGACCTTGAAAGTTGGATTCATGGACCACATCATCGTTCACTCCTAGATTTTTTTGCACGAGTCGAACCTGTTCGTGTATTTTTAACATCTTTTGTATTATGCCTAACCGCATGCCTTGGATCTAAAGAAAAAGACCTGATAAATAAGGGCTCGTTTGTCTCACTAGCAGCTCAAAGCGACTTGTAGTTGCGCCGATTACGTCGGCAAGCAGGTCACGGTTCTTGATTCAACAGTGAGCCATGATAGACCGCTTACAACCGCAAATGCTTTCGTTTGGCACCGCGCTACACGACGAAGCACAGAGAACGTTAGAGTACCGTTGTGTGACACAGTCACTTTCGATCAAGATCGCGCCTGACAGGATCAAATTTCTCAATTTAAATCAAGCATGGTCGCTGCTACATGGTTCAGTCATTCGATTCACGTTAGTTTAGTTCAATTGGCATGACGGTGCTCACGACAGCCTATGATCGCAATCGTTAAGGTCGAATTCGACGCGCGGATCGCGAACGACTTAACACATATCGAGCGAAATCGCGATCCAATGTAACCATGAAACTATACCAGGTCCGGACCGAGCTGAATGGCGATTTAAAGTAACCATGTGACATGGGCATCAAATGTAGGCAGCGGTTTACAACGCACCGGAGCGCAGTGCGGCATGCATCGCCAAGAGCGAGGTGTTCATTAAAAATCGCTCAACGTATTAGAAGCAGAAAGTGTGCAGTGTGCCAGTTTAATGACCTCAATGTTAATGTCACAGTAGGCTTTACTGACGTGCAGAATGACCTCATGCAGTTGTTTTCGCTGCTGCAAACCGCACTTCGTGTGAACTCCCAGGCCAGCCATTTGTTTCACTGAGAGAACTTGTGAAGTAGCGTATAGCTTGTCCCCGCTGGTTAACGCAGCAGCATGAAAGTACTCTCGTATTACTTTATTATGCGAGAACCCGGAAAAAGTACTTTCGACATCACCGACGACCATGCTTGCACCTTCACGTACGCAAACAACGGCGAATCGCCGATATACATGCGGCTGTCTACGACATTTGCACGACGTTTATATTTCGCAGTCTTCCCACCTTCCCATTGTCGCGCCGCTCATCACAGGCGGCGCTGAGCAGTGCGGCACGACCCCGGCCACCTGTTCACTGCATGGAGCCTATATGCAAAGAAAGCCATTCTCCGTCGCAGCTCCGTATTGCCAGTGCCAGAGCGATCGGCGGGCAGCTACGTTCCATTTGACCAATTTTTACGAAACATTTTGACCAGTTGTGAAAGGCTGCTTGCAGAAATGGAATAGAAAATTTTGGAATAGCTTTACGTTGTAGCGCCCTAGTTAGGCTTTTAGTCGGAGTCGTATTCATCATAATTATCATCATCGAATAAATACGGCATTGAGAGACACAGCTGAGAGCACTTGCAGCTAGCGCGTAAATCTGTTAGACAGAAACTGGTCATAGTCAAAGCCATTGGTTTTACTGTAAGCCAGAGCTTAGAGTATACCGAATATTAGCAGAGTAAATTCCCCCATGCGGCTTTTTAACGTGTATATGTCGCTTGCACTAGCGACCTGATTATTGTAACGTCGCTTGTCATGTTACACACACGTATCTGCATGCTTCATTTATTCTAATGGCTCGCACAACACAAGCAGGGTGCCTGGGGCTATAAACCTCGTTTCGCTCGATTGAGACACGATTTGTGCTTGGAACCACTTGTGTTATTGTTCATGTTACCTGCAAATAACGCTTACTCTACACGAGAGACGAGCAATGAAAGAGGCGGCTGTTTGCTTACTCTCCCCCACTTTTCTTCCTGTTCATCTAAAAAAAGAAAAACTAGGAAATGCTCCAGGCAAGAAGAGTAGAGCCAAACCTCAGTGGTAGCCGCACACCATGTGACCCGGAAGAAATCGATGGGGACTGGTTCACCCGCGTGCATTTTCTTGAGCAAACAGGTGAGGCCAGCCGTCTGTCATACTCAGTCAGCCATGGTTAAGGAAACAATAGGGCCTAGTTTATTGCTTGAATATTAGTATATATTTGCAGCGCTGAAACAGCAGACTTCATTAAACAGGCACGACACATACTGCACGCATCCTGCATCCATTTAGAGCACGCCGTTTTACTTGATTTAGGCGCAGCGACAACAAAACGATTGGAGCGTGCGCATCATTCCTAGCCATGCAGAGAAACACGAACGTAATTTACTGGACTTCTTCGCTAAGACAAGCGATGGCAGCTGGGGCCGTGAAAAGGAAAGATTTCATGTAAAGTCTGGTTGTTTTGCTGCTCAAAGTACGGAAAATTTGATCGTGGTCGCTTGGATAGAGCAAATGCTATAGGTGGCTGTCGCACGGATATTAGTGTCATTCGATTTAGGCTACAGCAGTGATACAGCAGTGTGGCTGAATTTGGTGTCCGATCTGTTTGCGCAATGGGCCCCGTTCTGCTACGGTGCGGCTTGCAGCTGGGTACGATTGGCTGCACTTATTTGAACCTAAACTATAGCACAAGTTTTTTGCATAGGCAAGATTGGTCACATGTTTTTGCCCCGCGAAATTCTGCCACAACCTTAGAGAGCTACCAGACAAGGATGTTCAACACTTTACAGATACGCCATCTTTTATTTAGAACGAACGTCCTGCAGATGGCTTTATGATTTCGAAACTATGAAACACTTTTCATACCTTCTTTCCTTAAAATATTGCATTGCCGCCAAAAAGCCTTAAGTTGAAACGTATCCGTTACGTTCGGACACTTAAGATAAATGCACTTCATGTACAAAAAGCATGCCTGACTTCTGTCACGTGCCGCGCTGGAAAAACAGATGTTTAAATGCTTGTGGTGACTGTTATAGGCCGGTGCGTAAAAATACATAAGGAACTGCGGAATAAACTAGTCACAGTAAACTGTACAGTGAACTTCAACAGCACCAGTCTATTTTTTTTACTTTCACAGGGTTACTATGCCGTCCTGTATATAACGCATATATCAGTTACGACAGGAACAACAATACACAGAAGCATTGCCGACGCCGTGGGCACCACTGTGTGCGAGAGTGTGTAGCGAGAGTGACTGATAGCTGTTGATACAAGGCGATCACGTATCTATCATCTCAAAAGCACAGCAAAATCCGCCGGTCTGAATTTGCCCTGCGTAGTGAAGGAAGGTAAGCGTCAGCGAAAAATGACCATGCACACAAGGTAACACTCAATGCAGCTATGCTTATAACCTTCAAGAGGTATTATATAAAGCACGAAGGTCCCTAGGGAACTAAGTTAAACAGGAGCAATCGTCAGGATGTCGCAGTTAGTGTGGTGAGGATGCTGATGCGCGGAATTAGCAAAGCCTCTCGGCGCTATTGGTCAGCGTCGAGTGCCGCTTTCTGCTCGGCAGTCTGTCGAACCTGACGCTGGCTCACTAGAGCATCGAGAGTACACTTGTATTCAGCTTCTATGCAGTCGTTCGCGCATTTTGTCGATGACCCATTACTTCTAATACACCTGGCGAACTTCTTTCATTTCTCGAAGACGTCCCCCTCAAAGGGCACGATGACGCAATTACAAACAAAGGCGATAATTATGACAAGCTCATGACTTCCTGATGACATCCCCTTTGAATCCGAGTGGCCACGAATATTCACTAAGCATGCGTGTTACATGTTCCCATGTCTTAAGGTTGCACGGTGCCTTGCACTGCGTTATCTCGTGAGTGAGAAGAAAAGGGTTAACCGAGGGGCCTGATTTTTATTAATCATATCGTAAGAAGCCAACAAACACTGACACCAAGACCAACATAAAAAAATTACTTGTGCCAAATAAATGAAATAAAGAAACAATAAATTATTCGAAATGAAAGTGTAGGAAAAAAACAACTTGCCGCAGGTGGGGAACGATCCCACAACCTTCGCATGCAAAGGTTGTTGGTTCATCTGAAGGTTTCATTTCCATTAATTTATCGTTTCTTTATTTCATTTATTAAGCACAAGTTATTTCCCCTATGTTGTCCTTGGTGTCAGTGTTTGTTCGCTTCTTGTGATTCATCTCGTGAAGGCGATTATGCCACTCACAATGCTGTCCAAACCTCTATTCTGCTATATTTTCCCCAAGTACTCCTGAAACATTTTGTACGCACTCAAACTTCAGACATTCTTAGGACAACATATGAATTTGCGCTTAATTGGACATTTTCTACAAGGTGAATTGGTGATCCGAGGGGCTGGATTTTTTAGTCACAACTGCAGGAAGATACATACATAGAAGTGAGAGCAACACCGAGGGGCCATTCTATTTAAGCCTGGTAGAAATGCCGAAATAATGATGTAAAAAGAAATGAAAGTGGACGAAGATACGACCTGCCGCAGGTCGGCACCGTATCTCCATCTTCCTAGCTGTTTTTACGATTGTAGTCATCACTAATGTCTGAAACTTAACGAGATTACTTATTCGTAAAAACTTGCAATAAAAGATTGCAAGTATCTCTGTACTATATCGTTTCACGCAAATTATTGAACACTGAGTCACGTTCATAGCTAAATACAAACAGCTTTATTCATCCTCCCAATTTTATTTCTGTCTAAATTGATTTTCCTCTCCTACCTTCTGTCGTGCATTCTGCCGGTGCGAATCACTTTGTCCGTGAAGGCAGTCATATTTCATTATTGAACTTCCTCTTTTTGCGGGCTACAGATGAAGTCGGAAACTATGGTTCTACTCGTTATGCCTCAGGAAAGACAGCATGTCTCCATGTGCACTACAACACGTGATCAGTGCCGCAAAAACACTGCGTCTAAGGTTTTCTTTCTTTGTTTTTAATGCGCATTATCTAGTTGGTTTAAGCAAGAACACGAAAACATTTCGAAACTGCGTTGGGATTGGCACCACCACAGTGTATTTTTGCATTTGATTCAGCTTTAAACATCAGTATTTGGAAAACCGTAAACATTTCTTTGTAAGCGCCACTCACTATTGGGAAAATATAAAAGTAGGTGAAAGAAATGGATCCGGCTTAGCAAGTGGGGAACCAGCCCACATAGAAGCACTCAAACCTTGATCTTTTGTCTTCACGGCAACCACTTTCCGCGAATATGGTGTTATGATTTTAATGTCCCTAAAGAGGAATCGTGCACCGTTGTGGCCCATTGCCTCAAGAGGTCATGAAAACAATCCTACCCACGTGCAGTATGTTCGTCACGCGTACAGAGCTCTTAGTAGGTGCAGAGAAAGATTGCGCTTCGGCGAAATATATTGAAATTGAAGGAAATACTTTCCATGCACAACATTACCTTGCAAATGCTTGTTGCGCTTCCTTGTTGCGCTTGGAGCGCAAGCACTGACTTGGCCCCTGTAAATAAATTAACACAACATTCAATCACTTTGGCGTGGTAAACGACATAGTAAAACAATTTTTTTTGTTTGACGACGTTCCGGTCTATAGTTTATACGTGCGGATACTTATTGTCAATTTATATGACTGATCAAAGTGAATGTCCGAGTGATTTATGTATATAACCATCTCAGTGGCGCCGCAGGAGGTTGCTAATTCTTGTTTTGAACCTGCCGGCTCGAAATGGCTGCAAGCAGAAACAGTGGATAGCTATTTCAGTGCTCTATTTTAGCTGCGGAAACGCAAAACTTTTTTTGTTACTCGCTTAGCCAGAGATGAGGGCCTTCTTGGCTGAATATTTTCTTAATATGCACAACAAAGCATTCTTTTGAACTGAAGTGTCAGTAACTTCACACCCTTAGCGAATAGCGGCTTGACAACAGCGCGAACATAGAAAAATGACGGGGCCTTACGGCGAAAATATGGCGGAAATGTAACACGCACTTTTGCGTTGAAATTCGATGTGGAATGTCCTCACGACCCATAGAGAAAAGATTGACGGGAAAGACGGGGGAATATAACGCTCAATTGGTTTCAAACGTAAAAGAAGTGTTTAGAAGCAGTTCAATTAACGTGATTTTGTCTTCCTTTCTTCAACGCATAAACGAGAAGAAAGGGGGTTTAACTGAGGGGCCCGATTTTTTATAAGTCATATCATGAGAAGCCAACAAACACTGACACCAAGGACAACATAGGGGAAATTACTTGTGCTTAATAAATGAAGTAACGATAAATAAATGGAAATTAAAGTGGATGAAAAAACAACTTGCCGCAGGTGGGAACCGAACACACAACCTTCGCATTTCGCGTGCGATGCTCTACCAATTCAGCTACCGCGGCGTCGTTTCCGCGTCCACTTTATTGGGTATTTATGTGTACTAGTTGAACCATGGGGAGTGTTAGCCAGCGCCACCACTCACAGACCTTGGCGGCGGACGTGGAACGCCCTTTTTGCCGCAGGCGTCACGAGAACGTGATCTGCTTCTGCGATCTGCTCAAGAAGGCAACTGCTCAATAAACCCACATATGCTATCTGAAGGCATCAATGTTGCCGGATTCGAGACCCTAGTTATGTAATAAACGAGAAGAAAGGGGTTTAACAGAGGGGCCCGATTTTTTCTAAGTCATGTAGCACAGCATTTTCGCAAACATTCATTTTAGTGTAAACTTAAAATCCAAGCACACCATTATTTTTCAACGATGATCTTGAGAGTACAGCGGCAAACAGGTATTCTAATATCGTCGCTATCTTGCCAGTTTGTTTCATGAATATGTTCTCGTTTTTTGCGCTGCTGGTAAACAATACAATAAGAACAAAAACGAGTTCTTGCATATCCTAATCCTGGTAGCAATAGTTTGTAGCCATGCCTTTCCTTCGCTCGGGAAACACAGCAGTTGTCCTCAATCTACCCTGACTGTTTTGTTGCGCTTCATTATCCTTATGTGATTTAATAAAAAGCAAGTCTTACTCGAGAATAATGGCAAAAAATTTGTGAGAAACTGAAGGCGGTTAGCATTCAATGAACACATGGAAAAAAATATAGATAAATATTCCCTATTGTCAGGTTGTGCCTTATGAGAAAGAATAAGCGCAAACGAAGATAGCAGCCTACATCGAATCTTCTGGCTTTTCAGCTAATTTAGTTACCCAAAAGTTATTAGTGATGGACAGAACTCAGCACAAAATATTTTGTGCGGAACAATATAATCCTCTAGGCAAGCCTGGATTTTTCTCTTGGTTTAACCACCCGATTTGGCATAGGGGTGCATGCGGCATCGAGAAAGATGGAACAATGATCTAGTGACGGGGACACCTAAGTAGTTGCTTCTGCGAAATCAGAAAATCTTGATGTGACGGTTCTTTTAAAAGTTCATATGGGTCACATATGTTGCTAGGTAGAACCTGACCCTACCAACCTAACCACCACCTTAAAAGACATCGACTCTAACATGAAATATAGGAGCACTACATATTCCTCTGTGGTTCAAGTGGTGGGTAGGACCGGCACTCAACGTGTCACGGTAAGCAAGTTCCCAATGATTTGCTGCTGCTTCCCCGATGATGTAGCTGATAGGTACAGAAACAGGCTGCCAACAAGGCCAAATATTGGACGCAGGAAGCCTCGATTCATATTTTGCTCTGGTATGTGAAAAGGAAGCTGTGAGTGCAACTGTACCACTGTCCGCACATCTGGACACAGGGTCAATTCTTTAAAGCAAGTCCAATGAACCAACAGGTAGGCACAAGCTAGCATCCCTGTAGTTCTCTAGTTCTGACAAAATATAAAAGCATGGGTACGTGTCACGCAGAGCCTGAAAATTCTGTGGAATCAATAATAAGGGCATAAACTTCATTTAAAAACCACACATATACTTCTATACTAGGTGAAATAGCACTTGAAATTGAGCGCAAATTTCACGTTACGAGATTAGAATAAACATATTAGAATAGTATTACGTTATACGGCCCATGTTTTCATTTAGGTATTCATATGGATGTTGTCGTGCATGCTGTAAACTTGCACGGCATTCCTTTTTGTGTTCCCTTGCTTCGTCCTCTGCGCCGTGCTTCGGTGCGCGACCACGTTTCACAGATTCCGCTAAGGTGGACTCTGTGGAGTGCGTCCCGGTAGACACAGCACCGATAAAATCTGAAGCGCAAGCGCGCGAGGCATCGACGTCTTGCTTTCAATGACGCACGCACTAGGCCCACCTCATTTTCTACACTCACGTTTTGGCATCGAGAGTGCATCGCAGCAGACAAAGCAACGATGAAATCCGAAGAGCAAGTGAGCCGTGGGAGGCAGTGATGGAAGCACTGACATGACTGGAGGTCCGGGTTCGATTCCCATCCAGACCGGAATGTACTAAATGTTCTTTTCGATTCCATTATTTGACTTTGTTTACAAAACGTTTTTGGCAAGTTTGAAGTCAACCTGAGCATTTTTGACTAGCTGTTACTCGTCGCGCCGTCGGTCATTTTCGGCACCATATTCCTGCATCACGTTTCCACCACATCAATTCCACCGCCGACGACTACGCCGAATTTTCGCGAAATAGGGCACATAATGCTTTCGCACGAAATTTCACCGGTGATTATGACACTCACTAAGTATATTTTGAGCGTGGCTGTTTAAGTATTTGTTTCGCGATATGTTGTGGTGAACAATTTCATTCCAAACGACAAGGTCCTCTCGGCGGCGGCGTTCAGCCTCGGCTCGGGCAGCTCTAGCTTAGCAGCTGCAAGAGACGAAGCCCTTCCGCTGGTGGCATCGCTCATTGTTCAGAAAGAACTGACGAACGCTATTTTGTATTATGATTATATTGTCACCTGGTAGTGACAGTGCAGAAGAACACGCCGTCGAAACTTTGAATTAGAAATTTAACTTTTCCTTGGACGAACTTGTGCCCAGCAAAACAAATAACACTCGAGAACAACGATAGCGGCGAGCAGAGTCGGAGATCGTTGGAAATTTGATCTGCAGGCCAAGCACGTCGGCTTTTACACCTGTCTCGTCGAAGCTTCCATTGTAATGGCTGCTGCCCGCATACAATCATATTACAAAAATCGCAAACTATGTTATTCCAAGCAAGTGCAAACCACACTAAACCAAGCAAATCAAACAAGCGCGAGCGAGAGGTGTGTCGAGCAGATAACAGATGGCTAGAATTAACTTTATTCGCCAACGGATGAGGTGATCTACCCACCCCCTGACAGGCAGGTCAGGGGGCGGGTTCCGCTGCGTCAGATGCAGGCTCGGAGGTCTTGGGTCCCAGCAGGCTCTTCGGCCAGTTGGACGAGCCAAAGCGCAGCTCAGAGTCCGAGCTGCGCAGCAGGCTGTCCCTGGTCTCTCTACTACCAATATTGTGCGTCACCCTGGGAGAGTACGGGCATTCCAGTAATGTGGGGTCAGGGGCCACTCCTCTCCTTCGCCCCCCCCCCAAAGATTACACCTATCCTCCTGGCTTCAGGGATCACGTGGTTCGCCATAACCTGGTGCGGATAAGTATAAGTTTGCAGTCGTGTCGACGCGACTGCTTGTCTGTTGTTTATTTCGGGTCTGGCGGGGATACCAGTCTACGATACAATTTATAACGTTGCATTATCTCCCTATATTTTAGCATGCGCTCTCCACTCCCTAAGTCATCGAGGGGCCCCGTAGCGGCTCGGCAGTAGAAATCTCGAGCCAGGTCGTGGGCCGCCTCGTTGCCGCGGACGGCTTCATGCGCCGGAGTCCAAATTATTTGCACTTTTCTATTTAACTTTCTCAGGCCTAGGATTCTGGCCGCTAAGGGCGAGATCCTTCCCTTGCTAAAATTTTCTATGGCCACCCGCCTAATGAGGCTCAGGGTCTGCATCCCGTGATTCTGCAGCCTCTTGACGGTCTCGCCATTATGGCCGTGTGACGGGCGAATCAGGCCCAAGATTCTGATTTGCTCGACCACAGGTACCTCCTCACCCGCCACTTTAATTTTGATCTCCGACGATGCCTTCTATCTTTAGTGCTTCGGGTTGCATACAAACAATTCTGATTTCTGCGGCGAGCACGCTGGGCCTCTCTCGGCCGCGTAATCGACTATGATGTCGGTGGCGCCCTGGAGCAGGCTTTCGACGGACGATTCTCTTCCCCGGTTGATCCAGAGGGTGATAACATCCGCGTAGACACTAAATTTTAATCCCTCAAGCTTTTCCAATTGCTCGGGGATTTCCCTCATAGCCACGTTGAAGAGTAGGAGAGAGAGTGCTGATCCCTGGGGCGTACCCTTACTCCCTAGCTCAATCGGGGGGGGGGGATTCCAGCGTTTGGAACTTCATGCAGGCAGTTCTTGCAGGCATGCAGGCAGTCCAGAGAGATGTGCCGATATGTCCTGGTACCTACATTAATCTTGTTCAGACCTTCCAGGAACGCCTCATGTTTTACGTTGTCGAAAACTTTCGTGAGGTCCAGCCCCAGAATTGCTTTTCCATCTTTAGACCTTCAGTCTATTATATCACGTTTGATTTGGAGCATGACGTCCTGCTTACACAAGTGAGGTCGGAACCCAGCCATCTCAGGTGGCCATAAATCGCCCTGCTCCATGAAGCCCATCAGTCTGGTCTGGACGACGTGCTCCATCAATTTCCCTACGCATGAAGTTAAGGATATTGGGTGAAAGTTTGCTAATTGCGGAGGCTTCCCGGGTTTCAGTATTAAAATAATGCTTGCGGTCTTCCACTGTGGGGGGAGCTCGCCTTTATCCCAACGTTCCTGCATGTACTCCGTCAGATACCTAATGGAGTCAGCGTCTAAGTTCCTGAGAATTTTCTTCGTTACCCCGTCAGGGCCCGGAGCCGGCTTCGTTTTAACTCTAACCTTCTCTGCCCTCACTTCCGCTTCGGTGATGGGGGCGTCCAACGCCTCGTTAGGCGCTCCACCATAGTAGGGAAGTGGAGTACGCGATGTTTCCCCCACGTACCTCTCAATTAGGTTCATAAAATAATCATCGTTCCCTGCGTTCGCCGTGATCGATGGTTATAGGTACTATAGTGATCAGGCTTATTACGACTTTCGAAAATAGTGTACTTAGTGTTTTGTACATTTAGTTGAGGTGGATTACAATGCAACCAGTTTCATTGATTAGGTAACCATCTATTAGCTGCCTTTTCAAGTTCAAATAGGTTCAAATAAATTGTTGCATCAAAGGCCATCCATCTAACTAGTTACCAGTGAAATCAGGTGTCCCGCAGGGCTCGGTCCTACGGCCACTCCTTTTTCTTATGTATATAAACGACATGGTAAAAGACATCTCCGTGAAAATAAAATTGTACGTTTACGACTGTGTTCTATATACGGAGGTTAATGATCAATCTGATCAGGCATTGTTAAACAATAATTTTCAGCGTGTTGCTTCTAGTTATAAGCGGTGGCAGATGTTTATAAACTTCGACCAGACCGTTTTCATGCGGATCACTTGAAAGAAGAGGAGGCCCTTATCGTTTTCGCATAATTTTAACAATGTGCTTTTGTATGATGTGTCTGAATACACATATCTTAGGCTATAGATTTCAAACAATCTTAGGTGGAATAAACATGTTCACTATGCTACAGCGAATGCTTATAGAAAGTTATTCTTTTTAAGAAGAACGTTAACTTTGGCTACCCCTGCTGTAAAAAGATTAGCATACACATCCATTGTCCTCCCAGTCTTAGACTATGCTGCTATAATATGGGACCCCTATTCAAAAGGCAATATTCTGAAACTAGAGAATGTTTGAAAAAAGCCTTACAGTTCATTTATAACAATTTTCGACGCAGCTCAGTCACTGAACTACAAGCTAGCGCTAACCTAACCCCATTATCCGATAGGAACCGCTCAGCACGACTAAAATTTTTATATCAATTAGTTAAGGGGCACTATAATGTCGACGTTAGCGAATGGATTACATTTTCTTCCGGTTATTCAACAAGCCAAAGACATGAATTAACATTATAACACCTTATCGTTGTAATAATGACTCAAGTATTCATTTTTTCCACGAACAGTCAGAGACAGGAATAACCTCAACAGCTGTATTGTTCAAGCATACTCTTTGTCAGCTTTCGCATCCCTTCTTGATGGCTGAAACATAATTGTTTATCTTATATTCACTGTCTGTATGATATATTCGTTTAGTGTTCCTCTGTTTAATTTGCGCATTTGATAAATGCTCTGCTTAAATTTTTTGTGTTCTTTCTTGACTGTGACGCAGGGATGTACATATATTTTATTTGCCATTATGTTGTATTTTCTCTCATGTATTGTATCCCACCCTGCTAAAATCCCGGTGGGGATTGCAGTAACAATAAATAAATAAAATAAAATAAAAGTCTTTACCTGTAAAAAAAAAGATACTTGAGTAGTCTGCATAGAGAACCATGGCAGGAGTTTGCGGTATGTTCACGATATCATTTATATAAAGAATAAACAATAATGGTATAAGGATAGAACTTTGCGGTACGCCATACTTTATCGGCTGTAACTGTGAACGGTAACCACTTAGGCTAGCAAGTTGAACCCTGTCGGATAGATAACTGCGTATCAGATTTAATGCCAAACCTCTACACCGTAGTGTGGAAGTTTGTGAAAGAGAATGGGATACTTAATAGAATCGAACGCCTTTTTAAAGGCTAGAAATAAAACAAGAATATATTGCTTAATATCAATATTATTAACTAATTTTTCTTTACAATGCAAGAGCGCCGTTTCGGTTGATTTCTTTTCACGGAAGCCAAATTGCTGCCTTCAAGGCATTTGGTGGTCTCCAATAAACTTAATTAATCATGATTTTAATGTATATTCTAAAACTTTAGAAAAAAAAGGTAGCACAGATATAGGCCGACCGTTATTAAAGTTATTATGAGAGCCACCTTTGTGAATGACTATTACTCTGGCTATCCTCATGCCTTCAGGAAGGGTACTCGTGGCGAAAGGTTGATTGCAGATGTCCTGAAGTGGGCCATGTGGTAATTCAGCAACATGTTTAGTTGGGTAAGCTTTAACGTCATCATAGCCGGCAGCAGTATCTTTAACGATTTCAGGTACGTGTTAGATCTAAAATTGTGCTATCGAACAGGTTTCCACTTATAAATTATTAGGTGTCGTCTTTGAAGAAAACTTGAGCTGGACATTACATGTAAACAAGATACATGCAAATATGTGCAGGTCAATTTGTATTGTATAATATCAGAACCTTGGTGCCAAAATGGTTCAAACTACAGCTATACTATGCCCTTTTTCATTCACATATACACTATTGTCTACTAATTTGGGGTACGACTACTAAGACAAATTTAGATAGGTAATAATCCTACAAAAAAGAGCTTTGCTTTGCATAGAAAACCTTCAACGTAATGGCCGCACTGCACCATACTTTTCCAAGCTAAACATACTCACAATACATCTATTCCAACTAAGGCTTGCTGTGTATACACATAGAGAAAATCTGCATTACCCAAATACCCTGTCCACATTTTCCTCATCCGACAACTCGCAGTATGACCTTAGGCGTAACAGACTTAGAACACCTATTTTTAGAACCAAATATGGTACTCAGACACTCGCATACCTAGTACCTCATTTCCTAAATAATAATCGAGAAATCGCTCCTATGATTCAGGAATGCAGATTTGCTTGCAGTCTAAAGAAAAAGGTTAGGAATGATCTTTTGCTAAGTCTCTAATGGTACTTGACTGTCCTTGCGGTGTCGATAACTTTTCTTTTTATTTTAGTCTTTTTGTCTTTTACATTTTTTCTGCTACTTGCTATATATTGTTTTGTAACAGTGATCAGTATTACTTGCTTCTTGAAGTATTTCCTTGCGCTCGCGCACTACTGATTATATATCATATATATAGTGTAAGAATCTTACTTATTTGTGTACTTGATTGCTTGCCGCATACATTTTGTTGTTTTTCTTGTTTCGACATTGTTGCACTGTATTCTCACGATGTTCCACCCCCTGAGCAATGTACGGGTAGGGGGGCCTTTGTCAGGCAGTTGAATCTGCCTTTAGCCCCTACATCCTAGACAATGCATTGTCTAAATAAAGCATGGAAAGATTTCAACGCGCGCCTCACTTTTACCAATCTTATGCCGGATTTACTCTTCGAGCTTTCGGGGTCCAACAAGTGCCGGATGATGCTCCACGTCTTGAAGAGGTTCATCCTTCCCTCCATTTCGTCACACTTGTTGCCTTAATTTTGTTCGCATAATTTGAAAGTATAATCTTCGATTTCCTTATCATGCCTCGCCATCCTCCTTCTGAGGTTCCGGTTTCATTTCAGCTTTTTGAGACGACGCTCCATGCTTTGCTTAGCTTTTCATATATGCAGAAGACGGCTGTACGCAATCTCCGGGCGGTTACCTGCTTCGAGCGCTTTTGTCGCCTCTCTAACGTCTGATTTGAGCGCCGTCGTCCATGCCTCGATGTTTCTGATGGGAGCCAGTTTGTGCGCCCTCCTGATGTCTCTAACCTCATCCCACTCAACGACGGCCACATAATACTACGAAACGTCTGGTGGACCGGTTGCGCATGACACATTTCACACGCGCACCTCACTGAAGGGGCCGCTCTCATCGGCTCGCGTCTTCCAGCTCCCGCTGCGCGTTCGCTCTTTCGTTGTTCGCTGTGCTCGTTCGCTCGGTTACGCCGCCGACGCCAGCACTCGCCGCAGGAACGGGTGCCTAAGAGCTTCGCTCTAAAGCGCGCAGAGATCGTTTTTCTATGCCAGCAATAAACGATCGGCTGCTTCACAGGACCCAGTTCAGTATCTTGAGAGGCGTACTTGTTTGTCTTTCTCCGGTGACCGCTTTTCAGTGGCTAAAAATTCCTAAATATTATATTTCGGCGCAAGACCCGCCTGCATGTATCAGAAGTTCCTGGATCATTGTCGATAGTGCTATGTGTTGTGTGTTTCCGAACGTTGCTTAATCTGATGCTATGTGCGACGCGAATTGTGTTCCCTTAGAACCAAACTAACATGCCTTTGGCGTATCAGGACATCCAAATTTAGAGCTTCTTATAAATGAGAAAGGTACTCAGTTGACAAGAAAGATATAAATTTCAGATGATCTGCTTAAATCAGCGGAAACGAAAGGCTACGGGTTGTGTTTTTTAGAGAAGGACAGAAAACACGAACAACACTCAAAGAACAATTGAGGTAATGACCCGCGTTGTCGCGTGAAATTGGACGCGGGGTAATGTCTCAGACCAAATTACATATGTCTAATGCGCATAAAACAGATTGTTCCCAGTGCAAGCGAATTCCCCACAGTCAGGGGATCAAGCCCACCGCAGCTTTTTGTCGCAACAGTTTTGAGCAGCGACATTTGTCCTGAATCTTCTGTAGCCTTGGCCAAGCAGTGCTTGTGCGGCAGCAGGCTGAAAAACAGAAGAGAAGCGACGTCGCGTTTCCCACCCTGATCCCTAAGCTCAACGACGCCGCTTGCATATGCGACTCATTACGGCACTGCGTTGCGAAAACAGCACTCGCTGTTCTTGTTGTGTAGGCTTGGGTTGTTTTGGTGGTCGCTACCAAGAAATGTTCGCGTAGACGCTTCGAGCTTTCGGCCTTACATAAACGTATACAAAATGCTTATTATTACCACCCCAGTGGCAACTAATTACATGCCTGTTCTAAACAAGAAAGGTAAATTTTTGGTATGTCTGCTACACTGTTTTTCAGGGCAAGTGAATGTAAATGGCGGTGCTCAAATGATAGCAAAAACGTAATCTCGTCAGTGAGCCGTCAATTGCGGCACAATGTGGTTCCCCGTGAAAACGCTCAAAGCGTGACGTTTATTTTCAGTGAGTCTCGTGTCTCGTGCAATGTAATGAGTCTCGTGTTATAGTCCCCCATATTGGCCATTCCGAGAACTTAACTATTCTAATGCGCTACAAGACAGCCTGTTTTTTATAATCTCATAGCAAAATACTGTTTCAAATAATTTTTTTTCTGATGCTTTCCTAACCGGTTAAGTTAAAAGTAATACAATAACAATCGAACTAGCTATCGATTCAACTGGTAACATAGGTAACATTTCGCGTATGCTCAAGTAGAATCTCGTCACTAGATGACATCAGAGAAGAAGTAAGAACGGACACCGAAAACATCTGATGGCTTATTCGTTAGTTTAAGTCGAGGGGCAACATAGCTTTCGTAATGAGTACATAAACTAAATATATCTCAGCTCTCGAAGCCTCATTAAGAACAAAAGACAATTCTACTAGAGCTCCTTAAATCATTTCCTAGTTTTCTGCATTTATTCTTACAGTTCACGTCGTGTGCAGTTTATGTTTGCATGTGTTTGTAGGAAGGGCACTCTTTACATCTTGAGATTGCTAATGTTGCGTTCTTTCGAAGCTTTCGCATGCAAATTTTTAAATTCGTATAGGGAGCGCCTTTGTATGACGTGTGTTCGCTGCACGAGCAGTTGTTGTAAGTTCTGACGGAATGAGGCGAAATGCCGATGCAGAACAATCTTTATACGATGCGAGGCTTTTGTAGTAATTATTATTACAGGCGCTATAAATTGAGTGAAAGGCACGATTAGGCGCAAATATGCCCTTACAAAGAGTCAGGCCAGAAGCAAATCAAGTTTGTCGCTCACTTCGTGCGGGAGACTTAGATAATATGGTACGTAAACCAAGGTTCGGCACAATAGATGGAATGTTCTCTCCATTAAGGGGCACCTGAAAAGGGCTTTCATTGCGAAATAAGGTAAAAATAGGCATGAAGGAAGAAATAAAAGGCGACAGCGGCAATGTGCACGAATAATTCACGCGGCCGTAATTGCAGACGTGTATAAGGTAACAAGGTAACTGCGTAATTATTTGGCAGAGCTTGAATATCACTTAATAATGTAATATTGTCACGTGGTCATGACGTCAAAGAACACAGTAGCAATACTGTGAAAGGCAAAACTAGCTTTTATTGGGCGAACCTGTGCCCACAAAACAGGCTACACTTAAAGCACAACGAGAGCGCCGAACACAGTCGGCGATCGTCGAAAATCTGATCAGCGGGTCAAGCGTGTCGGCTTTTGTACAGCAGTCGTCGGATGTTGCAGACTAATCGTTCGCACCCGCGTGCCTTCCACAAAGTTCTACACGATTCGCGTCACGCGATGAAATCAGATAACATAAGGTTCAGCGACAACAGACAGCGGATAGAAGCATCGATAACTTTCCAGAAACTTCGGATACATGCAGGCGCGTCCCGCGCTGTGCGATTACATTTGTTAGGCGGCGAAACATGGTCGCCCAATAAAGATAAGTACACGTGTCAATACCCCCCTCTTAAAAAGCATCGACCCGATGCTGCATACAAATGAAAGTAATAAAGAAAAACACCCGTAGCAAAGAAAACAAAAATAAGGAAGTTCGTCAGCGTATGTAAAAGGATTTCAGACGCACCACGTGGACCACTTCAGATCGTGTGCGGCGCCGCTGTGAATGCGAAATTCCGTCTGGCACGACCACATAGTCCAGTGCGCCAATACGTCGAATGACCTTGTAGGGTCCGAGACAGCGGCGCAATAGTTTCTCAATCCGTCCTCGTCGACGTATCGGTGTCCTAACCCAAACACGGTCGCCGGGCTTGTACTCGACGAAGCGTCGTCGGTGGTTGTAGTGTCGGCTGTCGGTCCTCTGTTGGTTCTTGTCCGTAGGCGGGCGAGCTGTCGGGCTTCTTCGGCGCGCTGGAGATAGCTAGCGACGTCAACATTCTCTTCGTCAGTGACGTGGGCCAGCATGGCGTCGAGCGTCGTCGTCGGGTTCCTGCCGTAAACCAGCTTAAACGGCTGTGATCTGTGTTGTTTCTTGCACCGCCGTTTTGTAAGCGAAGGTTACATACGGCAGGACCGCATCCCACGTCTTGTGCTCGACGTCGACGTACATTGCTAGCATGTCGGCGAGGGTCTTGTTCAGGCGCTCCGTGAGACCATTCGTCTGCGGATGGTAGGCAGTTGTCCTCCTGTGACTTGTCTGGCTGTGCTGCAGAATGGCTTGGGTGAGCTCTGCCGTAAAAGCCGTTCCTCTGTCGGTGATGAGGACTTCTGGGGCACCATGTCGTAGCAAGATGTTCTCGACGAAAAATTTCGCCACTTCGGCTGCGCTGCCTTTTGGTAGCGCTTTAGTTTCAGCAAAGCGGGTGAGATAGTCCGTCGCCACGACGATCCATTTATTCCCGGATGTTGACATCGAAAACGGCCCCAACAAATCCATCCCAATCTGCTGGAAGGGTCGGCGAGGAGGTTCGATCGGCTGCAGTAATCCTGCTGGTCTTGTCGGTGGCGTCTTGCGTCGTTGACAGTCTCGGCAAGTCTTGATGTAACGGGCGACGTCGGCGGTCAGACGCGGCTAGTAATACCTTTCCTGCATTCTCGACAGCACCCGGGAGAATCCGAGGGGCACAGCGGTTGGATCGTCGTATAGGGCGTGCAGTATATCTGGACGCAGCGCTGGCGGTACAACAAGAAGGTAGCTGGCGTGGACTGGTGAGAAGTTCTTCACGAGCAGGTTATTTTGTAGCGTGAACGAAGACAACCCGCGCTTAAATGCCCTAGGGAGAAAGTGGGTCATCATCATCATCATCATCATCATCATCATCATCATCATCAGCCTGGTTACGCCCACTGCAGGGCAAAGGCCTCTCCCATACTTTTCCAACAACCCCGGTCATGTACTAATTGTGGCCATGCCGTCCCTGCAAACTTCTTAATCTCATCCGCCCACCTAACTTTCTGCCGCCCCCTGCTACGCTTCCCTTCCCTTGGGATCCAGTCCGTAACACTTAATGACCATCGGTTATCTTCCCTCCTCATTACATGTCCTGCCCATGCCCATTTCTTTTTCTTAATTTCAACTAAGATGTCATTAACTCGCGTTTGTTCTCTCACCCAATCTGCTCTTTTCTTATCCCTTAACGTTACACCTATCATTTTTCTTTCCATAGCTCGTTGTGTCGTCCTCAATTTGAGTAGAACCCTTTTCGTAAGCCTCCAGGTTTCTGCCCCGTAGGTGAGTACTGGTAAGACACAGCTATTATATACTTTTCTCTTGAGGGATAACGGCAACCTGCTGTTCATGATTTGGGACTGCCTGCCAAACGCACTCCAGCCCATTCTTATTCTATATTATATTAGAAAGTGGGTGTTCCCTTCCAAATAACCGACGAGGCCTTTTAGCTCCGGGTCTGCTCGTTGCTGTTTAGTGAAGTCTTCCGCGCTTATTATCCCAAGGAAGGCGCCGTCATCCTCGTCGTCTTGCGGCGGGGGATCGATGGGGGCGCGCGATAAGCAGTCGGCGTCGGAGTGTTTTCTTCCGGACTTGTATATTACCCTGACGTCATATTCTTGCAGTCTGAAGCTCCACCGCGCCAACCGTCCTGAAGGGTCCTTTAAGTTAGCTAGCCAACACAACGCGTGATGGTCACTGACGACTTTGAATGGCCTCCCATAGAGGTAAGGGCGGAATTTAGCTGTAGCCCAAATGATGGCGAGGAATTCGTTTTCAGTCGTAGAATATTTGCTTTCCGCTTTCGACATCGACCGGCTAGCATACGATATCACCCGTTCAAGTCCTTCTTTCCTCTGGACTAGGACGGCACCGAGGCCTAGGCTACTGGCGTCAGTGTGGATTTCGGTATCGGCGTCCTCGTCGAAGTTTGCAAGTACCGGCGGCGACTGCATGCGTCGTTTGAGTTCTTGAAATGCCTTGGCCTGCGGCGTTTTCCACTTGAACTCGACATCACATTTGGTTAGATGTGTTAGCGGCTCCGCGATTTGTGAAAAGTCCTTGACAAAGCGCCTATAGTAGGCACACATGCCAAGGAATCTGCGCACTGCCTTCTTGTCGGTAGGCTGCTGTAATTTTGCGATGGCGGCTGTCTTCTGTGGGTCGGGACGTACTCCTGATTTGCTGATGACGTGGCCTTGAAACAAAAGCTCATCGTAAGCGAAGCGGCACTTTTCCCGCTTCAGAGTGAGCCCTGATTTCTTAATGGCCTCTAACACTGTCGCAAGCCGCCTAAAGTGATCGTCGAAATTTCTGGTGAAGACAACGACGTCATCCAAGTAAACAAGGCACGTCTGCCACTTCAGTTTCGGCCAACACCGTGTCCATGACGCGCTGAAACGTTGCAGGCGCCGAGCTCAGTCCGAATGGCATGACCTAGAACTCGTAGAGGCTGTCTGGCGTGATGAAGGCAGTCTTTTCGCGATCTCTGTCGTCGACTTCTATTCGCCAGTAGCCAGACTTGAGGTCCATCGACGAGAAGTATTTAGCGTTGCAGAGCCGATCCAATGCGTCGTCTATCCATGGAAGGGGGTACACATCCTTCTTCGTGGTCTTGTTCAGTCGACGATAATCGACGCAGAAGCGTAGGGTTCCGTCCTTTTTCTTCACCAGGACTACAGGAGAGGCCCACGGGCTTTTCGACGGCTAGATAATGTCGTCGCGCAGCATTTCGTTAACTTGTTGCCTAATAGCTTCACGTTCTCGCGTCGAAACTCGGTAAGGGCTCTGGCGGAGTGGTCGAGCGCTGTCTTCGGTTATTATGCGTTGCTTTGCAACTGGTGTTTGTCGAATCCTCGATGACGTCGAAAAGCACCCCTTTGTATCGTTGGAGAAGACTTCTGATCTGTTGCTGCTTACTCATAGGAAGACTTGGATTCACGTCCAAGTCTGGTTCGGGGACTATGCTCATCGGGGTAGATGCGGCTGAATCCGAGAGGGCAAGGGCATTGCTGGTTTCCACAATTTCCTCGATATATGCGATTGTCGTGCCCTTGTTGATGTGCTTGAACTCTTGGCTGAAGTTGGTTAGCATAACTTCCACTTGCCCTCCATGGAGTCGAGCGATCCCTCTTGCGACGTAAATTTCACGGTCTAGGAGTACACGTTGGTCGCCTTCGATGACGCCTTCTACATCAGCGTGTGTTTCGGTGCCGACCGAAATAATAATGCTCGAGCGAAGCGGGATGCTCACTTGATCTTCGGGAACACTGAAGGTGTGGTGACTATGAAAGCTCTCCAGCGGTATCGCTTGATCTTCCGACAGCGTTATCGATTTTGACTTCAGGTCTATGATTGCGCCGTGTTGGTTCAGGAAGTCCATGCCGAGAATGACGTCTCGTGAACACTGTTGGAGGATAACGAAGGTGGCAGGGTAAGTCCGGTCATGAACGGTTATTCTTGCCGTGCAGATTCCAGTCGGCATAATGAGGTGTCCTCCAGCGGTGCGAATTTCGGGGCCCTCCCATGCAGTCTTAACTTTCTTCAACTGGGCGGCCATGTGTCCACTTATTAAGGAGTAATCGGCCCTTGTGTCGACTAAGGCAGTCACTGCGTGGCCGTCGAGAAGTACGTCGAGGTCGGTGGTTCTTTGCCTGGCGTTGCAGTTGGGTCTTGGCGTCGGATAAAGGCTGCGTCGTGTTGAACTGAAGCTGGAACATGACGTCGTCAAGCCGTCTTTTGTCGGTGTAGTCTTGGCTTCCTGACTTCGTCGGGACGGCGGCGTGTCGTCATTAGGTCGTCGAGATGGTTTCTTTGTCGTCTTCGTCGGCGGCGGAGGATCTTCGTCAGTTCGACGAACAGCAACCGCACCTTCATCGGTTGCTGCTTTTAGTTTTCCGGATATGGGCTCGCTGACCGGCGCTGGGCTGCGCCAGTGCATGGTCGGCGCTGCGGCGACAGGTAGCGGCCTAGTGATGGCGAATGCGATGGTTGTCGAGAGCTCCACTGAGTAGCGGCGAGGTAGTCGGCAATATAGCGAGGGCGTTCACCTTACTGCGGGCGCGGAGCGTTGACGGCGAAACCTCGCAGTCCCATCTCCCGGTATGGACATCGTCGGTAGACGTGACCCGCTTATCCGCAATGGTAGCAGAGCGGGCGGTGGTCAGGAGCGCGCCAAACGTCCGTCTTCCTCGCGTGGGTGCGCTGGGCGACGGGTGGTCGTGCTGGCGGCGGCGGTGGCGGACGATGGAACTGCGCCAGGGGGAACTTGACGCCGTGCGACGGCGGCGTAGGTCATCGCTTGCGGCTCAGGCTGCGGCGATTCAGGGGCTACTCCAAGTTGTTGTTGGAGCTCCTCACGCACGGCGTCGGCAATCGAAGCCACTTGAGGCTGTGATGATGGGAACAGGTTTTGTAGCTCCTCCCGCACGACAGCTCGGATAGTCTCGCGTAGGTCATCGGTGGCCAGTGACTGAACTCCGGCGTAGTTTGTCGAGTTCGTGCGGCGGTCGAATCGCCGGTTTCGCATCTCGAGTGTCTTCTCGATGCTGGTGGCCTCGCACAGAAACTCGTCGATGGTCTTCAGTGGGATTCGTACTACTCCGGCAAAAAGTTCCTTCTTTACACCACGCATCAGCAGGCGGACTTTCTTCTCCTCGGACATTTCTGGGTCGGCGTGGCGGAACAAACGGCTCATTTCCTCAGTGAAGATTAAAATCGTCTCATTCGGCAGCTGCGCTCTGGTCTCCAGTAGAGCTTGGGCTCGCTCTTTTCGCACGACTCTTGTAAATTTTTGCAGGAAGCCGCTACGGAAAAGTTCCCAGGTCGTTAAGGTGGCTTCTCGGTTCTCAATCCACGTCCTGGCCGCGTCTTCCAATGCGAAGAAGACATATCGCAGTTTGTCGTCCCTGTTCCAGTTGTTAAACGTAGCGACTCTCTCGTACATCTCAAGCCAGCTTTCCGGGTCCTCGAAAGTTGAACCGCGGAAGGTCGGAGGCTTCCTGGGCTGCTGCAGCACGACGGCGGACGCTGGGGCTGCCATTGGGGTGGACTTGGTGGCCATCTTCTTAGTCGTCTCAGGCAAAAGTCCGTGCTCCGGGGGCAGTCCTTGCAGCCTGCGGTTACCTCGCTGGCTCTTGGCGACGTTGGTGTCTTCCGCGTAAGGGCTTGGGTCACGGCTTAGTGGGGCCGTCCGGTACATGAACGCAAAGCACCTCCACCAGATGTCACGTGGTCGTGACGTCAAAGAACACAGTCGCAATACTGTGAAAGGCAAAACTAGCTTTTATTGGGCAAACCTTTGCCCAAAAAACAGGCTACACTTAAAGCTCAACGAGAGCGGCGAACACAGTCGGCGATCGTCGAAAATCTGATCAGCGGGTCAAGCGCGTGGGTTTTTATACAGTAGTCGTCGAATGTGCCAGACTAATCGTTCGCACCCGCGGGCCTTCCACAAAGTTCTACACAATTCGCGTCATGCGAGGAAATCAGATAACATAACGTTCGGCGACAACAGATAGCCGGGTAGAAGCATCGATAACTTTCCAGAAACTTTGGATACATGCAGGCGCGTCCCACGCTGTGAGATTACATTTGTTAGGCGGCGAAACATCGTCGCCCGATAAAGATAAGTACACGTGTCAATATCATTTTGTGTGTGCCTCAGGCGGCCATGTTTAGGCCTGTCTAAAAAGCATTCCGGCGTTTCATGATCAGACCTGGAGCTATTATACACGCATGACTAGCATTAAAAGTATGTTATAGGTGGTAGAGTTGCATTCTTTCCGTGCCTATTATTTACTGAAATAGCTTAACTAAAGCAGGTAGGCTATAATGTGAAACCCTCTGGAATCCATGCTTATTAGGGTTCAGTGATTAGACTAACCAAAAAACGCTTCTCTTACTGCTTTCCACGGGCTGTATGGCACCTAGCAGCGAGAAAGAAACTATGAAATAGGTACAGGCCAATAACATTAGCTTGGAAACCCAAAATCTTGAAGTCAAGGCAAGGCCTTTGTAATGATGAATAATCTTAGAATTCCAACGTGCGCTTGGCTCAAACATATGTGACAAAAACAAAAACAAGAAAAAAAAATACGGCGCTCTCGAATGCCTGCTGTGTTCGTTCTTATTGCCTAGTAATACCGAGTGCAATTTCATTTTGCGGTAGCTCGCTTTTATGCCCTGTGCATTTTCCTGGAGTCTTATTTTGTATGTGCTGCGATGTCGGTTACTGAGCAACGAACACGTCTGCAGTGCTACCCATCGACTTCGTAAATGCTGTTTTCACTGTATAACACAAAAGAAGTGAAAACGACCACCGAGTATGCAAGCCCACTAGCACAAGTGGTTGTAAACATAAGCTGCTCACAGTTGGAACGAAGTGTGAGCGTGGCCGCCCCAAACATCCAACAAACCGAAAAGCAAACTTTTAAGAAATCCGGATTTCTTAAAGAGGTCGTACATTGCAGGAGCTATTTTTATCCATGGTTGACAGTGTTTCCATTTTGTCAAGTGTGATTATTTTTATTTCTTAAAGCGGCTCGGTCGCCTTAAAATTTTTTTGCAAATTTTTCTGTGGTGTTTGACCGTGGATTTTGAGGGTGGCAGCCTGCCCTTATTTCATATTCGACCAGCGTCAACCTGCCGATGTTTGGCACTGCGAACGACCGCGCCGCAGCTGCCTTCTTGGCAAAAGCAAAACTCCTTTAGGCAACTTTTGCCTTGCCTCTATTATTAAACCATACAGTTTCATTACTCCTTCCAGTTTGGATGTCAACGAAGCCATAGATAGATTGATGACATTTTTATTGCTTTCGCGAAAACGTAATCGAATTTCAGGGTTACACTTTGTTAGTGCTCGATCGATATATTGATCCATGTTCCCACCATATGTATTGGTATGCGGTAGTGATACGCACCGCTCTATGACATGGTGTTGCGTTTCAGCAGCATTGCGGTAGTCAGGGCGCTAAGTTTGAAATAAAGCTTAGGTGAAACTGTGAGCCTAACAAGGGCGTCGTTGGTTAATGCTGGAAAGGAAACAAAACATTACTGATCGATACTAAAGTGCCATTAAATATGTTGCGCTCAACTTACGAAAAAACACATTCGAATAGTGCAATGCGATTATGTGAAGATGCACCCAAATAGCGGCGAGGGAATTACTAAATATTTATAGCCGTTACTGATTGACATATTCACTTCATAAAGAAAGCAATAAAGCCAAATATATATTCCCATACTGAAATTGGGAACCAAAACAGATCCGTCCAAATACTGACTTATATAGCTATATTTTGCTGTTCGGAAGCTGCTTGCGCATATTATTCTTCAGCGAACCACATACGAAAGAAAGTTACACTGTTCCTTGGCCCATGCAGCTTCCGCTGGGGCCTTTAAACCGGAACAGAGTGGAACTCCTAGATGGCTTAGTCCGTATTATAGCAACAAAAACAAATACACTTCCAGTTAGACTTTTCTAAGACTTTCGATGAGGTATCATATATAAAACTGATCACTAAAGTTAAACTAAAGTTAGTGGAAAGTCCCATGGTAAATTCATTAATTGATTGCATCGCCCGCCATACCCAATTCGTTGCAATTCAGAAGTAAGCCTTATACATAGATCGCGTCACACTAGAAGTACCTCTCCCCAAATGAGCGTTCGGGCTTCTAATTTCTTCTAGTCTTCGATAACCAGTCAGAAAAAAAATCACTGTAAATTGAAGATGGTGTGCAGACAACTCTACTTCATAACTTGAAGTCAAAAGCAGACTATACCACAGTAAACGCCTTACAAGTCACATTCAAGTGGTGCATTGATTGGAAAATGGACATCAATGTTATAAATGTGCGGTTTTTGAAATAACAAAATAATGTATATTTGCATACACATAATGTGACGGACTCAGTACAACATTCTACAAATACCATAAGAGTACCAGATTGATTATAACATATAATATTTGATGGAGCCTTCAGATGGACCAGGTCACCTGAAGTACTTTCAAGTGACCTTGTATATACATAATCCGCTGACTGTACTTTGCACTTCCTGACCCAACATTGTTCGCATACAGCACTTACGTGACACCTGTTTCAGTACATTACAATATTGTAAAGTATACATACGCTAAAAAAAGATACGAAAAAGCTGGGGAAAATACAGAGGTGGTGGCCGGGGCTGTTTACCTTAAGTCCAAATTTTTCCATTGGCAGATAAAGCTTTCTGAAAACTATAGAAATGTCCAGATAGTACCAAATGGAAATTTCTCGCCTAAATTTATCTATCAAATACGCTACACCGAAAACAATGTTGACATGCATGTTTCCTATGTGCCAAACTATCTATTTTTTCATATCTGAATAAAGACTAACTATAGATGCTAACACGACCAAATGCTACCAGAATACTATTTTATCAGTGTATATGTTAGGAGTTCTTTTTCTCTCTTACCGCTAGTAAATGGAACTGCTCAGACGTTTCTGTTGCTAACGTCACAGAAATGAATCAATTATTTTTAGGAATCTAGGATTACGTATATAGCGAATAGTGCATAAGCTTATTGAAGGCGGTCAATTCTTGCACATTAGATAATTGGTAATGCATTTTGTGGCTCTGAGTATTAAAAATCATTTATTTCTACTTTTCATTATAACTTGACATTCTCTTTCAATTTATTAGGTAATTTTGGTTATGTAATGCTATTAATAAGTCAAATGCGTGGCAGTTTGGGAGTGGTGTGTCATCACTGTTTAGGCTTGTAGCGCAGCTCAGAGAACAAAAAGTAATGTAGAAGGAGTAAAGAAAGGGAACTCTGTTCTCCGTTCCTTTTCTTTACTCCTTCCACTTTCGTTTTTGCTCTTTCTGGGCTACGCTACAAGACTAAAAAAGGCTATTGATAGTGCGCAAAAGATTCGAACGAAATATCGGTTTTCTTGTATGCACTTGCCCTATTTGCTATCTTCTTAAAGAGGATTAGCACTATTTGGAATAAATAAATAAATAAATAAATAAATAAATAAATAAATAAATAAATAAAAATACCTGAATAAATAAACAAACACAGAATATTTCCCTATACAATTTTGCTGTTCCCAAGCATGTACTCGTAATATATAAAGAATTGTTGCCTGCGGCTCTAAGAACTCCTGAACATGGAGCTGTGCTATTTGCTTACGCATTTAAGCTTTGAACACATCCAAGTTCCACTTCAAGCGTCTGACAAAATGCACATATTTATAATGTTTCTTACGGAAAGACTGGAAAATAAAATACACTCTTCGATTTCTAGTGTCTCTGTGATAGAGTCGTTCCAAGAAGAAAGGTCATGAAGTCTCTTTCATAGGCTAAATGGCTCAGCTTCACTGGCGAGTCTCCCTTAGTACAGCATTATGTTTTTGTCTTATTCTGTGTTAGAGAATGGGCGGAAGAGGCCAGTGTTGTTTAGTGGTGCGCAGCTGAAGGCGCAGTCAGAAAAAAAGGATGAACAGGAAGTGCCGGTGTCGGTCGCTTCATAGTACGTATACCACTTTGTAGTGTGCCGCAGGTTCTTGGCGTCATCACTACTCTTCATTAGCCGTTATCGATTCGCGCCGCATTGAAAATTCAGGAGTCAGCGCCGCGTGTTTGTCTCCATTCGCCTTTCTTTACGCGCACTTCCCGTTTTACAAGTGCATCGTCTTTTTTGCACCCTGCTTATGATCCTGCTGCTGAGGTCTTTGTTGGTACGACATTCTACGGTGGAACAAGAGGTCGAAGATCGAATGCTGGCCACGGTGGTCGGACGCACGAGCGGGCGGAATGCAATGACATTTGCACTCATAGATTTCGACACGCTTGACGTATTTATGCTCATCACACGGTAACGAACGCCCTCCACTACACGGCAGTTCTCTTCCTTCAATAATGCCGATTCTGCTCACTCAACCAAGTAAGTGTTGCAATCGTTACCATTAGGACCACTGCCAAAGCTAGAGATAAGCTATGTGAAGAATAGGCAAAGCAATGCAACGTTATTTAACTGATGCCACTCGCGAGTTATGATCACCTGCCAGTTTTCACATCCAAAGTAGCGGCACTTTTGAAAACGCTTGCGCCCTTTGCGGTGCATCTTGACCACGAACAATGACCGTCATTTTGGGCATCTATGTATGCATGTATGTATGTATGTATGTATGTATGCATGAATGTATGTATGTATGTAGGTATCTATGTATGTGTATGTATGTATGTATGTATGTATGTATGTATGTATGTATGTATGTATGTATGTATGTTCGGATCCGTTTTTTTGCCACGCCAACTTGGTTCACTGGGTATTGCTACTCGGTATGTGCCGCTCTACTATCGACCTCTTTAGTCTACTTGGGTCACTGGATGCACGTGAGCGGATTTGTGCCGCTATTCACTGGGCATCTTTGATGACAGATTTGAACACTAAATTTATGAGACGATGAATTTGCGCTCTTTATATAAGAAAATCTCGAGAACGCAGCTCGGCTGCAGTACCCGCTTCACGCATAATGTGGTTCGGTGGTCGCATTATGATATATCGCTACATTGCTTCAATGCTAATCGCAATAACGTTTACAGTCCTCCCGAGGTGGTGTCGCTGGCAATGTTTCACTTCTTGTATGTCTGATTTCATAGCATGACGGAGTGCCGGTAAGGCGCGTTGTAGAGTGCCTCCGTCATTGTGAGCACTCGTCAGACGTAGCAGTGACACAAACAAGCCGCCGTCTAGTGAAAAATAGGTTTCTAAACATTTGAAAGTAAAAAAAAGCAAGCTTCAGTATACGCAAGGGCTGAGGTAAATGTAGGAGGAGTGATGAGCATCGATATTTTGCACATTTATGTAGTAGAAGAGAATACAGTGGCATGAGAGTTAATACGAAAAATGAAGCATTAATACCGAAGTTGGCTTAGAACACAAGAGAACATCCAATATCCAAAATTAGAGTCTTTACATCCTTTCAAATCTCCGTATCCACTCCGACAGATGGCAGCCTGGGTGTTGCCTACTGTACGGACAAATTACGGCCACGAAATGATCAGGTTACAGTTACCGGCGCTTTAAATTAACCGCATAACTTGAACATTTCCCTTAAGGTCATGTCAAATGCGCATCTGTGCACTCACATTGATGGTCGTCGCGTAACAGGAACAGCTTCTTAACGTCGCTCATCGAGAATGTCTCTCTACATAAACAAACATGTTAACACTCCCAATATACTCGCAAAGTTACTGTTCCACCGTCAAGTGTGACCATTTTTCATTCTTATTTCTATTTCATCTCGTGCTAAAGGCCTCGCAGCTTAATTTGTATGTTTTTTTCTTCTCAAGCGTTTTCATAATATGCACAAGGCAAAATGAAACACCTCAAAATGTATCCCAGGAATTGTTTCTATTTGAGATAAGTTATCTTTATATACGAGTGTGAATGTATGACGTTCCCTGCTGTTGCCTGCTGTAAAAGGAGTGAGACCGTCAAGCGTTCCTCGCTTTTAGTCTCACACCTGCCATAAACCTCTATATTGATGCGAAATAAATATTATTACTATTATTATTATTACCCAGCCCACATTGGGACAAGGGGCTGTTATTTTACTGCTATTCTTTGGCTCCTGCTCAGTTCATATATTACCATCCTTCCCACCAAGTCGTCGATACATGTGAATGAGTACACAGTTTAACAATCGCCAATTGAAAAGGCGAAGGAACAAAATCATGAAACGTTTAAAAGATCGTAACAATATATTATCGCAAAACAAGGGGAGACTTTGCGTCAATCCCGCTTTCCACTCGCAAAAGGAATGAAATGACAGCGCTGGGCAATTTCTGAAATACTTGCAGTATTATGTCAAGCTCAGTAAACCAACCGCAAGGGAATGGACTATCGGTAACTATTAGATGGACAGCGGAAGACGTAACTCCTACAAGGTAGCGCACTGCCAATCTGTTTCATGCTTTCCGGATAACAGGAAGCCTGGGGGGTTAAAACTAATACCTCATATGCGCTATGAGCGCACGCCGATACTTTTCCGAATCATGCATAGATGGCACTTAGCGCTATTATTGTTGCTCACGCAAAATTTTTCAACGTCACAACTCAACGTCATGCCTGAAAGCGCATACGTCATCGTTTAATCAGCCATCACACGCAAGGTTGAGAAGACACACCAGATATGATTCATCGACTTTTGGAAGTAAAGTTTTCTGTCTTGTAAAATGTGGGCATTCGACGGAGGGCTGTACTTTGAAGTTGTACTTAACCAAACACCAGCAACTAAAAGGTTAGGAGAAGGAAAACAAAGTGCGGTGGGAGCAAATGAGATTACATGCGTGAATTCTGACACTGCTTTCTAGATTTCTGTAAAAAAAATAGGTAGAGCATAAGAAGCAGACAAGCAAAGGCTGCTGACTAAATTATGAGATGGATGACGTCGTTAAGCTCCCCTACGTGACGGGACGTATTTCTCGGCAGCTTTCAGGAAAAATGGGCCTGGTTAGTACTCGAGGCCCTCTCCGAGCACAGGCGTTAACGGTGGTTGGAACGTCCTCCACCTTCTCGTCTCACTTACAACGGCTATTACCACGCGTCGTCACATACAACAAAGTTAGAAAAAGACGTCTGGTCCTCAGTGTAGGGGCAACGGCTTACAGCGCACACGAGCTGTGCTTAGCAACGAAATCGGATCTTGGCGTTGTCGTGCATGGGAACATGCTGCTAGGGTGTAGAATGTGTAATCAGGCTAGCTATAGGACAAAAGTCTTCTAAACCATTTACTCGCCCACAACGGTGTCTTTCAGTTCTTTTGTAAGTTATTCTGAGCAGATACCTTGTGAAAGAGACTAGGAGTAACTTTTACTTGAAAAACGAGAAAACCTGACGGTCAAGAAACTGTAAGAGCATTGATTTCATCTCAAACTTATCCACGATCAATAAAGTAGGTCAATATCTGTACCGGAAGTTATGCAAAGCAAGCTCATGAACGACTGCGTAAATATGAAATGATTTTCTTGAATTGTCGAGCTGTCTTGAGTCAAGCAACAATAAATTGGCAGCGCATCAATTACTTCGAGATCACTGGTGGCGTTAGTGCGATTAGCACTTTCTTTTTACGATGGGTGTGTAATTAGTGATTATACATTTTTTTTCGGCGCTGATCTCGTGCACATTTTCCAACATTTGCTCTAACTGAGCGGCATGAACCTTCGCCGACTTTGTCGCATAGTGACGGTGAATGGTTTCGGCGTGCTGCAGCCTGATCTTTGCCAAAGCCTGGCCGGAAGAAAGATTATTCGGGCGATTGGATGGCGGACTTCATGGCGCGACGCTGCTTGCAACCGTGCGATTTTTCTCTGTGACCTCGTGCTGCTCCTGCTCGCGGTCGGAGGGTTTATCGCCGGTGTCTGATGGGTTGTTTGTTTGTTTTTGAATTCACGTCTTTCGCTAGCGCCACTGGGAAAGAAAGTTGCGAGCTCGGCAGCAAGCAAAACGCCCTGTTTGAGCGATGCTATTAGTTTGTGAATACATAAACAGACTACCTTACCACTGCCAGCACGTCGTGCGAGAGCAAGAGTATTCGCACAGCGCAGAAGGGGGTGTTTATTACACCAAGGCCGGTGAGCAGTCCCTTTTACATGAAGCGCACCACTGCGTGCGTTTTTTTCACGAGAACACGGTTAAAACAAACACATTAAAGTGTGAGGTGTATACTAAACAGACAAAGTACACCAAATGCGGAAGGGGTGAAAGCAGACAGTGTGACGGAATTGTAGAATACAGAAGGAAACGCACGTGACATGAAATAGGGCCGGGCAGGCTGTCAGATGTTCCTCTCACAGTTACATTAAACTCTTTAGGGGTTGCACGAAACTATTCTAAACGTTAGCCACTAAGACAGGTAATGTCCGAAAGGGCTGCTGGACTTGCAAGCTCACCAAGTTACTGAATTTCGATAGATTTTATGAAGCCGCTATTGGTATCCAGGCAACTGAACTTCTGGCTCCTGCAAACACGCTCACGATCTCTCTTGTCTGTGTGGAAGCTGAAAGGGCTCCTTTTTTATCACTTTACCCGTGTCTTACAGACCTTCACTTCAGTTTTAAGGACAACTAACTACCAGTGGGCGCCCAAGTGAGACGGTTCTGCTGCTTTTGTGATGACTGCTGCTGGTTTTGAAGTGCAGCGCTTACTTTAGTTGAGAATGTAATCCTAGGGGAACGCGCTTTGCTGGCTGCGATACTGGCCGGTTGTCTTCCATTGAGGTCAATCTGTACTCTCGCGGCAGCTTGCTCATCCCCTTAAACACGTCTTCAGAGACGAGCTGTATGCACTTTGTTCACTTTCGCCTGGCGTAACGCAGGCTATTTCATGTCCACTACTCCGCACTGCTCACGCTATTGAAGCCATAGTCTTACCAGTCTTCCTCCTTTCTTGTTAAAAAATCTTCTGGCTGGCACTGGGATCCTAGCCGGAAAAATTGGCAGATCTCTATCATGAGTCTAACATTTCCTGCGTAACTGTGAAGTATAGCATTTGCGTGCAGTGAACGCTGGTGGCCATATAATACTTCCAATACACAGAGAGGAACAGCGTTCGCTTGAGCACATTTCTCAATATGTAACTTCAACCCACTACAATGGAGAAGATTAGGACTGAGAATCAACGGTAAATATCTCAGCAACCTTCTGTTTTCATATGAGATTGTTCGGTTCAGCAACAGTGGGAACGAAATACAGTTAGTTTTTCTGAGGCACTTTATCTCTGTTTATAACCTTTATACCACAGTGTGCTATTATATCTTTCAGACCCTTTTTATAATTTTGAACAAATAATTGATTACCTCAACTCAGAAAGTTATACAGTGGGATTGAAAATTAATATGCAGAAGACAAAGACAACGTTCAATAGCCTGGGAATGAAACAATGTTTCTTGATCGCCAGTCAGCCTCTACAGCTGCACCGGAATATAATTATTTAGTTCAATTACACACAGGAGACTCTCACCACGAGAACGAAATTTGCAGAAGATTAAAAATGGTTTGGAGTGCATACGACAGGTATTGCCAAATCCTGACTCGGAACTTACCACTATCGTTGAAAAGTGTACCATCTTTGTGTTCTACCAGTGAAAACATATGGGGCAGAAACATAGCGCATAAGAAGGAAGCTGAAAAACAAGTTAGGGGCCACGCAATGTGTGATGGAACGAGAATGCTAGGGATAACGTTAAGAGACAGGAAGAGATCAGTATGGCTCAGGCAGAAGTAGGGTATAGCTGCTATTCTGTTTGACATTAGGTTAAAAATGGAGCTGGGCAGGTCATGTAATCTTGAAGGGGCAGCGCATTATGACGAAGACAGAAGGCATGAACACGCAGGACCTGTTCCTACCTTCTGTCGTCATCATATTGCGCTGCTTTTCAAGATGTTGAACCAGTACGAAGTCGCCGAAATGTCGATCCTTCTACAGGTCATATAATGCGTAGGGTAGATAAACGGCGGACCACTGCAATAACACGATGAGTGTCAAGTGAAGTAAACCGAAGTTAAGGACGACGCAAAACTAGGTGGGATGATGAAATTAGGTAATTTGCAGGCGCAAGTTGGAATCAGCCGCCGCAATCGCATAGAGAGACATTCGTCGCGCAGTGCACATAAAAATAGGCTGATGATGATGATGGTAAATAAAAGAATGACGCGAAAGAACTCGAATGGCTAGTACTGTTTGCATTTATTTTGAAGCTATAATATTTCAGTTTTCCTGAAACGTGGCTGTCATGTCGTGAACACTTTCGTCGCACGTGTTTATTTGTTTCTTTCTTTTCGCAATTGGTCTGATTTTTTTAGGCTTTATAAAACAACAAAATCAATGATATAGATATAAAGCCACCTGTTATTGGGTTGTAGTGCACTTTTAAGCAAGCAGTGTGACCGTATTAGCTGTCCCATATTTACTTTCTTGTAGTGCACATCTTGTAGTGCATATCTCGTCTTATATGGTCTTCTCGCAGCTCCGGCTAAAAAAAGTAGAGTAAACGCTTGGGGCCTTCGATAACTATTCCTTGCGAAATCACTCTAGCGCACCATAGCTAATCAAACTATCATCTCCACTATCTCGATTGCCTTCTTTTTTATTGCACAGGAGATAATAGTGATCCTCAAATTCAAGAGCTGCTAATGTAACGCATGAAGTCTCAGCCAATACCCCTTTTTCACTTGTCCTTATGAAGTTCTTCTACAGTATTTTTTGTATACCTACATGAGCCCCGATCAATATTGTCACAGGAAAACCTATTATTTATTCGCTCCCAATGAAATGCTGCGTAACCTTAAAATTTCGCATGGTATCCATGAGAATAGAGATAACGTTTATTTTTCTTACAGAGAGATCTACACATTTCATTACTACTGCGGCAAATTCAATACGTTGAATAAGCCTTAAAACAAATCCAGGGCTTTGGCATTCTGTACGGAAAAGGTCCCGAACAGTGAGAGGTGCGCTATTCTTTCGCACGGCGTTGCAAGGACAGTTTGAAATTAGCCCGCCGTGGTTGCTCAGTGGCTATGGTGTTGGGCTGCTGAGCACGAGGTCGCGGGATCGAATCCCGGCCACGGCGGCCGCATTTCGATGGGGGCGAAATGCGAAAACACCCGTGTGCTTAGATTTAGGTGCACGTTAAAGAACCCCAGGTGGTCAAAATTTCCGGAGTCCTCCACTACGGCGTGCCTGATAATCAGAAAGTGATTTTGGCACGTAAAACCCCAAATATTATTATTATTACATTTTTAAATTTGCATTTAACAAAGGCTGCGCTGGGTTTAAATATTATGGCGCCAGAATAGTGAATATAATGTCCGCGATAATGAGATGGCAGTCAGCGCAGTCCGGAGAAACTCAACAGAAGAGCATCACATTCTCAAGCAAAAATACCCCTCCCCCCCACCATCGTGCGGTAATGTAAAATAAGCTCAATGCGATATCACTTGAGGACAAGATTTCGTCCTTTAAAGTCCGGTACTCAGCTTGTTTGTTCTCAGTTACCATTGTTTTCGTGTGCGCTGCTGTACGCTCTGTCTAGTGCCACTTAAGCAAGTGCAAAACTTAGGCGCAACAAAATACTGACACGAATACTACTGACACGAGGGACCACTCGCTTGCCAGCATTGCGAAAACTTGGGTCGCGGCAAAAAAGGGCCCATGGAGTAATTTCTCTGCTTCTGCTCGTAAAACAATATACGTAGGTCGCCGGAACGTTGCTTGCTTCTTGAAACGTTGACCCCGGTCAGGGACATTCCTTGTTTGGCCGATGTTAAGCACTTCGCGCCCTCCTCCAGTTAACCTATGCGTTTTCTGGATTTCAATTGGTCCTTCTTGTTGGGTTATCTTGGCGATCACGCCAGTTACCGTCGCCCGCGCTTAGTAGAATGGGCACCAACAATATGCCGAGCCCGCAGAAAGCCAGGGAGCGACAAACGCTGTTTATTGTTTTATCTTTGAGTCCTACGCGAACCACAATCCTAAAAGTTCCTTGACTTCACTCTGGCGGAATTCGTGGTCCATTATTTTTTTTTGTGCTGCCAAGAAGCCTTTTTTCCTCAATGTAATATTTCTGTAACTTGTCTTCACAGGTGTGAAAGGTAGTGGTGCTTGTAAAACGAAGTGGTGTGGGAGAAACTATTTATAGGCTCACGTCTCATTAAAGGAAAAATTCTCATCCACGTGGTCACGTCGAGGTAAATATCTCGGTTACTTTTATAACATTTCCATGTATTATCACGACTTCCGACTTACCCGGCCCGCAGCTAAGTATAACGTGCGGGTTATCTTCACCAAGGCAGGAACCCCATCCCATCCCCGCATTTCGACGAGGTGGTGCAGGACGTTCCGCCTGATGGTCGGAAATGAATATCGGTGTTACCAATGCCAAACAACATGCACCACCACCATCACCATCACGCGGCCAGACATACAGCTAGAGTGAAATGTCTGCGACACTATATCAGATGTCTGCGTAAACGATTTGGAACGGACTTCACTATTGCACATGCCGGCGCAGCCATCTACGCTGTGCAACGCGACGTAATCACGGCCATAAACGAGCATTTGCCATTATTCAGTAGTGCTTTGTTACGCACCACCTCCGCTAAGAAGAGAGAGGCGGCGGCAAGAATATTACCGTCCGCAACATTATCGGACATACAGGAAAACTGCCACAACCTTAAGGCTGCCCGAATTCACACAGACGCACCTTCACATGTTGATTTGCCGCCCGGACAACGCAGGGCTCGAGGGTAACCAGACTGCGGACGCGTGAGCGGACAAACTTAATAACCGAGCGGCGCTCTCGGACTCTCGATCGTCGCCCGCTCCAATTCTAGCGACAGAGGTTCTGGCTCAAGCGTTTCATGCGCCAAAATTATCTATTTGTGACAGTGCCCAAGAAAAGTTCCCCGCCTTAGTATTTCTGCACTTGTGATGGATAAAACGCCTCACAAGTCCCTTATCGTAGAAAAGGTCACCAGCCTAAGAAGGATACAGACTGACTTATATCCGCATCTCTTAAAAAACACGCAATACACCCAGCTCTTTACCCGGCTTTATCTGTGGTTCTGGAGGCAGGCCAACACACTACTAGATTTCGTGGGGTGAGTGCCGAAGCTCAGACACCTGAACTCTAGTTTAGGCCATCAAACAGTAATTATTACGGAGCAGTGGGAGACAGCTCGCCAGTTCGAACCTGGAAGTGGAACTAGCACTTCTGGATCAAATCTGGCGGGTGGTGGAGGCCAGTGGAGCAATACACAGAGGGCCGCTCTTATAAGACTGCATGATTCATTTTACTCTTGAATAAACATTTTCATTCATTCTTTCACTCACTCATCCACATTACTGTAGTACGAAGCAACAAAGGAATCGCAGGCCGATGTATCAGAATATAGCTTCGCAGATGAAAGAAACATGGTCCTCATGCATCGATTGAGCCCTGGACCAACAACTGTCTCGGGCGGTCGCTCTACCATCTGAGCAAACCTGGAAGCTAGGAAATCACCCAGCGGGCCCGAATTATTCCACCACTGCATATACAGGCACACCGAATATGGCAAACAATTTTTCAGAAACATGTCTCATGAGTAGAGAAGGTATGCAATAGACTGACAAAAAATTGATACGACTGAAGCATTGTTTCACTACGTAGCAAAAAGGCCCAGTCTTATATTTGTTGAAAAATACATACCACAGCAGAAATGGCTGGGTGGGTGGCGTGTAGTTTATGGCTGCAGCATTTATCCTTCTTATGCAGAATGCAAAGAAAACAAAGCATAACTATTCATGAAACTGAAGAATAAAGAAAGCAAAAAAAGAGTTAAATGATTGTTGACAAATGATACAGCTATCATGATCCTGAGGGGAAGATTAGGAGAAGTAAACAAATTTCTAGTACACGTAGCAGCTACTCCGTGAGAGCCCGCTGTGTTCGTGATTCAGGGAATACGCGGCCTGGATAGCAGCTCAGTAGATATTGTAGTATACAAGTTTCGCATGCATTTCGCATGTCACCGCAGTATTTCACCATCTTCATTTTTTTCCCGCCGTCAATTCTTCCGAGTTCGGGTATAGAATAGAGGCTCCGAAGGTCAAAGGAAGCCGTCGCATGCTTTCTAGTAAGCACGAGGAAGCAATCCCAACTCGCAAACTCAGCTGCCGTTGGCAAGCGCTGCAGGGCATCCTTTTGCGCGGTAATAGACGACTGTCTGACGAAAATCAAATGCAGCCTCAAGGAGAATTCGGCGATGAGCAAAAAATGTCGCAGGCAGCCGTGTTTCCAGCTCTAACACAGTTCAGCTATTTTCTACGCGAACATCTCATTGTGCAAACACGAATACGGGAGGGCACGACTGCCACCCGTGTGTACCATTTTTATGCAGTGTAGACTGATTGAAATATAGAAAATATAGGGGGGCATAGAAAAGATAGACAACGGAGCACACAAAGCTCCGACTTAAAGCGAAGCTTTTTTATATTGTGAGACGTCGCCCGATACAATGTTTTATTTTTTTTCAGAGCAGATGCTCAAGACCGCCGCAAAGAAAATGAGAAGAGGGATGATGATTAGATTAGAGTGTAGTCATTACGTTTAGGCATACTACCCCTCAAGGAAGACGCCAGTGTGACAGCAAGTTTGAAAATGTAGGAACAGCGAAGGGAAGTTTTCAGGTTACAAACTTGGAGAACAGCGATGACGGCTGTTAGTTCCATAGCTGGCGGCAGTGGCGCGACCATTAACAGCACTTATTTGCAAAATAGCATGTGAAATGAGATTACCATGGAGAAATGCCCCGCAGACACTCAATTCGGGAGGCGCGCAGGTGTCCATATTCTTTGCCTAGAACCAAGCAACCCTAGACTTTGCATCATAGCAAGTTTGCTTTGCCTTTCTAAATTGTCAGGTGTCTAGTGCCTCTCTTACCGAAGATATGTAGTAAAGAGTGAATACTGCAAAACAATTGATGCGCAAAAGAAGCAAAATGCCGCAGATCAAACGGACCCCGTTGGAATCTATATCCGAGGGAGTTTACCGTAAATGCGTAACAAAATCGTGTTCCTTTTCATGTGATTGGGTCTTGAGTACATAGAGTGCATATTGGACAATTTTTGATTAAAGAGTTCAGTGAGACCCCCAGCAGCACGCGTGCGTCCCCAAGGCTGCGCAACGTGGCGACGGAGCGCTATTCATGTTGAATGCACCCCAGGCGTGCCTACTCGGCTGGGTCACTTCGAAAGCAGCATATCGATAAGCAGCCCTGCTCGAGGAAGCTACTCTGAGCAATAATATAAACGAGGAAGTTTGCTGCAGACAGGCAGCTTCTGGAGCGATTACTTAGAATGAAGCTGCATTAAAAGGTGTCCACGTTTTCCTCGTCAGAGCTGGCGTCCAGGAGGACACCAGCCCTGATTTCACCTTCGCAAGTAGAGCGAGACAGGCGGTCTGGGAAAATATGCTTGAAAGCCTGGGTAGTGAATTACATCATCAAGACGCAAATCGGAATGGCTCACGTAAAGCGTCGGATAGGTACAGCAAAAATAACGGATTGGGATGCCTTTAGAGAAGCCTTTGATGGACATCCGCTGGGCGCGATAATGCCAATCGAGGAATGCGGGAATATGCTGAAGGAAAGGCAAAGAGAGTACACCAAGGAGATTGACCGCACAGAGCAAATACCGGAGGTTGACTCTAGACTGCTTCGGCTATGGGAGGCAAGACAGAGCCTGACCAAAAGGTGGAGGAGAGAGAAGTTTAATGGGAAGCTAAAGCTGAAGATTGCGGAAAAAACGCAAAAGACAGAAGAGTATGCAGAACAGTTGGCGAGATCAAATTGGCAGCAATTTAGCAATTCCTTAAGCGGAACCCTGAGAACTGCCCGAACATGGAGCATGCTCAAAGCACTCCTGGACCCGACTAAAACCAAGTCGGAAAGCAACAAGGCCATACAGAGGCTGGTTCACCAGTTTCAGTGCTCAGAGTATGAGCTCATAGAAAGAGTAAGGCGCAAGTGCATTGGGGACGGTGACCCAGCAGCCTACACGGAGTGCTACAAGGGGAAAGAAAATTCTGATCTGGACAGGCCTATAACCAAAGAGGAAGTATACGCAGCAATGAGAAATACCACTAGGAATACGGCTGCAGGCGCAGACAAGATAAAGAACGCGCTGATTCGCAACCTCAGTGATGAGCTGGTAGTCGAACTTACTATCTCAACAAGCACTGGGCGGAGGAGACAGTACCCGAGGAGTGGAAGCATTCGCAGGTAGCGATGATTCCAAAACCTGGCAAAAAACTGCAAGTAGAAAATCTTAGACCAATCTCTCTCACGTCATGCTTAGGTAAGCTGTACGAGCGGGTGGTTACAATGAGGCTACAAAATTATATGTAGGACAATGAACTGTAGCCCCAGCATGTTTGGATTCCGTGCTAAATTATCGACGCAAGACGTGCTCCTCCAGCTCAAGGAGGAGGTGCTCAGCAACGTCCCACAGAACAGCGAACACGTCATCATGGCACGGGACATTAAAGGAGCCTTCGACAATGTCAGCTACGAAGCCATCCCCACAGGAATGGATAGCCTGAACTGTGGCAGAAGGATTCATGACTACGTCAAGGCCTTCCTCTGTTGCTGTCCTAACCGGACAGCAACAATCGGCCTGGGAGCAGTCAGATCAGAGAAATTTCGCACCCAAAACAAGGGAACTCCTCAAGGGTCGGTCATCTCCCCCATCATCTTCAACGTCGCAATGATCGGGCTAGCAAGACAACTCGAACAACTTGAAGGCCTACGGCACGCCATGTACGCTGACGACATGACGGTATGGGTGAACCGGGAACCGATCAGCGAAAAAGAAGAGTGCCTGCAAAAAGCGGCCACCTGCGTAGAAACCTACGTTAGGGCCAGGGGCCTCGCCTGCTCGACGGAGAAGTCCGTGCTCCTAAGGGTGTGGCGAGGCAAACAAAATCGATCGGTCCCTACAAGCGATGAGCTCAGCCTCAACGTATACCTCGCGGGACAACACATTCCGGAGAAGACCACCATTCGGATCCTGAGGATGTGCTTTCAGTCGAATCAACGGTGCAATCATACTCGGACACTGCTGAAGACTGCCACCATGCAGGTAGCCCGTATGATCAACAGAGTATCTAGCAATAGACACGGTATGGGGGCGGGGAAGGAGAGCGACACACTCAGGCTAGTCAGGAGCCTCGTGGTTAGCAGAGTGGTGTATAGCCTTCCCTACCACAAATGCATCAAGCAAGAAGAAGAACAAGCGGACGCCATACTGCGAAAGGCGTACAAGACTGCGCTTCACCTGCCGCCGTGCACATCGACCGAGAAACTGCTGGCCCTGGGACTGCACAATACCTTGAGTGAACTAAGAGAAGCACTACTATGCTCTCAGGCACGTAGGGTGATGCAGAGCCCCACGGGAAGGGTGCTCCTGCGGAGATACGGCGGCGGCAACATGATCCAAGAGATCGAACGTACCGAGGCCATTCCGGACGAGTATCGCAGTACACTACGAGTCGCACCGATACCCAAGAATATGGACCGGAACCTGCACAAGGCGCGTAGAGAAGCAAAAGTGGAGTACGTGCAGAGAACCTTGGCGAACAAGGACAACACAAGGTATACAGACGCGGCAACGTTCGTCAAAGACGGAAGACAAAACAGCAGAGCAGTGGCGACGGTGGTTAACTCGCACCATAAGGAGATCACCAGCGCATCACTACAGGACTGCACGGTAGTCAAAGCCGAAGAGGCAGCTGTGGCTCTGGCAGCACTGGAGGGCTATCGGTCTGGCAGGTCCCTAACAATAATAACAGACTCTCAAGCAGCATGCCGTAATTATACAAACGGCAGAATTGGGCGCAGAGCACGCCACATACTCTGTTCATGCGACCCGGGAAACAAAGTTCAGCATACCATAATCTGGGTACCAGGGCACACTGGCATAACAGGGAACCGAGAGGCGGATAGGATAGCTCGAGGGCATGCCAACCGGGCGTCCGACACATCCAGCCTTGAGGAAACCGAGTCAGTACCCATGGACTACTCAGATATCCTAAATTATTATAAAGGGGTCAGACTGAAGTACCCACCTCCAGAGAAGGATCTAAGCAGAGAGGATGCTGCGGCATGGCGAGAACTGCAGACGGGTACTTTCCCGAATCTAAACCTTCTCAATAAAATTTTCCCTACACAGTATGAGGCTAAGTGCCCATGGTGCGGAGAGAAACGAGATCTATACCACATATCGTGGGCCTGTCAAAATATTGAGTTCCCAACTATCTATAAAATTAAAAACCCGAGTGCGGTACAGTGGGAGAGTATGCTTTCCAGCGTAAGCTTGAACGGCCGAAAGCGCCTAATAGAGCGAGCTCGCGGGTTGGCCATACTCAGTGGAGCCTTGGACTAGGGCACCAACCCTGTGATTGCAGACAGAACAATCCATCAGAAGATAGAAGAGGCCGTCTGAAGCCGCGAAGATTGCTTTTCTAGAGCCCAAAAAATGTTTTCCGATCCGATCCGAGCAACTAAAGACGAGGCGTATCACGCCGAAGTTTGGCACGCTAGCCAATGTGACCATAGTTGCAAGCGTCGCCAGCAACCAGCCCCACGATCTGGCATCAACGATACGACAAATTGTTCGGGAAGAGCTCAGCCTGCACGCGCAAGTGACACATCCAGGCACTCATAGCTTCCGCCTACCGCCAGATTTCGAGCCAAACGTGGCATCCTTCTCCCCGTATCCTGCGGCAAGGAGCACTGAGGATTATGAACTCGCGCCCCGACAGCAGCCACGTCTCTACGACATAGGCCCTACTTATGACGCTCGGCCACAACGAGAGCAGCCGTGTTTTTACCCCCAATGCCTTGTGACTTCTGTCAGGCCGCGACAAGAACAGCACCGACCCTACTACCATGACGTGACTTATGAACGATATAACGGATTTCAGTAAGCAGCAGAGACAAGTTACTCACATGACAACGAACTTTCTCGCCGCCCGCAACCGCCTACCATTCGTTACGAGGAAGACGCTGTGAACCGCGACCCTCCCATGTGCTACAACTGCGGTTCCACAGGCCATATAGCTCGGTATTGTCGCCAAGGCCGTCAATCACGTAGGACACCACCGATGTTCTCGCCAACCAGAACCCGTACTTCATATGATTGCGGACGACCGATTTGCTTCCAATGGACTACTTCTCACACGAGACCAGAGGCAGCGATTTGCTAGCATCTGAGCGGAGTTTGACGCCACAAAATAACCGTCCTGATCGCTCTCCATCCTCTCGGCGCCGTTCTTCCTCACCGCCGCCGGGAAACTAGCATCCGCAGCCAACGGAGGTGTGGTCACCGGACGGTCTTTGCAAGAAATACCTCTGCCTGTTGTGATGTTCAAAAACAAAGTGAATGTCTCGATTGACGGAATACCGACCATGGCGTTAGTTGATACTGGTGCGACTGTGTCTGTGATGTGCCTCGCTTTCAAAAACCGTCTAGGCCACAAAGTTATGCTTTCTTGGAACGACGGTATTACCTTTCATGGAGTAAGCGGCGAGTGGCTTCATCCGCTTGGTGTTTGTGGCGTGAGTGTTTTGTTGGCCGGGGAAATGTTTGTGTCGGAATTCCTTGTTCTTCCTCGTTGTTCGCACGATGTTATTCTTGGTATCAATTTTCTTGAATAGTGAGGCGCTTCCGTGGATTGTGTTGTGGCGAAATATCATTGAACAAGTTAGTTATATCAGCACGTTCCGAACAAAGCTCGGGTGGTGAAGACAGGGACACAGACACACTCAGTGTTCTTGATGAAGTGATCGCACCATCGTGGTGCCTGACGCCCGTTCGTGTTTCTGCACCTACTGTTGATGCTGATTGTGTTGACCTTGCAGTTAGGCCTCTCCGCATAAACTGTGCTAAAAAGATATGCTTCTGGCCTGCTCTGTCGTGTGCATGAGCAAAGGAGTCGCCACATTGTGGGCGCTGAACTGTTCCGCCACGCCGGTTGTGCTTCCTCGCGGTATGAAAATCGCTCTCTTCGATAAAGCCGCAGGTAGCTCAATAGCGGCACTAACTACGGACGTCTCTACAGCCTACTCTTCTTGCGATAATCGCCGTTCCGAAGAGCTAATGCTTGGCATGATCAGCAAGGCTCTCGTACATCGGAATGACAAGCACTGGTACAGGTCCTTGCCAGACATGCAGCTGCATTCGACTTCACGAATGGATATGCACCCCTTCATTTACTGTCATCCCGCGCTCGTCACAGAATAGATACCGGCTCAGCACACCCCATCCGCCAGAAGCGCCACCGAGTGTCATCCTCCGAGCGCAAAGTTATTGCAGAGAAAGTCAAGGAGAGGATGAACAAAGGTGTCGTTCAAGAACCATCTAGTCCATGGGCAACCCCAGTAATCTTGGTCCGAAAAAAACATGGCTCCTGGAGATTCTGCGTGGAACAGACATCTAAACGCAGTGACGAAGAAGGATGTCTATCCACTACCGCGAATCGATGACGTCATTGATTTCTTACACGCTGCTTCTTACTTCTCAACACTTGATTTGCGATCGGGGTATTGGAAAATACTATGGACCCTGCCGACAAGGAAAACACCGCTTTCGTGACTCCAGATGGCCTATTATAATTTAATGTTATGTCTTTTGGCCTTTGCGATGCTCCTGCCACCTTTGAAAGATTCATGGACACAGTATTACGTGGTCTAAAGTGGGAGATATGCATGTCCTACCTCGATGGTGTTGTAATCTTTGGCCGCACGTTTGAAAACGTGACGAACGCCTCAGCCTAGTTCTCGACTGATTGAGAAAGCTGGGCTGCTTCGAAACCCAAAAAAGTGTCGGTTCGGCGAACATCAAACACTGGTTCTGGGATATAAGGATGGCGTCAGACTCGATCCTCATGAGATTGAAGCGGTGAGCTCTTTCAAGCCACCGCAGTCAGCACGAGAACTCCGCTCATTCATCGGCCTATGTGCGTATTTTCGTCGTTTTGTTCCCCGGTTTGCTGACATCGTTTATCCGTTGACAAGTATTTTGCGACAAAATGCATCCTTCAATCGGACACCAGTGTGTGACGCGTCATTATCTCATCTGACGTTTATACTAACGTCAGGACCCCTCTTACGCCACTTCGATCCATCTCGCCCGACTTATGCTAGTGGAATCGGGATAGGAGCTGTGCTTGTACAACGTCACAGTGGCGCAGAACATGTCGTCGCATATGCCAGCCGTTGCCTGAGCAAATCTGAACGCAATTATACTATTACGAAACAGGAATGCCTGGCAGCCGTTTTCTCCATGCAGAAGTTTCGGTGTTATCTTTGCGGTAGACCATTCAAGATTATCACTGACCATCATGCTTTATACTGGCTGGCGTTTTCGTGATCCCTCTGGTCGCCTCGCACGTAGGGCGCTGCGCCTACAGGAATACGGCTTTGTGGTATCGTACAAGAGTGGCCATTGTCTCGCTGACGCAGACTGCCTCTTTCGGATTCCTCTCGCGACTACCGACTGCGACGCTGAGAATTTTGACGACTGTCTCGTTGCTGTTACTTCTACGTTCTCTGAAGCGGCAGACTTTCAGTGAGAACAACGGAATGACGTTACCCTCGATCCGCTTTTGTCGCCACCCGTACTTCTAAAGGCAGCAGTCGCTTTAGTGTCCGTGAATAATTGCTGTACAAACACGCGTTTTCTGCGTGTTAACCCCGGGAGTCTCCATTCCGACGTTCTACGCGCCATGCATGACGATGTGACATCCGGCCATTTCGGCTTCGTACGAACGCTGCACCGCACGCAGGAGCGCTTTTACTGGCGCAAGATGTACGAAACAAATAAGCGCTATGTCGCTAGTTGTGAAACGTGCCAAAGTCACAAGCGACCGACCACCGCAGCCCTGGGTCCCCTTCGGCCATTGACACCATTCAGTAGACCGTTTGAGCAAGTAGGCATCGACTTTTTGGGTCCATTCCCGTTATCTAACAACAAGAACCGTTGGATAATTGTCTGTGTAGACCATCTTACACAGTATGCAGAAGCTGTAGCCATACCGTCCTCCACCGTGCTTGTGTGGCTGTCTTCCTGCTGCGTTCCATGGTTCTTCGTCATGGCCCACCACGTGTAATCATCAGCGACCGTGGTCGCCAGTTCACTGCCGATGTCATTGAAGAGTTACTTCATTTGTCCACTTCACAGTTCCGTCATTCCATGCCGTATCATCCACAGACCAATGGTCTCGTTGAAAGGACGGACGAACAGAACGCTGACCAACAGGCTTGCCATGCACGTCTCCTCCAATCATAAGAACCGAGACGACGTGCTTCCATTCATAACTTACGCATACAACACGGCGAAACAAGAAACCACGAACTATAGCCCATTTTATTTCCAGTATGCAAGGTAACCGCGAAGCCCTCTGGACACTTTCTTACCCTTCGTACTGCACAGTGACGATTCTCTATCGAAGACTTTGTGTCTCGCCGAAGAAGCCCATCGAATGGCTTGTCTTCGTACTCTGGCCTCTCAAAGTCGTTCGAAAGAGCGATACGACGACCGTCACGTGCAAGTATCGTTGGAAAAAGGTGACTTGGTCCTTGTTTGGGCACTGCAACGCGAGCGTGGATTGTGCCAAAAGTCCTTGTCACAATATTCAGGCCCATTTGTAGTTGGGGACCACCTGAGCGAACTCACTCACGTCATAGCTCGCCTCCTGTGCAATTGTCGGCGATCAAGCAGAAGTTAGCTGACTCTTATTGCGCGCCTGAAGCCTTTCTACCCTGCTTGTCCATCCTGACTCGGCCCACGGGCTTCGCGTGGTTGCGGGGAAATGTAACGGATACGAATGGCGCGGGCAAGAAGAGAGAAGACGAAGATAACGAGGAGGTTTGAGAGGGCGGGCTGCGCTACGATCAACGTCCATCTCCTGTAAATAAAACCATTTATTTTTTCGCAAGATTTTGTAACAATACACACACACACACACACACACACACACACACATATATATATATATATATATATATATATATATATATATATATGGAGTGCCCCAGCTATGTTTAGCCATTCTTCAACAATGTGCCGCTGCACTCTCAGACGACCCCACCAAATGCATATCGCTGATTATTGTATGCATTGAGTCACTCTATGTTTGGTATTACGCTTAATTGTGAAGTTAGTCATCACTAATAAACCAACTTGGGAAACAAGAAAGTTAGGCGAAAAATTCCAATTAGAAAGTTTTAGTGCGCTTTAGGCAATAGTTGTGCATAATACATACCTCACTGCTTATAATGTATTAGTCTTTTCCGTCTTATTGCAGATCTCCGTGAAATAAAAAAGAATATTGCGTGAAGTGCCCCCTTGCGCGCCGTGACTGCTGCTCTATAAAGCGTTTCTTGTAAATACGAACATAGCATCTAGCAGGGTGTGCTGCATGCGTCAGGGAAGGGACACATGCGTTGGCTGCGTGGTTTACGCCTCCAATGTGCTCCCCTCGCAGCAGTTCATGATAGCGATAAGGAGGCGAAGCTTATCGCGAAACATACATTTCCTTTCTTTTTGCCCATAAATTGACTCTTACGCGCCTGTCCCTGCGTTGAGCGTTGGTGTCGGCGTAACCGAGCGAACGATCACACCGAAGGATAAAAGAGCGAATGCCAAGCGAAGCGGGGCAGGAAAGAGGACGATAGCGAAAAAAGCGCGGGGAAAGTGGAGGAGGAAGGTTTCGTGAAAGCGTCAGAAGCGTAGTGCCGAGCAAAATGGGCTCTGCGGCGACGACCGGCAGGAGATAATGCCAGAGTAGTATGCCATCGTCTATTAACAGATGACATGCGAGGAATCAGTTCATCGATACCATTTATAGAAATAAAGATCTGTTTGAGTCGAGGTCTGTCTACGCGGCTATCGAGAATCGTGCCCGCGCGTCACCCCCACGCTGTTTCGGTATCTCCCGATTACCTAGGTAGTCGCGCGACATCTCGCTCCGTTCGCAGTTTGCCGCACGAAAGAGATTGTCGGCGCTAGCCAATATAGCTCGAAATGAAAACAAGTGCCGATTTTGCATTATGGAGTGGCGTACTCGACGGTCAATTATCACTCCAGGAAGAAACGTACAACCTGGGCCAAATCCGAAAGCGCTGCAATGTCTTGCAGAGGCTTCGTAAGGTTCTCCTGCGAGGGGAAGACTGTGGAAAGAGAGCAGACCCTGCAGGTGGGGTGCAGTTTAACACAATGTCCGAAAGCATTAGCTACCAGAAGGCTAGAATGGAAAAGACTGAAACTCTCCCGCTCGTGACGCAAGGAAGACGGTCATACATTCTGGTGGCCGAATGGAAGCTACAGCTCACAAAAGTGCTCCAGATCGTGCTATGTAGGGTGTATCGTATACATGCCAGTCCTGTGAAAGAAGTGTGATGTGGGCGACAGCCTTTATAACGGAATGCTAGCGCCTCCGGAATCTTTCGTTATGGACGACCGCACGCAAAGTTTCATCCTAGACGCCAGCGCTCGTTTCTCCCCTGGCGGAACGATTTCATCTCCAACGGGTGTAGGGTTCCGCCGCCGCTTCCCTTATTAGCGGTCGCGCCCGCGTTCAGTTCACGCTGCGCGCGAAACGTCTCTTGTTTCCGACGGTGACTCTTCGGATGACCGGAAATTATTATTGTGTTGTTAACTGTCACGACGGCAATGTAAACACGGAAGGGTGGATGCCACCAGTGAAATTCTGCCGATTCACAAGAAAATGGTACGAAAAAAGCAGACGACAGACATGGATTAATGCGGTGCGCCGAGCGAAGCAAACAACTGGCAAACGAAGCGAGTTCGTTCATCGATCACTCCTGAGTGTACGACGGTTTTTATATCTAACCCACATGATTTTAATAATTACTCGGTACATAATCCTTTTATTCATATAAAAGCTTTAAGTTGGTCGATGAGCGCTTGTCCTGTCTTCTTTCTCGTGTTTCGTTTGTGTGTGCGCTGCCCAAGAATGGGAACCACTTCTGTTGTATGCTCGAGCAGTGGCCGAAGTTCACACGTGCCGAGAAATCGAATATGTGCACGATGCCTTGAACAAGACCGGAGTTCATTCCCGCATCACCACTGCACCGATCCATCGAGTTACTGGACGATACACGCCCGCGTCTTGGTCGCGCCGGCATTGCAGAAGCAGGAATGATTACTAATACTTTCAACTTCTGTCTCTTGAGCACTGTTAAAAAATGGCCAAGCTGTTTACATTGCTGCCTCTATTCCATATTGTCGGGGACGTACTAGTTGAAGTTGTGTGCGCATATCGCACTTGTGCTATGCAGCGAAATATTTTGTTTATTTCCGCACAGTGTCGATGGAAGTCCGTTGTCGCCATCAGAGGCCAACACAGATTTGTAGCAAACATATTGTGAGAAACTGCAAAAATGACTTTAGCTCGTATGTGCCGTATGTATGTGCCGCATCGTATGTGCTGACGATTTTTCCGGTGGCACATACGATGTCGTTTCCAATTACCTGCTCAGCGTCACTTACATGGTTAAAGGGACACTAAAGTGAAAAAATGATTTCTTTTGCATCAGTAAATTACCGATCTACAACATCACAAATACCACTCTTACAACGATAAGACGTTTGGTAAGCCAGAAAAAGTGCAAGAACGAAAAACGGGTGGCGACGCCTACTTAAGTTCCCGCACCTGGGGGCTGTGACGTCTTGGATTTTGATGGCATCTTCCAGGGACTACTAACTATATATAGCGATACAGATTGACTACATTGGTTTCTAAAGGAAACAGATATTAAACATGGCCAGTTTCGGGAACCTTTATTCAGCCAACGCGGCCCAAATGCGAAAACATACTTTGGAATCCCTGACGTCACGCTGACATACCGGCGCTGGGGTTTCGGCGTGAAATTCAAATATTGATACTTGGATCTTCATTTTTTTCATCTAATAATCAAACTGTTTTTCTTTAAATTACTTCCTGCAGGGTTCTCAAGCAATGCTTCATTAGTCTAAATTGATTTATTGTTTCGCTTTAGTGTGCCATTTAAGCAGACGCTGCCCTTTCGCCGCATCGCAGCCATAAAAATAATCGTCAAGCGTACCGATCTTCTTAAAGGCAAATAGAAGCGTGTGCAGTCTGTTTCACACTTAGGGTAAAATTCGGAACGTATTGCATCGCGATGCGTCAAGCAATGGAGTCGTGCGGCGGCAGCAGCTCGAGCAGGCGCAGACACTCGTGGGGCGGAGTCGTGATCTGCGTCGTCTGCTACGGTGGCGCGCGCTGGCCGCATTATCGGGAAGCGTGTTACTTTCAGGGGCAGTGCACCGATTTCATCGGTACTGCGGGAACTCAGCTGATATTCTTTACTAAACGTTGTGCATCGCAAACTATGAGACTTCATTGACGATAATGGAGTTCCACAAACTTCTTTTGACAGCATGTTTCGTTTGTTCTTTCGAAAGGCCGGGGTACTGAGCGCGTGCAAGTATTTCTTCCCTGTGTGTGCTACCTACCGTAATGAGCAGCAACATAACGCACCAAGATGTGCGCGCAACGTGCTCAGTCTTTGTTTGACTCGAAAGGAAAACAAAGCACTCAACAATGATAACTATGGGGGTCGAACACAATGAAACAAACGGATCCGATTAAAGGAATGTTTTAGGTTAAGACAGAGAAGTGAATTTTCTCGACAATCATTCACTACACAAGACAGACCCTGCCCGCCGGCGGGGAATTGGACTCGTCACGCTCGGAAATTCAGTTAGAATCTCGTCATGTCCCCAGCCGCAGCGATGACAGCGCTCATCCTGGAAGGCAGTGAAGTGTAGAATGACTTGATCAGGGATGTGTTCATTATCAGCACGTCTCAGTCACTGACGATGGTGGATCGAAGCTTATCCTCGGGCGACTGATAGAAGCGATGGTGCGGCAGCGATACTTTCAACGAGCCCCAGATATTTTAAATGATGTTGGCGCCCGGGTATTGAGGTGGCTACTCCAAGAGAGTGACTGCGCGCTCTTCCAGCAGTTCTTGCACAACACAAGCAGTGTGGTTCGGCGACCTATCGCGTTTGAATATATAGTCGCTTTCCAGAAACGGGTCGTCAAGAATGTATGGAATCAGTACGTCGTCTATGACTGCCCTGCCGCGATGAACTTGCATTCGAGGCGTATCAGTGGGCGTCGCACAACGCTTAGTAAAGAATACCGGCTCATTTCACGTAGTAACGATGAGATCGGCGCCCTGCAACTGACAGTAGAACGTTTCCTGACAATGCGGCCAGCGCGCGACGCCGTAGCAGACGACGCCGTTCAAGATCCCGCCCCTCGAGCACCTGCGTGAGCTGCTGCAGCCGCCTGACTCAAGCGCTCGCCGCATCGCGATGCAATGCGCTCCGAGTTTTCCGCTAACTGTGATGGGCGATGTACAGTCTGTTGACTGTACATCGCCCTTCGAATGAAATCTCCACGCGCACTCGCGTAGGCACACACCGCGCGCGGCACGAAACGTGCCCAAACATGCGAAGTGCAGGAGGCAATCAAGGCGGTGCGAACGAGGAGTGGGAGAGGAGTACCACCCACTAATAGAATTTTGCTTCGCATGCGGCGCTCTCAAAGCCGACGCAGCAGCGCTGCTCTCGGCGCCGTTCTTGTCCATACAGGTCACATCATTGCAAAGGTCGCACAGCGAATACAAAAACATGGACCGAGTTATTCCTACGTCATACAGGTCATGTCGTTCCAGAGACGTTCGTTGTTTAAGTGCTCGAATGTACTTCGCGTCGGCATAAGGGAAGCATACGTACGGTTTGAACATCGTGGGGCTATATCGGTGGCGTCAGGAGTCCTGTCTAATGAAACTAGGATTCGCGGAAGCACTGCTGTTGGAGCCAAAGAACAGACGCTCAAGCCGGTTTGTTATCCTTCATATAAACCACAGGTGCTCTTGTAATTTTTGTATACTCGTCTGAAAAATGGATGGTCACTGCAGTGTGAAAGTGAAAATGAGAAGTGTCTTTATGAAGCACTTCGTTTGCAGCGACAGACTTTTAGCTTATTATTTCCTTTAAAAGCCGGCGAAGAGCACAAATGCGATGTTAGATTTCATAATTGGCAAGAATGCATATTTCGAGAGGCGAAAAAAGGGAACATCTGCGCCGACCCTCATTTCCAAGAAGAATCTCGTTACGTGAACGTCACCCGGCAATCTTGATGTTATCAAGTTGACGTCCAAAAAGGCTTTTTGAAGAGCGCTAGATTCCCTTTGGACCGTGGGGCACACATCCAGTGGCCCACACCCAGCGGATCCCGTTGACACATAATCTAATTGCCCAATTTCACCGCTGCGACATTTGCCATTGCGTACTTCGTGTGCAGGGCTGTTCGAAAGAAGATCAGCCACTCCGCAGCAATAGCATGCTCGTAGTTCTATGACGCCTTGCATTTCACGATCGGGTGATTTGCACTTTTCACCTCGTTGGTGCTAATGTGCAAGTTCCGTCACTGACGTAAAGCATTCTGCTTTTATAGCGTGAGGAACTGTTGCATTCTCGCACTTTCCCTCAACTTGACTCACGGTTTGTTCGTGCCAGTTCTTGATAGGGAAAGCTCGTGAGAGAGTCAGTGCTTTCTCTATAGTTCCTCTAGTTCCAAAAAGTTGGCGCTGCCGTAAATTATGATTTTGTTATTTTGGAGCAGAGCAGGTCACGTATCATGCCGTCAGTAAAGCTTCAATCAATTAACTCAATCAACCTTATTTCAGCTTATTTCAGCATTTCTTTTGTACAAATATTTTTTTTGTATTTCTTCTGTATTTCAGCATTTCTTATGCCGTTGTGCTGTTGCAATAAGGATTTGTACTGTAATGACGTATTCCTTTGCCGGCACATCTGCATGTTGAGCACGACGACGTAAGCGCTAACCTTACGTGATGACGCTGACGGAGCGCTTGCAGTTGTTTAACAGCATGGAAATTGCCGTATAAAATATGCCGCTGGACGAAGTGGCATAAGTAACGAAATAGTAGGAAGGAGTGCTGAGTGATAACGGCAGCTTCGGCTTCCGCGGACTACGGAGCCGAGAAAATTCGCTGCCTCTCCATGCCGAGAGAAATGAGCGAAACCTCTTTGTGGCGATCGACCGGAAGCTAAAAAGCTCTGGAGACGAACGCGCATATCTGAAAAGGCCTTCTTTCGACGCTCTCCGGGAATAGCAGGATGACCAGGCGAACGCAGAAAACGAGATGGTGATTGAAGCCCTACGACATTCATTGTGTTGAAATGGGAGATTTTCCAGGAATCTCTCATGTTTAAACGAATGCTTTTCACCGATATATCGTACTTAGGTGCTCCGAAACAAATAACACCGACATGTGATATGCCGCTAAACATTATTTTCCTTAATCATTGCCTGTGCCTTCACTCCGTTCCTGGCACACTTGGTCTTCACTACATGGCTATTGACAGGAAACACGGCTCCGTAATAAAGGTTTATCTAATTTAGTTATAACGCGATTAACATTCTTTGAAAACTTGGCACATTTAGCCAGATGCCTTACTGACCCTATCCAAGTTCCACTGCGCCAAATTGGGTAAGTGGATGGACCATCCTCTTATGGTTAGAGCGTTCGGCTCATGGGCTTTAGGTTAGATGGTTCTAAGCCGGCCGTCGATCATGTGTTAATGCGATTAGCATTGCTGCAGAACTTTACCATGCTTGCGGGATATATGTTGTATCTACCCTCTTTCACAAAAACTTATGTAACTGAGTATGGGTCACTAGGTATGTGCGACATTGTATAAAAAAATCGAGGTGCATTCATCCTTCAGACATTGTTCGTAACTTTAGTACTGTTAGCAATTTATCCTATGGTTTCTGGATAATTGTTGTTCCTTTGTTTCATATAATATTTAGCATGAAATGTAGCACATAGTCAAGGACACATGCGCATGCACCCGATTTGGTAAATGGTAGCTTGATTAAAGACCGGCACACACCGGATGAGAAACGCACTTTGACTCTAATTGGCACCGCACAGGTTTATTGAAGCAGCACCTCGTGTTATTATGTTACCTGTTACTATGGTACCCAAGTTGCTGCGACCATTTGTTTCAAACTTCGTTCCCTCAACAGAGGAACTTGCTATTCCACCCATTTGATGATGAACTACCCAGTGTCCCAAGTTGCTGGCGAAGAGGTTACGTGTGCATACATGCATATATATATATGTATCTATATTGTGATGGGTGCACTGAACAGTTCCGAGGAGTCTCTTCGTAACCGAGGATGCAGGTGACGCAGAGCAGGAAGAGCTGGTTGCCCGAACGGCTCACACTCGTGCCAAGCAGTGGCGATCCGGCTGGCCCACTGGTTCCACAGCAGGCATGGAAGAGACGATCTGGCTGGCCTTTTTCTTGTCCTCTACTTCTTCATTACAATTATCCCCGGTGCAAAAGCGGAGCCATCCTGGCGACTGACGACGTGGAGACGAGCGGGTCATAGAATTGTTTCAGGCGGCGCACGTGAACAACATCCCGACCGCGGTGGCGATTATCGGATGTCGATGTAAGCGGCTCTCTGACATAGTTGACCGGAGAGGTCCGTTCGACGATGCGGTATGGTCCATCAAACTGCGAGAGAAGTTTTGTCGAAAGTCGAGGCCTGGTAGAAGGCATGGACAACGAGACAAGGGTGCTGGGAGCGAATTTCGGATTCATAGCGTCGCCATCACGATTGGCTTTTTGTCGTTGTTGGTCAGCGGAGGTGAACTTTCGGGCTAATTGACGGCATTCCTCGGCGTATAGGGCGACAGCTGAAACGGGAGCACATTCTGACGTGTCTGGTGTATAAGGCAAAACCGTATCAATGGTATGGGAAAGATCGCGACCGTAGAGAAGAAAGTATGAAGAAAATCCTGTGGTACACTGTGTAGCCGTATTATACGCTGACGTGACAAATGGGAGGATGATGTCCCAGATTGTATGCTCCGATCAAGCACAAAGCATATCACCAAGGGTGCGATTGAAACGCTCTGTAAGTCCGTTAGCTAAAGAATGGTACGATGATGATGTATGGGGTTTTATGGCGCAAGGGCCAGGTATGGCCAAAGAGCGCCATGTCTGTGGTAATGAGTTTCCAGTGTAATAATGATTACTATGAAGTTGGTGTGACGTGGCTGTAAAGGGGCCTTAAAATATACGCTCTAAAGTGCGTAAAATCTGTATAATAAAATTATGGCGATGACGTATGACTTGTACTATGAACATTAAGATGCAGTTAAAAAGAATGATACGATGTGTAAAAATATATAAGTGTATAAGATATGCTAGAGCACTACTGCCTCCTTAGAGCCCTTGAAACACAAGGGCCTGGAGGCATGTGCTATGCAAAACAATTATCACAGCGCTATCCTCTATAGAGAGGAGGTGCTACGAACGTATGGGCTAATTACATGTAATACAACATCTTTCAGGAAACCTAGGACTGCGCTGGTATCAAAGAGCGGTTCTGCACCGAGTAACATAACAGGATGAAGGGGAATGTGCTGCCGGTATGCTAAGGGAAAATGTTTCTTTCTTTCATATTCGGCTTCCCGACACTACAGGAGGACGTGGAGGACGGTAAGCCTCTCCCCGCATCTATCACAGGTTGGAGGCTCATTTCCAGTGAGTAAAAAGTTATGCGTGCCAAATGTGTGTCCTATTCTTAGACGACAGAATAGGACATCTGTCCGGCGTGATTTTGTTACAGGAGGCCAGAAACCTAATTTTGGCTTTATTACATGCAGCTTATTATTTGTTTCCAGGTCCCACAAGCGTTGCCAGTAGTTTCGCAGTTTTCTTCTTAAGAAAGGCTTCAGGTCTGTGACAGGGACTGCAGCGGTAGAAGTAACAGTGTGTGACGCAATTGATGTGGCCATCTGGTCCGCTAGAACGTTGCCCTGGATGCCCCTATGGCCAGGCACCCAGCATATAATCACATGCTGGTTAGATACATATGCTTTACATAAGACGGAATAGAGTTCAATTTTTATAGGATTTTTGTGGTTACAGAACGATATCAAAGACTTCACAACACTTAGGGAATCCGTATATATAACTGATTTTTTGAGTTTTGATTTCCTTATATGCTTCACGGTCGACAATGTTGCGTAGGCCTCAGCCGTGAAGATACTAGTTTCCGGATGCAGTAAATCGCATTCTGAGAAGGATGGACCGACGGCTGCATAGGACACCCCGTTGTGCGACTTTGATGCGTGTGTGTAGAATTCCGTGCAGGAATGCTTATGCTGGAGTTCGAGGAAATACATTTGGATTTCAATCTCTGGAGCGTGCTTTGTAACTTGCATGAAAGATATATCGCATTGCATCATCTGCCACTTCCAAGGAGGTAGCAGCTTAGTTGGAGGTATTAGGCAATGTCTGAGGAGTGGGACATCCATTTCAGCGCTAAGCTCCCTCACACGCAGTGAAAAGGGCTGTCTTACAAAGGGACGATCGCGAAAGAGTGTAGCATCTGTTATATCGTTAACGGTATTAAAGCACGGATGTTGAGGATTAGAGCGAACTTTTAGAAAGTAGGTTTGGCTGACGTATGTTTTCTCCAGATGGAGTGGCCACTCATTTGATTCTACATATAGACTTTCAATGGGACTTGTTCTGAAAGCGCCCGTGGCCAGTCGGATTCCTAGATGGTGAACCGCATCTAGCATCTTTAGCGCGCTTGGGGTGGCAGAATGATAGATCACGGCACCATAGTCCAATCGTGATCGAATGAGGCTCTTGTAAAGAATCATTAAACATTTCCTCTCGCTGCCCCATGTTGTGTGGGATAAAACTTTCAGTAAGTTCATCGTTTTTAAGCATTTGACCTTGAGATACTTTATGTGTGGAATAAATGTTAGATTACAGTCGAGTATGATGCCTAAGAACTTGTGTTCTTTGTTCACAGGTATTCGCTGACCATACATTTCGATACTGGGATCTGTTGTGAGCCCTTTGTTTCTTGTAAAAAGCACACAAGAACTTTTGTTCGGGTTCACTTTAAATCCGTTTTCGTCTGCCCATTTGGACACTTTGTTCAAGCCCTGTTGTACTTGCCTCTCACACACTGCAAGGTTGCAGGATTTGAAACCTATTTGTACGTCGTCGACGTAAACGGAATAGAAGATCGCTGGCGGTAATGCAGCACGAAGGGTGTTCATTTTCACAATAAAGAGCGTGCAGCTAAGCACACCTCCTTGGGGTACACCAGTTTCTTGTATAAAAGGTCGCGACAATATATTGCCAATTTTCACGCGGAATGTACGTTTGGACAGATAGCTTTCTAATATGTTTAACATATTTCCACGGATGCCCATTCGCGATAAGTCTCGCAGGATCCCATATCGCCACGTTGTGTCATATGCCTTTTCCATATCAAGAAATATCGATAAGAAGAACTGTTTATGTACAAATGCATCACGGATATTTGCTTCAATGCGTACAAGATGATCAGTCGTGGACCGCCCTTCTCTGAAACCACACTGATAGGGATCAAGCAAATTGTTCAGTTCAAGGAAATGTATTAGTCTACGATTAATCATTTTTTCGAATAGCTTACAAAGACAACTTGTAAGAGCTATCGGGCGATAACTTGCCGCCAAGGAAGGGTTTTTACCCAGCTTCAAGACGGGAATAACAATAGCTTCCTTCCACGAGGACGGAAGGCACCCGGCAGCCCAGATGGAGTTGAAAAGTGCCAGAAGTGTCATTTTTGTGTCTTCGTGTAAGTTCTTAATCATGTCAGAGATGATTCTATCAGCTCCCGGTGCAGAGCTTCTGCATGTGCTCAATACAGCTTTAAGCTCGGCAATATTAAAAGGACGGTTATATGGTTCATCCGGACGGAATTTACGATCAAGTGTCTGAAGTTCAGCTATTTGTTTATGCTTCAGGAATGATCTAGTGTAGTGTGTGGAACTTGATACATACTCGAAGTGTTCGCCCAAAGCGTTGGCCTGGTCTTCCAAGGTAGTTCCTTGGGAGTCAACTAAGGGTAATGGGTGGATGTGCTGCCCCTTTAGCTTTCGTACACCATTCCAAACTTTAGACTCTTGAGTGTAGGATGTGATGCTCGAGATAAACCTCTCCCAGCTAGCCCTCCTTGCCTGTCTCCGGGTGCGCCTTCCTTGCGATTTGGCCAGTTTAAATTCAATGAGGTTTTCTGCTGTCGGGGAGCGACACAGCAAACCCCACGCTTTGTTTTGTTGCTTTCGTGCGAGTCTGCACTGTTCGTTCCACCAGGGGACCCGTCTTTTACAAGAGAGATCCTGTGTTTGTGGAATGAACTTTTGAGCTGCGTCGAGTATAAAACAAGTAAAATATACTACTGCTTCATCTATGTTAAAATTACTTATAAAATCTCGCGATAAGTATGTGGATGCGTTAAAATGATCCCATTCGGCGGAGGCTAGTTTCCACCGGGGGGCGTGTGGATGGCATTCGTGTTGATGTATTAAATTTAACGTTATAGGGAAGTGGTCACTTCCATAGGGATTCTCGGTTACATGCCATTGTAAATCAGGGAAAATTGAGACAGAGCCAATTGACAGGTCTATTGAGGAATATGAATTATGATAACTGTTAAAATACGTTGGTTCCTTTTTGTTGAAGAGGCATGCACCGGAATTCAGAAGGAAATTTTCAATAAAACAACCTCTCGCGTCACATCGCGGGTCTCCCCACATGGTATTGTGGGCGTTAAAATCGCCTACGATGAGGTAGGGCTCCGGGAGCTGATCAATCAGGCTATAAAAATCGCTTTTTCGGAGATCATAATTTGGGGGTATGTATATGCAACAAACAGTGATTTGTTTATTAAAAAGAATTGCCCGGACTGACACTGCCTCAAGGGGCGTCTGAAGGGCGACATGATGACATGCTACTGACTTGTCAACAACTATTGCTACACCGCCAGCCGAGGCGTTCTCCTCGCTGCGGTCTTTACGATAGATTGTGTAATGTCGGAGAAAATTTGTGTTCGCAGGTTTCAGATGTGTCTCTTGAACACACAGCAACTTGGGACTGTGTTTGTGTAGAAGTTCGCTAATGTCGTCTAGGTTATGGAGGAGTCCTCTAACATTCCATTGTAGTATTTGTGTATCCATTATGCTATATGTGTTGGGTGCTGTGTGTTTAAGAGATAGAGGTTAGCTCACGGGCCTTTTGTCTGGCGCCGTGACGGGAGTTTTGTCTCTTTTGGAGCGATCGAGAGCACCTCGCCGCTCCTTAGGCGCTGGTGGCGCCGTCTTCCTGGTGGTTGTGTCCATCGCCTCTTGCGAGGCGCTGGACATGCGCTCTTCCGAGCGCTTCGTTTGGCGTGTAGGCCTCGGCACGTTGGACGAGGCCTTTGGGGTCACCTGCCCGGGGGTAGATGGCCCCTTCTGTTGGGTTGGCGCAGCAGCGCTTGCTGCAGCCGCCGGAGGGGCGGATGGTGTCACTGCCGCCTCACTGGATGTGAGTCGGACAGCCGCCGGAGACCGTTGTGGCGCCGCCCCCTGACGCGCCACTTCGGCAAATGTGTTTTTGGGCAGTAGGATACCCGCCTGCGTGCCTCCTTGCAAGTGATATTTTCCTTTACTTTTATGGTCACAATTTCTTTTTCTTTCTTCCAAGACGGGCAGGACCGCGAGTACGCGGCATGCTCGCCATCACAGTTGACACAGTGTGGGGTATTCTGGCAGGTTTCAGAGGAGTGTTCATTTTCACTACACTTGGCACAAGTCATCCGGCCTCGACAGTTCTGTGAGCTGTGGCCGAACCTTTGACACTTGAAGCATCTCAGCGGATTTGGCACATATGGCCTAGCACGAATCTTGAGGTACCCGGCCTCGATGGTGTCGGGCAGAACACTAGAGCCGAAAGTAAGTACTAGGTGTTTCGTCTGAATTTCTTTTCCTTCCCGCCTCATCTTAATTCGTTTGACACTGATGACGTTCTGATCACCCCAGCCCTCCAGGAGTTCAGTTTCAGATAGCTCTAGCAAATCAGCATCAGAGACGACGCCGCGGGTGGTATTCATGGTACGGTGTGGGGTAACTGTAACGGGAACATCACAAAGGACACTAGTTTAGGAAGTTTTTCATGTTGTTTCTCGTCACGAAGCTCCAGTAGGAGATCGCCGCTTGCCATTTTCGACGCTTTGTAACCAGGTCCAAAGACTTTAGTCAGAGATTTTGATACCAGAAAAGGTGAGATCATTCTCACCGTCTTTCCAGATTGATCAGAGTGGACGACGTGAAAGCGGGGGAAGTTGCATGTTCGGTTGCCCAAAAATTGAAAGACTTCGGTGCGCCCTCGTTTAGGAGGGCGATCAGGAAGTGGGGGAAAAGAATTTTCCATGAATAGGCATAATAAATTCAGCAACAGCGCCGACCACCCACCACGGAGCCCAACGAGGGGACGCGGCAGAAATTGTATGCAAGTCTGCACGACACCAGCCGTACGCCGTCACTATAACCAAATATGGTGTACCCAAGGTAGGATAGCCACACAAGGTTAACCCTTGCCGCCGTGGAGAAAGGAAGTCAATGGAAGAGAGAAGAAGACAGGAAAGGTGAAAAAGTGAGAGATAAAGACGAAGATTTGAGGAGGGAGAGACAGGAAAAGGCGACTGCCGATGTCCTCCAGGTGGGTCAGTCTGGAGGTGACGTCTATGCGAAGCAGAGGCCAAAGGGGTGTGTTGCCTCCGCCAGGGGGCCTTAAAGGTCCAAACACCCAGCATCGGTTCAACCCCCAGGATCCCCCTTTCCCCAGACACGGCTAAGCCGCTCACGGCTACACGCGGGAGGTTCCAAACCTCGTGTGCTCGGGTACGTGGTGTCGCAACACACCAAACGCCTGCTTACGCAGACGCCCCTGCGGGGAAGGATGGTACGCCGTGGCAGTCCGGTGAACTATGCGGCATTGAGCAAGCAGAGCTTTAACCACCTGCGACAAAAACACACGGACTCTATCACTCAGCAGCTCCCGAGGTGGGCCATGACGAAGAATGAAATGATGGAGCAGAAATCATGCAACGTCACTGGCGGTCGCTGCAGGTCGAGCAGCGGTTTCGGCATAGCGTGTAAGTTGATCAACTGCGACAACAATCCCTCGTTTTCCAGCGGGTGTTAGTGGTAGCGGCCTGTACAGGTCAATTCCCACACGTTCGAAGGCACGAGCAGGGCACGGAAGCGGCTGTAATAATCCGTGGGCCGGATGAGGCGGAGATTTGCGGCGTTGGCATTGCGAGCACGAGCGGACAAACTTTTGGACAAAAGTAAACATTCCTCGCCAGTAGTAACGTTGCCGCAGGCGCTCATACGTCTTCAAAACGCCTGCGTGTGCACATTGTGGGTCAGTATAAAAAGACGCACACATGCCGGAACGCAAAGTCCTAGGGATAACCAGGAGCCACTTGCGACCATCGGGCAGGTGGTTCAGTCGATACAAGACTTTATCCCGGACAGCAAAATGGACAGCCTGGCGACGCAGGGAGAGGGAGATGGGAGATGCAGGCGAGCCAGAAAGGAGATCCAAAAGAGAGGCCACCTAAGGATCCTTGCGCTGTTCTGATGCGAAGGTGTCTATGTCGACCGAGGATGCCGCCTTAATGGTGGAGAGGGAGGCCGTGCCGGCTGGCAGCGGAGAGCGGGACAGAGCGTCAGCGTCAGTGTGCTTGCGAACTGAACGTGTATGTCGTATTCTTGAATGCGCAGAGCCCAGCGGACAAGGCGTCCAGACGGGTCTTTTAAAGAGGATAACCAACAAAGGCCGTGATGGTCAGTAACCACATTGAAAGGCCTAACGTATCAATAGGGGCGAAACTTCCCGAGTGCCTAAGCGATGGCCAAGCATTCTTTTTCTGTGAGGCTGTAATTGCGTTCCGCTTTGGTCAGCGCACGACTGGCGTAAGCAACGACGTACTCGGAGTAGCCAGACTTGCACTGTGCAAGACAGCGCCAAGGCCAATACCACTGGCATCGGTATGCACTTCAGTTGGGGCGGTGGGGTCGTAGTGTGGCAGTATAGGCGGAGATGTCAGGAGACGGCGTAAGGACACGAACGCGGTGTCGCATGCAGGAGACCAGGAGGATAGGTCGTTGGCGCCTCTTAAGAGTTGTGTCAGAGGTGATATTATCGAGGCAAAATTGCGAACAAAGCGTCGGAAGTAACAACAGAGGCCGATGAAGCGCGGAGTTCTTTTAGTGTCTTAGGTTTTGGAAATTCTGCCACGACGCGAAGTATTGATGGGTCGGCGCAAATGCCTTCTTGTGATACAACGTGCCCTAGGATCATGAGCGTGCGCGCGGCGAACTGGCACTCTTTCAGGTTCAGTTGCAGGCCTGCGTTGGTCAAGGACGTCAACACTTGCCTAAGGCGAAGAAGATGCGTGCTGAAATCAGGGGCGAACTCAACGATGTCGTCGAGATTGCACAAACACGTGCTCCATTTTAGGCCGCGCAAGATATTGTCCATGATTCGTTCAAAGGTAGCAGGCGCATTGCATAGGCCAAATGGCTTCACATTAAATTTGTATAAACCATCTGACGTAATGAATGCAGTTTTAGGGCGATCAACTACTGACATCGGGACCTGCCAGTAGCCCGAGCGTAAATCCAACGAAGAGATGAATTCAGCGCCTTGCAAGCGGTCCAGAGCGTCGTCAATGCGCGGTAGAGGGTAGACGTCTTTGCGCGTTATCTTATTGAGACGGCGATAATCGACGCGGAACCGAATGGAACCATCTTTTTTTGTGACGAGAACCACCGGTGATGCTCACGGGCTATTAGAAGGTCGAACGATGCCGCGCTGAAGCATGTCGTCGACGTGCTCACTGATCACCTGACGCTCCTTGGCGGATATGCGGTACGGGCGCTGCGGAATGGCGCGTTGGAGCCATTGTCGATGTGGTAGCTGACGGTCGACGAGCGACACAGAGTAGGCTGAGCGACATCAAAAGAAGAGCGGAACTGGGCAAGCAGGTGAAGAAGTTGGGAGCGCTTCTCGGAAGTAAGGTCATCGGCAATGAAAGGTGTGTATAAGTCAGGTGATGGCGGAGCAGAAGCGGAAAGTGCACAGAAGTCGGTGAGCACTGCATACGAAGCATCCGGCACGTCGGTTATAAACATGTCATCAATAGGCTGAACACGGCCAAGTTCTTCGCCGCGAAGAGCCATCAGGGCTGTAAGAAGCGGATTGCAGACAACGATGGCGCTGAAACCGGCTGAAATGTCAAGCGCGGCGAAAGGCAGGGAAACATCTTTGCGGGTCATGAAGAGTTCTGAAGGAGTGAAGAGGACAGCGCCTTCAGAGACAGTGCCACAGAAGACGGGAACAACGGCAGACGAGTACGGCGGTATGGCGATGTCTTCTCGAAGAACTAGCTTAGCGGGAAGAGAAGTGGCGCCGACGAGGGGCACGTCAAAAAGAGGTTATAATTCGACTTCAGCACGTGCACAATTGATGACGGCGTTATTTCGCGAAAGAAAGTTCCACCCAAGTATCACGTCGTGAGAACAGGACTGAAAGACCACAAACTCCACAATATAGAGAACGCCCTGAATAACAACTGTAGCTGTGCATGCTCCTGAAGGCTAAACTGGCTGGGCGCTTACTGTGCAAAGAGAAAACCCAGAAAGCGGCGTCGCAATTTTTCGTAAAGCGCGAGAGAGGCGTTCGTTTAGGACAGACACGGCTGCTCCAGTATCAATTAGCGCAACGGTAGGTACGCCGTCAACAGTAAGATCGACAGCGTTCGAAGGCGACAATGGAGGACTTGTACAGATCGATGGCGACGCAGTTCTTGCCTCCTGAACTGCGGCGCTTAGTTTTCCTCTTGCGTGGGTGAAGGGCGCCGACGCATGGGGGACAACGAGCGGCGACGCCAGGAAGGCGAACGATGTGTAAGGACCGGGCGCTCGGCTGGTGGCCTGTTCCACTGCCGACTAAAATAAGTGTCGCGGAAAGGCTGCACGTTGGGGTAGTGAGGCGACTGCACAAACTCATCAGAGTGCAGCATTTGGCGGCAGCAGAGTCGTGCAACGTGGCCGGGAATACCGCAGGCATAACATATGGGCCTGTTGTCTTGCGTGCGCCAAGGATTAGTAAAGGCAGGAGCAGGTCGATGAACGGGACTATGAACGGGTGGTGGCGACCGAGGATGTAGCGCAACGAGTGGTTGACGAGGGGGCTGCGCGGCGACGGATGCGTAAGTAAGTGGCGCGGCGGCAGGGTACTGCTGTTGCTGCAGTGGTAGAGCCTAAGCAACTTGGTCTTCAATAACCCGCCGGAGCGTAGGAGCGAGCTGTGTAGGAGGCTGTTGCGGCAGTGGCTGCTGTAGCTCAGCGAAGGGTAGCAGAGAAAGCTGACGTGCAACTTCCTCCCACACGAAAGCTTGGATTGGTGTGAGCAAGGAGGAGCGATGAGAGAAGGCTGTCATGGAAGAGAGGGCCTCGTCAGCCATTGAGGGGCGCCTAGTCAACTCGCGCTGCCTCCTCAACTCGTCGTAGCTTTGGCTCAAGTTTATGAGCTCTGGTACAGTGCGCGGGCTCTTGGCGATCAACATTTTGAAAATATCATAGGCGATGCCCTTCAAAATGTGCTTCAATTTGTCATTTTCGGGCATGGACGCATCCGCACGTTTGCATAGGTCGAGAACCTCTTCAATATAACAGGTGAATGTTTCACCGGGTTGTTGCGCTCGCTCTCGTAATCGCTGCTCGGCGCGCAACTTGTGGACGGCAGCGTGACCGAAAACTGCTGCGAAACTGGTCCTGAACGCGCACCAGGACTGAAAGTCGGCTTCGTGATTTTTAAACCACATGTGAGCCACTCCCGCAAGGTAGAATATGACGGCATTTAAGTTGGCGGTATGATCCCTTTAATTGTGCAAGCTCACCCGTTCGTACGTAGCCAACCAGTCATTGACGTCCTGTTCATCCGTACCGCTGAAAACCGCTGGATGGCGTTGCGGGACAGCGCCAGAGCAGGCAACAGGGGGTGGCGTCGGCGTCGGCTGGGGAGAGTCAGGCATGGTGGGAGGCAGAGTCCGAGACCGGAGTTCTAGGGTGTAGATGCTCTTGAGTACCCCGCACCTTCCACCAATTGTAATGGGTGCACTGAAAAGTTCCGAGGGTAACGTCTCTTCGTAACCGAGGAGGCAGGTGACGCAGAGCACGAACAGCTGGTTGCCCGAACGGGTCACACTCGTGCCAAGCACAGGCGATCCGGCTGGCCTTGTTCTTGTACTCTTCTACTTCATTACAATATATATATATATATATATATATATATATATATATATATATATATATATATATATATATATATATATATATATATATATTGCCACGACAAACTTGGTGACATGCAAGTTGCGCGCCCTTTGCATTGGGCACTGTGCACGCCGTACAGTGGTGTTGTTCAGCAACAGGCAGCGATCTTCGTGGCACCGGCAGCCAGTTGGACCCGGCTCGCATGCGCCACGCGCACGAGGTGTCACGCGAGGAGAAGAGGAAGACGGTTCGAGCCCAGTTTGAGAACGCGACTGCCGCGGATTTCTGCGCGACCGCAGTGACTTTTACTTGTGGGCACAAGTTCGCCTTTAATAAATATTCTTGTTTTAATAACATCGTTACATTTCTGGTGGAGGTGCGGGGTATGAGTCGAAGCCCCACGAACGAAAGTCAGCGTAGCCCAGACAACCCGCGAGTCCATCCCGTGAAACTGACACCTGTACACCAGCAGACCAGCCGCCGTCTTCGAGGTGACTCGCCCGAATTCGGCCCTCTTGTCTTCTTGCCAAGAGAAACTCCCACAACGGACGCCGCCACAATGACTACCCAGGTAACACCGGCACAGCTAGTCGTAAGCCAACCTCGCAAGCCGCCAACACTCATAGGTGACTCGTACGAAGACGTGGAAGATTGGTTGGAACTGTTCGAGAGAGTGGCGAGCATTAATGATAGGAATGAGAGACAGAAGCTCCGTAACGTATATTTCGCGTTGGAAGACTTCGCAAAAACGTGGTATGAAACCGCGAACCCTCTTTGACCTCTTGGGAGGAATTTCGACGACAACTGCTAGCAACGTACGCCAGCACGGATCGTAAAAGAAAGGCGGAAATCGCACTTCAAGCCAGGGACCAGCTCACAAACTAGAACGTGGCGATGTACATCGAGGACATGTCCCGCCTGTTCAAGCGTGCTGATCCTACCATGAGTGAAGATAAGAAGCTGCGCCATCTCATGCGTGGAGTAAAGCTGGAACTTTTCGCAGTTCTCGTCCGCAACCCACCGCGCACGGTCGCCGAGTTCAGATGTGAAGTAACGACCATCGAAAAGACGCTGGAACAGCGGGCTCGGTAATACAACCGTGAGGCAAGCTGCGCACCTGTCCATGTCTTCCCTGGAGGCCTGCCAAACGACCTGGAAGCCCTGCGGGAGCTTGTCCGGTCAGTGATCAGGGAAGAGCTCAACAAGTTGCTGATTCCTCAGGCTCCAGCTGCACTATCTATCGTCGACGTTGTCCGGGACGAACCCAGAAACGTCATACGGGATCCAGAGCGTGAGCTACAGCCGACGCGGCGCACCCCAACGTACGCCGACATACTCAGGCAACATGCGGTACACAGTAGTGGAGCAGTTGCGACGACCGTTCCCTACCCGTCTACAGTACGCAGTGCACCTCGTCTACTGGAACCACCGGCTGCCTATCAGCCTTTAGCACGTAGTGCACCACGTTTTGTGGAATAAAGGCCCCGGAAAAGTGACGTCTGGCGTAACCACGAGCGCAGGCCTCTGTGATTCCACTGCGGAGAAGCGGGTCACCTGTATAGGTTCTGCCCGTACCGTCAAGTTGGGTTAAGGAGTTTTCCCTTAAGCGCACCATGCCCCCGAAACGGTGAACGGCCAGCGGAGATCGAAGAATACCTGTCGACGCGCCAAAGCTCCGTTACTCCTCGCCAACGTCAACCACGATCACCGTCGCCCATGCGCTACCGATCGCCTAGCCCACGCGCGTCTCCAAGATTGCCTAGGCGTCGTTCACCAAGCCCACACCAGAAAAACTGAAGCAAGCGACCTGTGGAGGTGAGGCCACTGATAACCAGAGTTACGAAGATCCTCCAACGCGATTCCAGTGCGGTGACGAGATAATTCCAGTCTACAGGTGCAGGAACGAAACTATTACGTCAGATTTGCGGTTGATAATATACGGATGCGAGCTGAATGCCTTAGTCGACACCGGCGCTGATTATTCGGTAGTAAGCTTCAAGATGGCGAAGCACCTTAAAAAAGTTGTGACGAAGTGGACTGGTCCGCAGATACGCACGGCAGGCGGCCATCTTATTACGCCCCTTGGCCGATGCACCGCAAGACTTACGATAAAAGGCTTCACTTACGTTTCTGACTTTATTGTACTGCCAGAATGTTCACGGGAACTTATATTGGGAATGGATTTTCTACAAGCTAACGGCGCCATAATTAACCTACGTAGGTCCAGTGTATCTTTCTCGACAAAACAAGCTATACCTGTGGAAGAATAGGAGGAGCGACGTCTCGCTGCACTGCGCGTCGTTGACGATGACGTAACTGTGCCGCCACGCTGCAGTATAATGGTTCTTGTGGAGAATGAAAGATTTTCTGACCGCGAAGGCATAGCGGATGGAAACATAGAGCTCCTTTTCAACAAAGGTATTTGCGTGGCTCGCGGCTTTGTTCAGTTAAGCGATGGCCGTGCAAATGTCGCACTTACAAATTTCGGTAATGAATTCCAACACATCGCACAAGGAACAGCTATTGCCTATTTTCACGAGTTCTGTGAAGCGACCGAATTATGCAGCCTAACTACGTCAACTGCCCTGCCAGGAAGCTGCAGTGTCGACAGATCAATCACCGTCAACCCGAGACTCCCTGAAGCCCAAAAGAAACAGATATATGCCTTGATAAAGGATTTTTCTGACTGCTTCTCCACGTCCTCGAAGGTACGGCGCACGTCTGTTGCGAAGCACAGAATCATAACAGAGGACGCAACAAGACCGGTATGCCAGCACCCGTATCTAGTGTCACCAAAAGAAAGGGAGATCATCAAGAAGCAATTAGAGGAGATGCTTTCAGATGACGTTATTCAGCCTTCCAGCAGTCCATGGGCGTCTCCGGTAGTGCTGGTTAAGAAAAAAGATAACACACTTCGATTCTGCGTCGACTACCGTAAACTGAACAGCGTAACCAAGCAGGATGTGTACCCCCTTCCGCGTATCGATGATACGTTAGATCGGCTCCGATGTGCAAAGTTTTTCTCCTCCCTGGATCTCAAGAGTGGATATTGGCAAATAGATGTGGATGAACGGGACCGTGAAAAGACAGCATTCGTAACCCCTGATGGCCTCTACGAATTTAAAGCACTTCCATTCGGCCTCTGTTCCGCACCCGCAACGTTCCAGCGAATGATGGACTCTGTGCTTGCAGGATTGAAATGGCAGTCATGCTTAGTGTATTTGGATGATGTGGTCGTATTTTCCACCACATTTGACCAACATCTAGAGCGCCTGCGACTAGTATTAGAAGCTTTTCGCGCAGCAAACTTGACAATTAGGCCGGAAAAATGTCAATTCGGCTTCGATGAACTTGGGTTTCTCGGACACGTCATCAGTGCTGAAGGCGTTCGGCCAGATCCCGAAAAGACAGCAGCTGTTGCGAGGTTCCCGACACCCACAGACAAAAAATCAGTGCGACGTTTCTTGGGTTTATGCGCATACTACAGAAGATTTGTGGAAAACTTTTCAAACATTGCTGAGCCCCTTACAATACTGACAAGAGAAGATAAACCTTTCATGTGGAAACGCGAACAAGATGCCTTTGACGAGTTAAGGAAACGCCTGCAAGCTTCTCCAATCCTTGCCCATTTTGATGAGACAGCCGACACTGAAGTTCATACCGATGCGAGTAACGTCGGCCTCGGTGCCATACAAGTGCAGTGGAATAACGGCCAGGAGAAAGTAATTGCTTATGCCAGCCGTAAGCTCTCGAAAGCAGAGGTAAACTACTCCGCAACCGAGAAGGAGTGCCTTGCAGTCATTTGGGCAATATGTAAATTTCGGCCCTACCTCTATGATAGACCATTCAGAGCAGTCCGCGATCACCATTCGCTTTGCTGGCTGGCGAATTTCAAGGTTCCATCCGGACGACTAGCAAGATGGAGCCTTAGGCTTCAAAAGTATGACATTACTGTCGTATACCGATCCGGGAGGAAAGACAGCGATGCCGACTGCTTGTCACGCGCACCCGTCGAGACAACTGTGCCAGAAGAAGAGGATTTCCCGTTCCTTAGCATTGTTGACGCGTCACAAATTGCTCAACAACAACGAGATGACCCGGAATTGCTTCCACTTATACAGCGCCTGGAGGGACTCGACGTTCAACTGCCGCGTATTTTCTCTAGGGGGCTATCCTCGTTCTGTCTGCGAGGATGTGTCCTCTACAAGAGAAACTTCGAGAACAGCGAGACAAAGTTTTTACTTGTCGTACCCACATCTATGCGAGAAGAAATTTTGCATGCATGTCACGATGAGCCGACGTCTGGAGACATGGGCGTGAGCCGTGCAGTCGCCAGGATTCGTCTGAAATACTACTGGCCCAAGTTATTAGCATCAGTGCAGCACTACGTCAAGACTTGTCGCGAGGGTCAAAGGCGCAAGACTCCATCTGTAAAACCGGCCGGCCTCCTCCAGCCAATACAGCCACCAAAAGCCCCATTCCAACAAGTCAGTATGGACCTCTTTGGACCCTTCCCAACATCATCTTTAGGCAAAAAGTGGATAGTTGTTGCCACGGACTATCTGACCCGTAACGCAGAAACTGATTCCCTGTACAATGCAACGGCCGTCGAAGTTGCGAAATTCTTTGTCCACAATATCGTGCTCAGGCATGGCGCTCCCATAGTTGTTATTACCGATCGTGGAACGGCCTTTACTGCGGACCTAATCAAATGCTTGTTGAAAATGACACATACTGATCATAGGAAAACTATGGCTTACCACCCTCAGACAAACGGTTTAACTGAACGCCTTAACAGAACACTGACCGACATGGTTTCGATGTATGTCGACGTTGAACATAGGCTGTGGGACGAAATTTTGCCATACATCACCTTCGCATATAATACGGCCATTCAGGAAACAACACGAGTCACCCCGTTTGAACTTGTATTCGGCCGAGCGGTAACCACAACTTTGGATGCTATGTTGCCGTTAGGTCAAGAAAACTATAACTCATCTGACCTAGATGATTTCTTGCAACGAGCCGAGGAGGCACGACAGATGGCAAGGTACTGAATACGCCGCCACCAACGCATCGACTCCAGCCGGTACAACCAGCGCCGTAGTGAAGCTCATTACCAGCCCGGTGACAAGGTGTGGGTATTGAGCCCAGTGCGACGCCGTGGACTGTCTGAAAAGCTTCTTTGCCGATACTTCGGCCCTTACGAAATACTTCGTCACATAAGCGACGTCACTTACGAAGTGAAATCCGCTGGACACGAGAGCCCAAGACGGCGCAACTCCACGGAAGTTGTGCATGTTGTCCGCATGAAACCCTACCGGGAGAGGTCATAAACAACAACAAAAAAAAGTGAGAGCCCACAGGAACCCCTACTTCCTCTTACGCTTCGGGACGATGCGGTAAGGAGGGGGATAATGCCACGACAAACTTGGTGACATTCAAGTTGCGCGCCCTTTGCATTGGGAACTGTGCACGCCGTACAGTGGTGTTGTTCAGCAACAGGCAGCGATCTTCGTGGCACGGGCAGCCAGTTGGACCCGGCTCGCATGCGCCACGCGCACGAGGTATCACGCGAGGAGAAGAGGAAGACGGTTCGAGCCCAGTTTGAGAACGCGACTGCCGCGGATTTCTGCACGACCGCAGTGACTTTTAACACGATAGCGTTAAGGAGCTCGTGTCGAAGAAAATCCGGTGTCGTCGGCGTCGGCGTCCGCGGCGTTGGCCGTGAGCGATAAATCACGGCAGCCATTTCATAAATAAAAAGCAACTTCCAAGATGGGCTGGGTGGGAATCGAACCAGGGTCTCCGGAGTGTGAGACGGAGACGCTACCACTCAGCCACGAGTTCAACGCTTGAAAGCGGTACAAACGCGCTTCTAGTGAACGCGGTGTTGCCTTAAAAACGTGCCGTACAAAGTTATACTGCGGTGTATATCGGTAATTATGAGCATGTAACTTACAGAAGTCGCATTTACACGAGTAGCGAAGTAAGTTTCCGCTACATTTCTTCTGCGCTTACCGCACACGCAGAGCCATCTTGCGGCAAACACAGAAGGCCCCCTCCTCTCAATGTACGGCGCTGCCCCGACAGGTGGCGCGCCATGCGCGCATTGGGGCTGTGCGCGGACCGGTGCCAGGCGCGTCGCGGCTCCGACTCCCTCTCCCCTGACGACGCATCGCCGTGCTCCCACGCGGGTTGCAGAATCAAGCGCCGTTCCTTTCTTTAGATCACTATCTATCTATCTCTCTGCCCGTGCCGATCACGACGTTTGGCTGGCGTAGATCGCTTCCCCCTCCGAGACACCGAGTTCTTTGGTTCGTTCCGTTTGCTCAGGCGCACGTTTCGTTGCCGCGCCGAACGCTGCGTTGCTCGACGCTCTCCGTGTGATAGGGGGCCGCAAAGTCCGATGCGGGGCGCCTCGTAAGTGATCCCTGCGCCGTAGCGCATTGTCTTACACCCCTTGGCGGGTCGATGGGAACGCTGTCGCGTTCCACTCTTGAAGACGAAGCTTAAGCGTCCTCCAATTTTTATTTGTGGGCACAAGTTCGCCTTTAATAAATATGCTTGTTTTACTCTCATCGTTACAATATATATAGTGTACTGGAGAAGAACGAGCAGCATGCACTGCTTCGAGAAAGACGACGCCAACGTGTGGTTGGAAGCCTTGTGGCTGTGTTGCCGAAGCCTTGCGTCCCCTCGCTGCGGTGCTCTACTATCTGAGGTTTCATCAATTAGACTATAACGCCTCTTGACAGTAGAAACATTCCGCAAACTGAGTGAAGTTCGCTAAGAACATTAACAGCATTATATACATTTCTCCAGGGATGCACGGCGTCTAACCAGCGTCACACATATTAAGGCAATCTTGTCTGAATCTAATTTCAGACATGCGCTGCGAGGGGACGTAGCAGTGGCGCCACAATACGGCGCAGCGTGCCCAAAGGGAAGTAGATTAGATTAGTGTGACAGCAGTACACACATTCTACATTACCCATTTTGGTGGTGGGGATACGGTGCGTCGCTACATTGCTTGAACTAAACTCCCATTAACATATACTGTTGTTATCCTAGGGATGGTTTCTACCAGACATTTTTCTGGCAATAATATAGTATCGGCTTTACAAAAGCGTTTACCTTGTATTAAAGGAGAGCCTTTATGTCACATTGAAATACTGGCTAATCAATTCGATAAAAGATACGATACGTTTCATATTTTGTGTTCGATGTGGATATTCCTAATGCAAGGTAAAGGTTCCATCAATTCACATTTCTTTATTCTTCGGCCAATATGCAAAATAGCCGTTATATATAGCCTCATGTTGAAAAGGTCACCCCCCAAAAGATACTCACTCTGTTTTCTTCATTTTTCCCTCTTGTAATTGTTGCCTTTATTGCGCGATTCATAGCAATTGCGAAGTCCCGCTTGAAAACAAAGCGCTTAGTTCGTTTGAAAGGTGGACGCCATTTTTAGTGTAGCATTGATTAGCTCAGCGTAAGATGGTACCTAGCACTAGCATTATAAAAGCCCATTCAGAAGAATAGCAACACGAAGTAGTAGTGCAACGCATAATGTTCGTGATTGCTGTAACGCTGCTGCTGATTTCACTTTGCCGAAAAACGACTTTCTTAGTCGTCAATTCCTGCAAATTCTCAACGTATTCTGTTTTCGTTAAATATTGCTTACGCAGATTCTTCTTCAGGGACAGTTTCAACCGTATTTTCCGTCATCCTGCTCCAATCCCTTGTGTCTTCATGCTGTGAGAAATTCTAGCAAATACTTTCGAAGATCATCACCCCATTCGACAACTGATTATTTTGGTAAGCTGTGAGGTCTGACCTACATGGCATTTCTGCATCATGAAACCTCCTACGTAGATCAGATGACAAGCGACGTGGTAATGTAGATCCCAAGCACAATACAACCCATACCACGACATAGCATATATTATCATAAAAGCAACCCAGCCCCCAAAATGTCTGAAGTTTATTTCTCTATATGGCGTTACGTTGACCAAAACCATATTAGGATTAAATTCCAAAAATAAATATTTCAAGAACCTTGGCGACGCGGTTAGTTGATGATGGTGTTCTTGTACGGGTGACACGGCCTAGTGAGGCAAATGTTTGCCTTTAGCTGTGTCCCCTAAGACAACCTCTTCATTGTATTTTATAAGTCAATAAATGAAGAAAGAAAGAAAGGAGGCTGTTCACCGACCAAGGGCAAAACCATTTAGAAGTTCAATCGGACAAGGCCACCACGAACCCTTCTGCTCGGGTAGTTTCTACTCAGCAACATTTATACAAGAATGCTGTGTGCTTTTTCTGTTTTAGCCATTATATTGACACGCGCCTAAGTGGTTGCAATCTTGCGGCGATGGTGTTTTAACCGACAATACTTTTTACAATGTTATCGCTAGGCGCGAGATGCAAGCTCATGTATTGATACACTCTCGGATGTTGTTGCCTCTTCTATGGCTAGGAACCTTTTGTATTCAGATTGCATGTACGACGAAGATAGTATTGCACGTGATGAAAGCACGCGAGGCCCGATACTACACTGAAATGTTCAACGACTCGTTTATAGATGACCGACGCGCTCCACACCATGGATCACATTTCGATGTCCAACGCCTGTGCTCATGTGTCGTTGTATGTAGGCGTGATATGGTATGAATAACTTTATTGGGTCCTGAAGGTCAACCCTAGGTTGACGCAGGACGCTCCCACATTGGGGCTGTCAGGCCGAGCCCTTCAGCCACATCGCCGCCCTGCGGGGCACTGCCAAAGCATGTGGTCAAGAGTAATGATGCCATTGCACTTTAACAGTTGGTTTGAGTTTCCCTCTACGGAGAGATCCCGTTAATGAAATCTGGACTTAGGTTTGTTCTTGTCTGTAGCAAACATTATGTGACCGCTTGTGCTCTGCAAAGCTTACCGTGTGGTAATGGGTGTTCCCTTCTACTTAAATAATAATGCTTCATGATTTCGTTATATGTTAATAATCGACCCCTGTGTTCCCCGGGTGAACTGTAAGTTGATCGGCCTTGAAGAGCCCGGCTAGAAAGTCCTCGTGCTGCTTCATTTGCCACCTCATTGAGGTTTCTCCGTGCTCCGTCCAATACCCGCAAATGTGCAGGAAACCAGCGGATTTCAATCCTTTCACTGCTGACCTTCTCTGCTAATCTTGTGGCTATCCATGTCATATATTCGTTAGTAAAGTTGCGTCTGGCTGTTATAGATTCGCTGTAAATATGTGTCCACCGATTAGCACAGATGGCTAAGGCGATTGCTTCTTGTACTGCTACTGTTGGGTCCTTTGAATAGACGGTGATGGCATCTCGTATGCTACCTTGAGTGTCTACAACAGCGGAGGTATACGTATCCTTATTTTTAACCTAGGCAGCGTCAACGAACACCGCCTGCTGCTCATGTTGATCTGTGTCTTGAAGGAGTGCCTTCGTCCTTGCCTTCCGTCTCTCGAGGTTATGCGTCGGGCGCATGTTCCTAGGGAACGGAGTCGTCTTTATTGTTTCTCGTAGTCCCGCTTGCAATTGTGTTAATAATACTTCTTCATTGGTGTGGTTGTTATTTTCTACGCAAAATTCTTGAAGTAGCGCCCTCGCACGTCGTGTCCTCATTAGTCTCTCCTGGAGGGCCACCTGTTGAGCCTCAGCTATCTCTTCTAGCGTGTTATGCAGCCCTAGGCGCGATGAGCTATAGTTGGCCGTGCTGATGGGAAGTCCTAGCGCAGTTTTTATAAGTCATATGATTAAAGCGTTTAGCTTGTTCTTATCAGCCTGTGTCCATTGTAGCATGCCTGCCACGTACTAGAAGTGGCAAAAAGCGAATGCGTGTACCAGTCTTGTGGCACTGTCTTCTCCTAGCCCCTTATGCCTGTTGGTAATTCTATGCAGAAGCCTAATGACTTCTTCTGACTTGTTAGAGGTACGTTGTATCATCGTGCAATTAGATCCATTCGCTTGCAGGAGAAGTCCTAGCACTCTAATAGTCTCCACCTGCCTGACTGGCTCTCCATTCTTGGCGTATATGTCGATGCGGGGTTCTACCTCTGGGATATATCCGTTCGGCTTGCGGCCACGCTTGCTGCTCCGTAGTACCAATAGTTCCGATTTTTTTGGAGAGCAGTTCAGTGCCATACCCTCAAGTATTGTTTCCACCACATAAATCCTTTCCTGCAATTTGGTCTCTGTCTGTCCTATATTACGGTCGGCACTCCAGATTGTTACATCATTCGCATATATTGCAAAGGGAATACCCTCACTCTGCGCGAGACCTCGAGCCACTTTTGACATTGCCAAATTAAATAACATGGGAGATTGGGCAAAACCTAGTGGTGTCCCACGATCCCCAAGTTCCACGGTTGTCGATTGGAGTTCGCCTAACCTGAGACAAGCAGAATGGCCACCGAGAAAGGCTTTGATTATATTGTGCAATCACTTACCGAATCCCATCTCCGAGAGGATATCCAATATGGCCCTGCGCTTGATGCAATCAAAGGCCTTTTCTACATCTAGGCCTAGGAGAGCTCTCGTATGTAGCGGGCTAGCGAGAATAAGGTGATGTTTGATTAAAAGCATTGCATGTTGAGTCGAAAGCCCAGGACGGAAACCGATCAGGCTATGCGAAGAACATTTCTGTTTTCTACATACTTATTCAGTCTATTGAGTATGACATGCTCCATGGTTTTGCCCAGACATGATGTTAACGATATGGGTCTTAGGTTATCTAGATTGAGTTGCTTGCCTGGTTTGGGAATACGAAATGTTAGCAGTTCTCCATTCCTTCAGATAATCACCGTTTTTGCAGAGTTCGTTGAAATACCTTGTTAAATATTTGATGGACTCATCGTCCAGATTTTTCAACGGCTTATTGGAAATGCCATCTGGACCCGCAGCGGATATACTGTTGAGGTCGTACGGGGCTGCGCGAACTTCGCTTTCTCTCAAGTCTTGATCCTTAGGCTCACAGTCTCCTCCTGTATATTCAGGCTGGTCTGTACTCTCATTGCCATCCTTAAGTGGCAAATACTTAGCTTAGAGCGGATCCAGAATGTCCTCCTCCGTTGTGTCCCGACTCTCACGATGGACGAGCCGTGGTACTGCTGTTCTCCTATTAGATTTCGTGTCGTTCTCATGAAGCAAATGTCTAAATAAGTTCCAATTTCCACCACGTTTGATTGGACCATATATGAAATTACAAAGCTCATCCCATTGTTCTTTCTGTAAATTTCTGGAGTGTTCATCAATCTCTCTATTCCACATGGCTATGCGCTTCCTGAGTCTCCTGTTCAGCCGTTGCGTTTTCCATCTATTTAACATAGATTGTTTGGCTTCAATCAAGTGCACCAGCCTACTGTCCATGATTTCGATATCCTCCTCTGTGGTAATATCTTTTGTTGCCGCCTTTACGCCTTCCCTGAGCTGAGTGGTCCAAGTTTGGAGTGTTTTTTTTTTGTCCTGTCTCTGTCTCAGCTCTGCTTTTCCTTGCTTTCTGAAAAAAACCCAGTCAATGTAGTTAAAGTGCTTTATCTCATTACTGGGTGTTTCCAATAGTATTTATAATATGTAATGATCACTACCCTGGTCAATATTGGAGTTATTCCAGCCAGCGTTCGCTAAACTTGATACAAAACTAAGGTCTGCGGTGGAGTCCCTGCATTTAGATGTACCACACCTAGTGGGATAAGCTGCGTCTGTGATCAGGGAGAGAATAAGATCTGTAGATAGGTGCCACAGTCCATCCCCTTTCTTAGTATTCCAGTGATATCCCCAGGTTTGATGTGGGGCGTTGAAATTCCCTCCAATAATGAGTGGAGCGTGCTTAGTAAGAGCAATAGTCTTATTAAAAACTGCCCTCAAAATCTGTTTCATGTCGCTAGGGCTGGTATAAACATTGAGAAAAAAGAGGCTTTGTGGTTTGCTTCTATTCCTTTCCAAATTATTTCCACATGTAAGTATTGCAACTTGTTTAGTCCAAAGCGCAAGTAATGTTCTATGTATATTATTTTCTTATCTACGAGTGTGGCTAGCCGCCTACCCGGCTCTTTGCAGCTGCATGTCGCTTTGTATTCGGATTGGCTGATCTCATCCGCCACGGTTTCCTGCAGCATAATTATTTTCTGTTTGTCTCGAGAGGTTTTTATTACCTGCATGAGAGGTGCTTTTTTATGATAAAATCCTCGGCAATTCCATTGCCGCACGGTAATGCAGCCCCTGCTAGCCATTGCTTATGGAACCCACCTTACTGCTCCCCGCTAGAGTACGCTTCGTAGAACCCCCCAACGAGCCAGGGAGAGATCTGACGCTTTCTGCTTCTGAGGGTAGGTATTCGTCGTCCTCGCCTTGCGCTTCCACTTTGGTAAGCCACTTTTCAGTCGTCAGTCTCCATTTCCATAACTAATCAACTTTGAAGGTAGTTTTATCTATGGAATCTCTAAGTTGTTTTATCGCCTCCTTGATCTCTTCCAAAGGAGAGCACACTGTCGTTTCTACTGGGCTTATTGCCCGCTTCTTTGGAGCTGGTGTGTTTTCTTCATCCTGACTGTTGTCATTATTCACCGGTTTGGCTATTGCTACTTTCGTGGAGCTAGTCTGCAAGTTCTTGCGAAGTTCTACAACCTGCTAAGTAAGTTCTTCATTTGCCTTTCTCAGATATGTTACTTCTTTAATTAGCTGTTCTATCCTGGCATCGTTATCTCCGACCTGCATCCCCGCACAGCTCTCGGCAGCCCTCCCAGTACCTTTCACTTTGTCGGCCCAGGCTGTTCCGGATGTCGTCTTGTCACCAGGCCTCTGCCCTCCTCCTTCGAAGCGCACCTGCACTTCACGTGATCTGGAGCGGCTTCTGCCCTTCGACGGCGTACAGCCTCTTGACCGTGTGGGGCGTTTTGAGCGCGTGCGCCCCCTGTTGCCCGTTTGAGCATCCCATTGCAGCTAAGCTGATGTCGCCCCCGATGCAGTTCTGTTGCGTTCTCGTCGTCGAATTCGCAGCACGTATAGAATTTGGTACCACTGTCGGCATGTCTTGCCCCCAGTTGAGTGGTCCCTCCACAGAATTTGCAGTTTAGCACACACATGTGATTGTCCTCCGGCTTTTGAGGTCCACATCTTCTGCACCGTACCACGTCCGGTGTTGGACATACATCTGATTGATGTCCAATCTTTCCGTAAGCCTAGCAGACATCAAACTGCACCCTATGCAGGTAGCACCTTACAAGGGTCGACGCGTATCTGACATAATTGGGTACCTTGAGCCCACTAAAGAGAACAATGACTGAGCCCGTCGATTTAAAACATTTGGCTGCCAATGCCAGTGGGTTAAAGTATGCACAATGTTCTTCATTATCGTGGCCTGATTGTCTCTGAAGTCAACTCTCCGAATCAGCCCTTTACACGTGGTATATGGAGCTGTCTCATAGGCGTTACCTTCATATTCGGTTTCCAATATAATGATTGACCTGCTTCGCACATACCTGGCAGCATGACTGGGATCTGGTGTACTAACCACCAAGATGTTTTGCGTGAAGTTAGGACAAACGACATCCTCTCGGGCTTCTTGCGGTGTCAGGCCCGATGCTTCAATAATCGCCACGCTTATGGCTGTGGTGCTCACTTTGCTCAAGTTGAGACCTCCTCGTGGGCGGATGATGATTTTTCTGTGCTCCTCGAGCAATTGGGCCATCCTTGATCCCCTGATAGTCCGGTTTTTGAACATAGTGGTTGTAGGATGCTTGTTCTTGCTGCTGTTGCTCTTGTTGGCTCTGCGGCGATGTTCTCCCATGGCCAGCAATCCTTGTGGTGGAGCGAAATTTTTGGCTTGTCACAATTTGCCAACCTAAATCTTACTCATTCTCTTGTAATCCGGTAGCTTCTTCATGGCGGGGCCAGTAGGCCTACTTGGGTCTTGCACCGAGAAAGGCCAGTAAAAGTCCCAAAAATGGATGTCCCACCTTAAAGAAAGGTGTCCGCCAATTCCCGGTGACTTCACCAATCCTGTGATGTGCTTGAATCCGTGATGGTTGTAAAGATGGCTGCACAAACGTTCAAAAACGACAGAGCCGATGGTGATGGAAAGATTGTAGGTGTTTCTTGCATTTCTGGGCACACGTTCACCCATAAAAATTTAGTTTTTGTCATTTACAGTTGCGCTGTATTTTTGTTCTTTACCGCAACCACAACGATTAAATATTTTCACTCAATTTTGTTACCCTCAACAGTGACGGCTCTAAAATTTCTCGGTATAGAGGTTTAGCGTAACTCTAATAACGGGTACAGTGCTGACACTTCTATGTTCTTTAATCTGGAAACTACCACAAAATGAAAATGTACACGTTGTGTAAGAACTGCAGAACAATGAACTTTAGAAGCACTGGCAGGCTGCAGTGTGCGAGGCCTTACTGTACCCATATGCCGTATCTAATAAAGTTTTTTATTTAATTATATCAATCATCCACCCACGCAAGGCATTCTCTAAAAGAACTGATTTAAAAAAAGTTAGGACTAAAGTATTAAAAAATAATTTGGTACAACACAGAATTTAAACACCTTTACCGCCTGCTTGCCAAAAACTATATATTATCGTTACGATAAGCTTGATATAAGAGAATAGTCAACACATTTTGCTCAGATTTAAATTAGAGTAAATAATACAACTCGACAGGACAATAAACATTCAAATCGTCTTCGGGATTTTGTTGTCACATGTGGACAAGAGTGCCTGAGTGTGAAAAATACGTGACACTTCTGAATTGCCTCTATTTATTAGAGAAAAGATGGAGCGCAGAGACATAAAATTTCAACATGGCTGCAACAACTTTTACAGAAAGTCTATTCGTAGTACACACAAAATGCGTGATCCGCCACAGTATGTTCGAATCTTGATGTGCTTCAGCGCTCTTCACCTGAAGCTGTGGTTGCCGGATGCAGAATATCCCAGACCCTAATCAAAGGACACACCGTGACTTCTTGAAATTCACCTTCTGGTACAACACACCTTGTTAATCGACATGCAGAACAAAACGCTCCATCCCGCCTGCAGTCATTCATGTTAGACCTCCGTCGTTTGCAGTGCCATCAGTGCCATCATTGAAGTGCCATCAAAATTTAATGTATGAAAGAAATGCAGTTGCTGCCACGATTACTACTATTTATTCTTTAGTCAATGATTACCCCGCTTAGTCCCAGGTCACTACAGCAGGGGCATTCGCTTCACCTCACTGCCATTGTGATGATTGGCGCTGCAACTGAAACTAGTTTGCTAGCACAGTAAAAACTGATCGTGATGCGTTCCAAGCAACACACGCATTGAAGCTTACTTAAAGCTATCTTTATAAATCCGAGAAAAGAAATAATAAAATTCATTAGGCTTCAGAACTTGTAGCTTCCGTACATGATGGATGTTGCAGGCAGTTTGTTAGTCGCAAGGCGCAAACCTAAGCCATCCCTAATTTCTACTTCAGGTGTACCTCCACTTTCAAGTTTCTTCAGCATAAGCATATTGGCCTTATGTGCCATAAAGAGCAAAAAAACGTTATCACTCATTTACGTGCATCTTGTTTTTGGGTGCCAAAGTGTCTTAGTGATGGGATGAGCTCGAATTGACAACAGCATTAAAGAAAGCAATGTGTGCGCCCAGCCACTACACTTAAACAGGAATGATGAATGTTTTGTGATTACATGAAAAAATTTTTATCACAGCAAAAACCATCGAAAGCAAAGGAGGTGAAAGCTTCATACCTGTAGCAAAATTAAAAAACAGGATAAAGCCTAACTTAAAATGTAAAAGAAAAACTATATTATCTAGAATTAAGCAACCTGAGTGCTCTTTGAAGAAATTCAACACCAGATATATCATTCACATGCGTCTCTTCCTAACCTGTGAATGAGAGGTGCCTCAAGAATCCCCCTAGCTAACTTGTCTTTTAATCGTCCTAAGACTTCTGTCTTTCTGTAGAGCAGATAAAAACTACAAGCATTACCGTGCAAACGGAGATACTGAACATTATTTTTATTAGGTGAAGCACCATGTTCTCTTCGTCATTTGTTTAGGAAACGACCAGTTTGCCCTATATAAACAGACCTACAGCTCAGAGATATCTTGCAAACCATGAGTGCTGCACATTGAACAAACCTGGTGGTATGCTTCATATTACAAACCAGTTTTTTCACCATACTTCGGCTGATAAATGTGTAAAGGCTTGACAACTTGTGCGGACAGTGGGAGCCTGTGAAGGCTACGTCTGTGCAGAACTTTCCTGCTACCATTTGGGAACAGAGAGATACGGTGGAAGGAGGGCAAAATCTGAAATTTCTTCTTCTGCTGTTTTTTGTGGCACTGCGGACAGTGGCCCATCTATATTCTCTGCACAATTTCTGAAAGAGGCTTTCTGCATCAGCGGTGAGCACCGACATGTCGGTCTCCTTGAGTATGCCTCTGAAATAAACTCTTTCTTTGTCTGTTTGCGTTTGCGCCATCCTTTTTTCCCCGTGCTTTGATTCTTCGGCAAGTCTCTCTGTAAAAAGTATTGCCAAATAGCCCAAAGTTCCACTTTGTTCATGACTAAAGCCGTAGGCTTGTGGTCGGGAAAATGAAAGTGCAATGTATATGTTATAAATGTCAATAAATGTATGCAAGGTGGCTATCGCTTAACGCACAAGAAGCACTCATATTGTTTACTGCCTTTCTTTAATTGAATGTGTAATTTGTACCTGGATCTATATTACAAATGAAACTGACCTATACACATTACATTTAGGAAAATATTACCAAACACTGCATGCATGTAATATCAAGTAACTCATCTTTTGATTTATTTTCCTTTGGTCACCCACACACAGGACTGCAGAGTCTGACACATTGCAGTCTTTCCTTATATTTGGTCAATACGAGGCCCTTCATACTTCCTTTTTTCCACTTATCCTTTGCTCATTCATACATACGCATTTTGAGCTTGAAACCAACGGCTAGGTGATATTCACAAAGCATGCTTCAAATTTTGAGCTTGTAAGCCGAGCACATATAATGAACTGAAGTCAGCATACATATTATGCTTTATGTTGAAATACTACGGTGCATACACAAATAATGCTATGCTTGATGCATAATAAGAAACAAAAAACAAAACACCCAGTTACTTTAGTTTCACTCTGTCACTATGCATGTTACATAAACCGCTCTAAAAGCGCAATAATTTCCTACATCGCTCATGCAACTCAGAAAAAGGAGTGCTGCGTCACCTGCGGGCGTTCCTGCCTTTTTTTTACACACGCAGGAAATCTTTGCAGTCTAAGAAAACAGTCATAAATAAGTTGAGAAGAGTAGCTGCTCATGGGAGGGGGGAATGCACTAGACAGACGCGTTCATAAATCGCAATGTAGCAATCTCTCGCTCATTATCAGTGTACAGAAGTACATATACGCTGCTGTAATCACGCAAATGGTTCATATTGGCCTTCCACAAGATTTAGTGCGCAAAATGGCCATCGCAGTTGGTTTTTACGCCTGCTATGCACAGATCGTCTTACGATGACGGCCAAACACCAGTCTGCACACGGCATTCGCAGTGTGTCGTGCGTATACGGCGGACGAAGTCGCCAGGCAGCGTCGAGAACGCGCGGTATCCGATTACAAATTAAACAAAAAAATGTATCTGATTTAGCTCGTGAAGTTATACAATGAACGTACGCACCTGTGATACTGTCAGGTGCTTCGTCCTGCTTGGAAATATTCAAGAGAAGCCGACGGCGGTCCACGATGTTCGTGCCCAAAAGCGCAAGCTTGCCTCATAGCGGCTCGAAGTGACGAAATGTTTCCTTCGTAGCTTGCTCCGGGGAAGGGGAAAAAAACGCGTGCACAAGCTCGCGATAGCAGCGCTAAACTGCTGCCCGCAATGGTAGCACAGTTCCAGCTGTAAACACGATCGGCGTGCAAAACAACCACCGGCTGGTTAACATCGCACAAAATAACATGTCCTTCACGTTCTTCGCAACCACTATCTCCGGGCACAAAGTATTTGTACTTCAGTAAACACTCAACCCGATGTGTCGCCGAATATAAAGCTCTTCCAACACAGCGGCCTTCCCGCGACGCAGTCGGCTTGGAAGGTATATGGCGGTGGCCGCTAAGTGTTGCCAATCAAATCCCGACCTTTGCGGTACTCAAATTTTTTTCCAGTGACTCTACCAAACCCCACTCGAGAGCACCACTATGCACCCAAATGTAAGCTATGCGGTGGCCCCCATATCACCGCAGTCAAAGCCTGCAAGGAATGCTACCACGTGCCATACGCGGTCCGTCGACGGCGATGGGAGAGAGCACGCTAGACGAAGTAGGGCGACGACTGTACTACAATGCCCAAGTCCGCCATCGCTACCACCGAAGACGCCTACCCGCAACTCCCTAGAGGTTCACGAGCCGCTGACAACAACCGATCGCAGTCCAGATCCAGAGGCCGATCTCGGAGCCGCTCCTGGCGGGCGTCGACATCCCGGCGCCGACCGCGGGCCCACTCCCGTGATGAGCCGCGCGGAGCATCTCGGGACCGCTCCGTGTCTCGCTGCAAGTCCGGGCCCGGGTCCCGTTCGGGCTCCCGTTCTGGATGACCTCGGCACGTCCGAGGTGGACAACGTCATGACGGAGATTTTCCCATGCGACGCGTCCTGACAAAGTGTTTGCATACTCAACGTGTACAGCCGCCCAAGACAAAAGAGTCACCGTTTCCGACGCCTCTTACAGAGAGCCATCCGTCTTGCAGGCTCAAAGCCGCTCGTGATAGCTGGCGACTTCAACGCTGCGCATCGCACCTGGGGTTACGTATATGACATCCCCCAAGGGTATCGCGCTGTTGCAGCATGCGAACGAGCTCAATCTCACCCTAGTGACAGACAACACATTCCCCTAGCCGTATCGGCACGTCCACGCTCAGGGACACAACTCCAGATCTCTGTTTCGTGAAGAAAATTGCGGTAAATTCGTTTGCTCTGTCATTTCGGATTTCACCAAAGCTTTCCACACGATAAATCACAGCATTTTTTTCACTAAACTTGAAGCATACGGTATTACTCGTCCCGCCTTAATTCTAATAAAAGGCTGTTTGTTGGATAGGCAGTACGTGGTTTCTGTAGCGGGTGCCCTTTTTCAAACTGAAATAATTAATTTAAGTGTACCCAAGGGGTCCGTTCTCGGTCCATTACTGTTTATTATTTACATTAATGACTTACCCGACCTTTTACTTTCATCTCACTGCGTTTTATACGCCGATGACACCACCTTATCATTATCAGACACGTCGTTATTCTCATTAACATCAAAGTTAAATGCTGCGCTAACTGACGTTATTGAATGGTGCCTCAGTAATTACCTAAATATTAATCCCCAGAAAACTAAATATATCATATTCAATAGTGGTCACAGGGTCCTAACTTCTCCACTAGCGTTAACACTTGGTGCTCATCTAATTCCAGCCGGTGACTTGGTTCTATTCCTCGGTGTTCTCCTGGACGCTAACCTCAAATTTGACTCCCACGTTAACAATATTAAGAAAAGAATGGCATTTGGCATTCGGGCTCTAATAAAAGCACGCTACTTCTTTTCTCACAAGGCTCTTTTATCACTTTACTTCGCTTTTATTCATAGTCATATTAACTATGGAATCGCTGCCTGGGGCAATACGTACAATTACCACCTGTCAGTTCAGCATTTACAAAATAAAGCCATTCATATCATTACTAGCAGTCCTCGCCAGTCAAATGCATCCATTTTGCTTCGCCAAAACCTCATTGTAACGACCGTGAACTTGTTTCAATATAATTTAACAATCTTATTTTTTCAAGTTACTTAAGAACCAATTGCTTTAATAATTCGTTGACCTAAACGATATACGTAACTACAATAGAACTAGGTTTGCCTCTAACAGAAATTTTTTACTTCGTGTCTGTGCCAACTATGGTAAACTAACATCATCTATCGCTGGCAGATCATTATAGAATCTCTTACCATCAACCATAAAAACACTCACATCATTCTATGTCGTCAAAAAATCCCTTAAAGAGTTCCTTTGGATGCAGTGACACAATTGTTGCTCCAAATGTTTTATTTATTATCACTATTTTCCCTATGTTTTGCTGTTCACATACTTGCTGTTGCATTTAGTCGTTTTGTTCATAAATGCTTCTTTTTATGTATTCTCATGCTTTTTATCTCTTTTGAAATTTTGTATATGTATATTTTTAGCACACATATTCTTACTTCATGTTCATTTCAGCCTGCCGATTATATTTTTCTCTATTTCGTTCTGTTCCTTCTTTACATAATTTAAAGGTTCTGTTGTACGCCGATATTATTTGTATTTTTCGTTAGTACTAGTGTACATTGTAATCATAATCATTTTTCTGTTGTTGCACTAGAGCTCTTCGTTTCTCGTAGTGTACATTCTTTGAATTTTATTTCTGTCCTGCCACCTATGTAATTTTTTTTCTTATAATTAGCCACCGAGGGTCCCGGTCGCAGTCTTCGACTTTGGGACCCTCGTCTGTAAAACAAAAATGTGACCGTTTCTTTGTTTGTAATGAATAAACTTGGTTTGATTTGATTTGATGCCCGCAGGTCCAATCTTGCGGAGGATCTTGGCAGCGACCATCTCATACTGGCCGTGCACTTACCCAGCCTCGTCAGGAAGCCCATTTCGTACACGTGGGGCGACTGGGGCCTTTTTCGCAAGACTCGCGCCTCACGACTCCCTCCAGACACTGCCCCGAACCTCAAGATGTGGATGGCTCAGCTCAAGGTCGACATCAGTAAGGCCACCAAAACATTCAGCACTGATATGCCAACCGAGAAGATGGACAGCCGCATGGCCCACTTGCTCGAAGCTAAACAGTCCCTACTGACACGATGGAAGAGCCAGCGTCTCAACCGCAGGTTCCGCAAGCGCATTGCAGAACTAAACCAGGCCATAATGGAACGCTGCAGCACCCTATCCGAAACAGCAATGGGACGAGGTTTGTAACTCCGTTGACCGACAGATCCGCAACGGGAAGACGTGGAACCTCCTCAAACACCTGCTCGACGACACCAACCACACGCACGAACCAGCGCCACTCGCTCACCAAAGTCCTTCACCAGGCAAACGACACCGCTTCACCGGATAACATCGTCCAGAGGCTTGGGCATAAGTACCTGCCGATAACCACAGGCCCGCCGACCCTACATCCGGATTATACAGGTACCGACCACAGCCTCGTAGACGCCGAATTTTCAGTCGAAGACATACGCCGGGCTCTCCACGAACTAAACTGCCATTCCGCCCCGGGCCCCGATGGCATAACTAACAAGCTCCTGCGGAACTTAGACGACCCCTCGTTCGTGTGCCTCACGGGCGCCATCAATGACGTGTGGGGGCGGGGCGAGTTACCTGATGCCTGGAAACTCGCCCAGACGATCCTCATTCCGAAACCGGGAAAGGCGGCTGGCGTTGACAACCTTCGCCCCATCTCGCTCACGTCGGGCGTGGGCAAGGTGGGCGAGCATGTCGTACTCGACAGAGTCGGCCGGTATCTCGAAGACCAGGACTGCTTCACACACACATTATCTGCTTCCGACCCGGGCTCTCGACTAAGGATACGATGCTTCTCCTGAAACAGCAGATCATAGACGCCGGGGCTACTTGGGCACCCGCGCCATACGCGGCCTTGACCTGGAGAAGGCTTTCGATAACATCCAGCACTCGGCAATACTTAAGGCGATCGCGGACTTAGGGCTCGGGCGCCGGTTCTTCGAGTTCGTCCGCTCCTTCCTAACCCGTCGCAAGGCCGTGCTCCGTGCCGGAGACCTCACGTCGGAAGAAGTTGAGCTCGGACAGCGCGGCACCCCCAGTTCTCCGTCCTCTCGCCGACGCTGTTAAGCCTGGTGATGATTGGGCTCTCCGAACGTTTCTCGAAGATACAAGGCCTGAAACATGTGGTATACGCGGACGACATCGAATCCGCGCTGCAGGAGGCAGTCGAAACAACCGAATCCTACCTCGACCACACGGGCCTCAAGTGCTCCTCATCCAAATCGGAGCTGTTGTTGTACAGCCCAAAACGACGAGGCAGAAGGCCTAAGGGATGGAAACCACCGACCGAGCGCAACATCACCGTGTGCACCAGAGACGGTCGCCCAATCCCCAGGGGCGACTTCGTCCGAGTACTCTGAATGATTATCGAGGCAGGCGGATCAAACATCCAAACGGTCCACAAGCTGACGACAAAGACGGACAACGCAATACGACTTGTACGCAGGGTGGCCAATCGTCACCACGGCCACAAAGAAGACAATCTGCTACGCCTCGTACACGCGTTCGTCCTATGTCACTTCTCCTACGTCGCAGCAATGCATAAGTGGAAACAATCGTAGCGCGACAAGCTCAATACACCCATCCGACAGGTAGTGAAGCGGCCCCTTGGGCCCCCGATGAAACACCACACTGTCATATGGTTTCCCGCACACCTAGGTCGGATCCCGGGCGACCCTCCCGAACCTCAACGAGATAGCCCACGACGCTGCGCGCGCGCTTACCGACCGCGCCGTCACCCCCGGCAACCACGTCTCGATGAGTTGGAGGCGAACAGGGACGCCCCAGTAACCTACAGTGAAATCACGAAACACTTTTACTTGGAACGACGTCTCTTTCCGCCCCCTAACCCCAAAGTGAACAGGCCGCAGGCGATAACGCTACGCTTATTACAGACAGATACCTATTCAAACCCCACGACCTTACACACCACCTACCCGGATGTTTACCCCGACGATGCATGCCCCTCATGCGGGGTCACGGCGACACTCGCACACCTACTCTGTGAGTGCAGAATCGCTCTGCCCGACTCGTGCTACAACAAGTGGGAGAAGACTATACGAAGCCCGCTCCTACAAGACCAGCAATGAGCCGTCCAGCAGGCTGGCACAGCGGCCGCCAGGTACTCCCCGTCAGTCCCTGCGTGGGAGACGCCCACTGCGCGCTGACGTGCGTTCCGCAGTACATTTATTAAAATATTCCCCATGCAATCCCACGCGCGCAGAACTCTAGCGCTTATTCTGCTTGCAAAATAGATGGCCAACCTAGATAATACCAAAGCATGGCTAATTAGCTCTTTGCATCCGTCTTTTGCAGATCTTTTCTTCACATCGGTTTTGCTTGAGAGACTTTCTGAACTTGCCCTAAACTCGGTCTATACTTTTCGAGCCGCATCATCTGTCTCATAATACTTATTTTGAGGAGGCTATCCCTCTCGCTAAGCTCTCTCGAGGGTTTCTCGTTTCGTGTATTCATACTGTCATCACCATAATCTTAGTATTTTCTTCCTTATTATTATGATGATACACAAGGAAAGGAAGTACTGCTTTCAGCCCGGTAGCATAAAAAGGTCCGTAATATGTACATTTTCTTTTAATGCTCGAGTGGTATGTGAAGAGGTTTAAACCAAGCGTTTTTTATGCCTTCAACGCAGGGCTCCCCTCTTACGTGCACTAATTCTTCTAGTAACCAGCTCGTTTAATTGGTCTCTTTACTACTTTAGAGAAGTTGAAGATAAGAGGGCAAAATCAGTAATGACGACGAGAGGGGACAAAAAAGGTGCTGTGAAAAACAGTGATTTGTTCTTCTCCTCTCGCAATTACGCTGATTTTAGAGTTCTCTCTTGCAAATCGCACTACTAAATTTGTTTCCCTAATTCGTACATGTTCCTTTAAGTCCATGATTGCAAAAGTATTGAAACGAAGAAACGAAAATGCACACCTGGTTACAGATATTTCAACGTGAGTCTCGAATATAGGAAGGTGCACCTAATAGGTAAAAAATACGCAAATCCAGCGTACATGCTTGTGCTTTGGAAGGAAAGCTTCAGTAAAATGGGTAAATAAATGCTATAAAATTAACGCGGATAACTCCAATTGCGTTTGCTTTTGGCCCAATCAACGCGGAATGTTATGATATACTGTCATCGCTTTTTCTAGAGCTGAACTTACAGCACGAATCAATGCCAACTTGCTCCTTTCGTTGTCCTTATTCACCTGACTGTAATGGGTGCACTGAACAGTTCCGATGGTAACGTCTCTTCGTAACCGAGGAGGCAGGTGACGCAGAGCAGGAACAGCTGGTAGCTCGAACGGCTCACACTCGTGCCAAGCACTGGCGATCCGGCTGGCCCACTGGTTGCACAGTAGGCATGGAAGAGACGATCTGGCTGGCCTTGTTCCTGTGCTCTTCTTCTTCATTACATAACAAACATACCGAAAATGTCGACTATGCACATTACACAATAAATAGGTGTGGATATTAAAAGCACAAGATAAAACACCGGCGCAAAAGTACTTCACGGTTAAGATACCGATATGTTCAGGCAGAGCTGCTAAAATGACGGTAATATATCCCCAGAAGTTCGCTTGCAAAACTTGAAAAAGGATGCAATGCACTCGTTGACATCTAGTGCGATTTGCCTTCGATGTTTCCTAGGCCGTTAGATGGTGAAGATGATGCGTCTTGGCATCCCCTTTGGAAACGAAGCGAGCGCAAGTGTTAACCTACCCTGCTTGATGTATTCAGCGTTTAATATACATATCGCTACGTAGGCTTAGCGTATGATATTCCTATCTTAACATTCGTATTAAAAGCTTATCTCAATTTATTGTTCCATTACCTCCGCTTACAGTGACTCAGGTTCTAACAATATCTTTTCGGATTTTTTCCATCAAAACTATAATCGTTTCTTACCTATTTCGACCGCTGGCCAATTGACGCGTCCGACTTTCTTGAATCCCAACTCTTCTGGAAGGTGGACACTTTCTAGGGATCTCACTCGATGAATATCATGGCATTCAATACCAATGTGCCCAATGGAGTCTGGGCATATTTCGCAGAATCCTGTGGCACATAATTGCTCCGGTATGTATTCGTGAACAGCCAGGAGCAAGCACGGGCCTCAACTAGGAAGGCACTATAATTTGCGTTTTTATACCAACTTTAACACTGATTTCTTTTTCCAAGAGTGTTTTTATATCTCCATGGTGCTATTGTTGCCACGCTTTGCAATAAAAGTACCATCTCTGTTTCTGCCACTTTCCCGTCTATGAGACCTGCTTGTTGGTGTTTAGAATTTCAATCGCTCTGTACTTGATTGCCCACTTTAGAGACCTCTTCCTTCATTCCGTGTCCCTGCTTTTGAGACACAGATATTCGTGCTCTTTAGCAGGCAATTTGTTTTTATTCATGTCCCTAATATTCAAAAGTATGTTACCCTGCGCTCCTCAGACTTCAATATAAACGGAACCAATATCCCCTTCCAGTCCCTCATTCGTCGCTTTAAGGTGAGCCCCCAAAGCCAGGCGGCCCAGCGCCCATGGTCAATTTCCAAATGCGATAAGGTTTCTTCTTTATAACAGAAATATAGATTTGCACTTGCACCATTATTCATTTCTGGATTGCTTGCACCGTCTGACATTTATTCAGCAGTCCAATAGAAAAACAAGCTGCTTCATTTGCCATTCCATCTTCATATAGTCGAATGGTTGTCATTTTTTTGCGTTGCAAGTCTGGTATCGTTGCTCGTTCGGAGGTCATCGGGCTCGCTATTGTCGTTTTCGTTCAGCATAGCGGGAACGTTCTTCGTCGGTTATCGTTTCGTGCAGGTGCAGTTTACATTCTCGTTACTGTTACCTCTGGCGCCCCTCGTACGCATGTTTTTCTTCGGGTGTACGAAATATACTTGTCCGCGCCATCTTTAACGCAGCTGTGTATAGCGCTGATACCTCTCCTGCTTATTTACTGCGATCTTTCGTTACTGCTGCATTTCGCTTGCTATTTATTTCTATATTATCTTGGTGGGTGCATGCGAAAGCCTTTCCTTCATTTATGTATACACCGATGCATATATATATATATATTGCTTGACTATGGGAACGACTTGCTCTGCAATTATTACCAAGTAACAGCTTGTCTCTTCAATAAGCATAATCATTCCTTATTACTATGCGCTGAACATAGAGCCTAGATTTGTCGCTGCGTCACTACACATCTTCGCAGTTTTCTGAATATCTATTGCATTGTTCGCTAGTAGCACTATTTCTTCCTCATATACCTGTCCAGGGACTTTCTGTTGCACGTGTTTTCTATTATTAGTGTAGTATAAATCAAACCCTAATTAATTGATATCCACGTGTTTTAATACCCCCTTAACATAAAGTGGGAAAAAATTTAAGACCATGGATAGATGGATGGATGCTATAGGCGTCCTTTCTTTAACGGGTTGGTTTGCGCCACCAAGCTCCTGCTATTATTTTGTCTATTGACCTAAGGTATATCAAACGAGAAGAAATTGCTTTCGCTTGCCGTTCCATCTTCATAGATTGGAATGGTTGTCATTTTCTTGCGTTGCCAGTCAGGCATCGTTGCTCGTTCGAAGGTGCCTGGGCTCGCTGTTGTCGTTTTCGTTCGAGCTCACGGTGACCTTCCACGTCGCTGGTCGTTTCGCGCCGGCGCAATTAACATTCCCATTGATGTTCCCTCCGGCACTCCTGGCATGCATGTTGTTCTTCAGGTGTGCTAACAATAGGTGTCTTCCCCATCGATAACAAAGGCGTATTTATAGCCGATACCTGTCCTGCTTATATACTGCGATAACATTGACGTCATGCTATTGTTCGGGGCGAGCCTTCTAATCTGCGCCGCCGCACTTCACCCTTATGCGTGTGTTAGTAATCACTAATTTTGATTCTGTTGCCAGACGCCGAAAAAATTACGGAAGGTCACTCATATACAGCTTTCGGTGTAAACGAATTCACAGTGTCATACTTTTTCAATGATTACCGGAAGCCCTGTTGCGCGATTACGCTGTCTGCGGTCTGCCGCCTTTTTCTGCCACCAAATCGGCAAACTCCAGCCTCTACGGCGCACATGTTTACTTTGGGCCTGCTATAGCTGTACCGAAGGGCTTCCAGGAGGCCAGCAGAGCCTGAACCGCAAGCTTGCTAGATACCTTCACATTCTAATATACCATGCTCTATCATTTCCCTAGCTTCACCGCAGCAAGCCCACGCTATTCGTCCTCGGTGTACCTCGTTTTATAACTGCCCGTTATATCGCATCCTGGTCTTGATAAGAAAAGCAAGCAGCTTCTTTTTGAGTATTCATAAATTGTTTCTTTCCTGACCTGTTTTTCTCTTTTGAGGTAATCACACAAAGCAGGTTTCTTTTAAACTGCTGCCGCCCAAGAAATTGTCAGCCTCGCTAACATTGCGTTTGACGTTCTGCGTTGCGATGCTGGATACGAAACCGGTGGCGCACTTGGTGGGAAGCTTCTTCGCGCTTTTCCTCCACTGCGAGTCAACATTTTCACTGCACAAATATGTGAACGTTATCACAACCCATTTAGTTTCTATATTGCCCGATTGGTCTTCAAAATCAGTTTTAGTCTGAGCGTTCCTCACTTCAAAATTTGTCCGGCACGTATAACAATGCAGAGCTTCACTACTAGTCTTCCTCCGAGAACAGACTAACGTGCGCTTGCCATCGAGTCCCGATATTACCCTTGACCAAAAGAAACAACCGTAATTTCAAATGTAAAAGTCTTGGCACCATCAGACCTTTGCACATAGATCGGCGCACCTCCTGCATATTCTGTCCCCATGGCATGCTGTTTCATTATGGCCGCCTTACCCTTCCCTTTATCTATTATTGTTTCTTCCCGCTGCCTCGAGATATCTATTGCCTTAGTTTATGCATACACCAAGGTATTTGTATTCTTTTACCTGGTATAATTCCTCGCCCTGTAATATGAATGTACGTTCACTGTTTTTATTGAATATCATAAATCCTAATTTTTACACACTACAGTTTAGTCCTAATTTCGCACTTTTTTCTCCACACATACGAGCCAGACGATGCATATCAGTTTGCTTTTTAGTAAGCAACACAATGCCGTCAAAAAAGAAATAAACCAACAAACCTGGAAGCTCCTGCTCTACTATGATGCTCGGCTATTTGTATGAGAGATTAACCCGACATTGCTTCTACGCCGTCAACAGATGCACTTCGCATACGGGCAAGTCCGGAGATGTATCGACTGTTCCGATAAAAATAAATAAATTATGTAGTTTCGTGTGCTAAAACTACTTTCTGACTACGAGAAACTTGATAGCGGGCGCTCCGGAAATTCGTACCGCCTAGGGTTCTTTAACCTGCAACTAATCTAAGTACACATGTGTTTTCGCATTTCTCCCCATCGAAATGTGGTCGCTGTGGCCAGGATTCTATCCCGCGACCTCGTCCTTAGCTGCCCACTACCATAGCCGCTAATCAACCACAGCAGGTCCCGTTCCGATAGCTACGTTATTGACTGAGTTTATTTTGCATGCTATATAGATGAAAGCCACAACGTACGCCACTCCTGCTACGAGTTGAACGAGCGATGCTATACAAGAGCGTATACGCACAAGAATACCGAGGCTATGTGACGAATAGTTGAATCTAAACAGACGAGCAAAGTGGACAACATTTGGGAGTGGTAGCGTAAACAGCGTAAACAAGGCGTCGTAGTCGCAGGGCTCCGTCGCAGTGGAAATGTAGCGGCAGGAGCAGGTGAAGCGAGGCATTCGAAGCCTACTGCAGAGTCAAATAAAGAATGACAAGACAGATTGGCTCTTCAAGCCTTTAATCAGCGCCAGCCTCATCCATCCGCGGAAAAGAGACTGGAATGCGATGAAACCAATGTCGACGCATAAGAGTCGCCGGAACTACGCTGATCGCTCTCATTTCTTAAAATTTCTTATCATACATGCGCACGTGAGAAGCTAGGGAGACATACTCAGTCTATCGCACTCAGACACAGCCGTAATCTCCTTATTCGTAGCCGTAGAACACCAGTAGTTTCAACACTTGTACGCACTCGACCGAATCAGAAACACCTCTCGCACGGCGCTTGACAGAATGTTTATTTCACATAATTTTTGTTTATTTTTATATTGCATTTGCCTGAGTGACATTGTAAATTTATCGTATGGCGTGAAATGAACCATGAGTTAAGATTGCGATAGTTTCTAACACCCATGAATGACGATGCAATGGAAATATAAAAATGATTACAACGAAGAGCAAACGGGAACTCACCGACGCATGTGCGATCGGCGAAGCAGCTCAAAAAGCAAGTAAAAAGGAGTTGTACTTCCCCTTTTTCTGTCCATAACTTTGGTGCGCAGCTGTTAGGTGTCCGTTGCTGCGTTGAGTGTTGGCGTTGGCGTAACCGTGCGAACGAGCATATTTTAGGATGGATGAGTTAACGCGAAGCGAGGTGGGACATGGCAGACGGCGATAGCCAAGATAGCGCGAGGAAAACGGACGAGGAAGTTAAGGCGGCACTTTCAGAAGGTGAGACGGGCTGTGTGGCGACGACCGCTACAAGATGGCGCTAGAGTAGCGCACCGTCGTCTGCTCACCGATGGCATGCGGACAGCGCGTTCATAGGTGCCATATTGCGGGCGAGGACATCCTATGGCGCCTCCATGCGAGTCATTCGTGTGACGCGCAAAGTTCGATTGCTCTGCCAGCCCTCTCTTCCTCAGCCTGCAGCCACTTTCGCGTCGTCCATATTTTTCTTTTTTTTGTATTTCAACTAAACAGAGTCAGTAAAATACTCATATGCTTTCGTCACGGACTGTGGGATACGTTAAATAACTGTTCCGAAGAAATTAACTTCCTTATAAACACTTAGCCACCGCCCCGAAGGCCGGCATCGTGTGTTCTGGCCACCGACATGGAAAGCACGGAGGTTGAGTCCGTTGCATCGTAAAATGTAAGAAACCATTGTATCGAATTAAAACTAAGATTCAAATGGGCCCTATTCTGTGCTTGCGGTAAAGAAACATATTTTTGCTTGCAAGAAAGGCGTGCAACGTGTGTGCCGTATAATGTCATTATTTATAGGTTTGAATCTACAAACGGGCCGCGGTTGACGCGACAAAGAAATAGCATTCACTAGTTGATATTCTTATTTAGTCCGCATAATACTATAGAGCGCGAAGCAAGTGGTTTCTCCGTTTTGGTGTAAGCGATTCAACATGTTTTGAACTACAAGCAGCCGCGGCCTTTCTCACATGATTTGAGACGTACACACAAGAGCCTTATGCACGTGCACGCGTCCGTCAGATAGTTTAGCTGTTATTTTTCTCTCAGTGGTACCGTTTGTGGCGTTGAAGCTAGATAGCATCTTACATTCTCGCCAGTGCTACGACGACCACGCGTTTGTCTGCGACAGGATTTTATTATTTATCTGTTGCTTCATATCAAGTGGTCATCTAGGTGGCCACAGGCTCGGGCCTCCCTAATCCCCGGATTATAAACAAAGTTATCTGACTCACTTACTTCTTATTCCGCGAATCTTATACGGTTACCACACGGTGCATTTCCGATCGCGATCGTATTCTTTGACGATTGGCTCACTTTCGCAGCTTGCGCCAATGGGCCACTGGCGATCGAGAAATATGGTGGAGGTCTCTATGCGGCGGCTGCTGTGAATCGCTCCCGCTCGTCACCCCCGCGCTGCCTCGGGATCTCCCGATTAGCGAGGTAGTCACGCAGCGCTTCGCTTTGATTACAATTTGCCACACGAGACAGATTGTGCGCGCCAGCCAATATATCACAAAATATAAACCTGTATAGACTTCACACTAGGGAGCGCCTCAATCGTCGATGCATATTTTTACTTCAGAAAGAAACGTTACAACCTGGGTCCAACCCGAAGACCCAATGTCTCGCAGCACCTTCGCCCCCTCGTGCTGCGAGGGAATGAGAGCGGACTCCGAAGGCGGGGTTGAAGTTAAACACAGCGTCCGCAAGCGCTACGTGCCAAAAGGCGAGAATGGGACAAAGATACCTCTCGTCATTAATTTTAGTGGGTGATGTGAATCTGCGATGTCACATCTAAGTGCTAGTCATGTAAAAGAAGTATAATGCAGTTGTACGCCTTTATAAGTAAGGGCTTGGCGCCTCCACAATCCTTCGTTTTTCAGGTCACTTCATTGTAAAGGTCGCACGGTGCACAGCTAACACAATTGCATGACCGTATTTATTCGTTAGTTATGCATGCCATTATATTCCAGAGACGTTCGTTGTAAAGATGCTCGACTGCAGTTCTCCTGACATGAGACAGGTGTGCGTACGGTTGAACAGCGCAGTGTTGTTTCTGCCGCGATCCTTTCGCACTCGCGCGCGGCACTGTGTATGCTGGCGAAGGATTACCTTGGACCTCCGTTGGTGCAGCGCGTCGGCTCAAAGCTCCGCCATCTTGTCAGCCAGGGCTGCGATTTGGCGTTGCAATGGGTTCCAGCGCACATCGGCCTGCAAGGGAACGAAGCCGCCGACGCTCTCGCGAAGCAGGCTCACTCCCTGCGCTTCCCCCTCGCCACCTCGGTCACCGGCTTCGACGTGGCCAAAACAACCATTCTGCGAACGCTCCGTGCGCAGCATCCGGACCAGCGCGTCGCCGCAGGTACGTCACTTCGACTCCTCCCCCGCGTGGGCTTCTCCCGGGCGGACCGCTCTTTCCTGCTTCGCCTGCGCGTCGACTGCTACAAGACGGCTGCTAGAACACACAGGCTGCAGGGCATTGGCGACTCCGCGTGCAGCAACTGCGCCGATTTGGAGACGCTCGACCACTTGCTACTTCGCTGCCCTGCCTTCGATGTGGAGCGCACGGACTTGTGTACAGTCTATCGGCGACTGGGACTGACTTGCGATACGGCGACCGCGCTGCTATTCCCTGCAGCCCACTCGTCCATCGTGAAGCACGCTTTTTCGGCACTGCTAGACTACTGCAATGCGACGCACTTGAGAGCGCGGCTCTGAGCCCCCCACTCACTTTTTTTCCCCTTGCCACGTTCGTCCCGTCTTTCTCTCCTTCATCTTTTTCTTCTAATTCCCCCCTTTCCCGTGCAGTGCTGTTGAGGTGTCCTCCTGTGAGAGACAGTTACGGCGCTGCACTTATCTCTTCCGTTTCCTTTTCTAAAATCACTTCACACACACAGCCGAATGCCGGAAATGCAAGCCTACATGTTGCTCCTCATAACCGCAGCAGTTGCTCTGTGAATTTTCGTACTGTTCTGACAAATGATTCGTCAATGCATGATTAACGAGAAAACGGGGACTGTCTTCTTGAACCATACTGGCAGTGTGGAAAGTCTCTTAGCTTATTATCTCCCACGTAAGCTATTAACTATCACAAACGCCATTTTGAAGGTAATATTTGAAAAGAACGCTCATTTTGAGAGGCGAAAAAAGATCTAACGCCAACCCTTATTTGCAAGGAACATCTAATTACGTGAATGTCACCACGTAAGTGTGATGTTGCGATACTTGCAGTGGCGCAAGTGCAAGTAAAAAAAAGTTTTATTGAAGAGCGGCAGACGCCCGTTCCCCCCTCAGGCACACAGCTAGTGGCCCACACCCAGCGGACCCTGTAGACACATAATCAAAGTGCGCAATTTCACCACAGCGACAATTGTTATTACGTAATTTGTCCGCAGGGCTGTTCAGAAAATCAGTCACCCCGCAACAATAGCATGCTCGAAGTTCTGTGACGCATTGCATTTCACTATCGCGCGCTTTGCAGTTTTCACCTCGTACGCGCTAATCTGCAAGTTCCGGCAGTTCCGCAAAGCTTTGTGCTATTTTAACATGATGAATTCAGGCATCTTCGCAAATTTCTTCAGCTTCACTCGGTTCGTTCGTACCGTTTGTTGATAGGTAGAGCTCGTGAGAGAGTCAGTACTTACTTTACAATGTCTCTAGATCCAAATTGCAATCGCAGCGGTACTTGATGATTTTGTGATTATGAAGAAATGTTGGTCACGTTTCATATCCTCAATAAAGTTTGCCGAAATGCAGTAGCAGTAAGGATTCGTAATGTAGTGACTTATACCATTACCGTCACACGTGCACGTTGATCAAGACGACTGAACCACTAACTTTTCCTGATTACGTTGACGGAACGCTTGCAGCGGTTGAAGAGCGTGAAAATTGCAGTATAAAATACGCCGATCGTCGAATTCGTATCAGTAACCGAGTAGTAGGAAGGAGTAATGAATAGCAACGGCAGCTTACGTTATATTGCACATCCGCGCTATACAGCGCCGAGGAAATCTGCTGCCTCTCCATGGCGAGAGAAGTGAGCAAGTTTGTGGCGATCGACCGGAAGATGAAACGCACTGGAGGCCAACGTGTTTATCTCGAAGGCCTACTTTCGGCGGTCTCCGGGAATAGCAGCATGACCAGGTGAACGCACAAAAGGAGGTCCTGGTTGGTCTCCCAGGGCACTCATTGTGTGGAACTAGAAGGATATTTGCCAGGAAATTTTCCTGCATAGACGAATCCTATTCACCAAAATATTGTTTTTACGAGCTCCCAAAAAATGACATGGACAAGTAATATGCAGGTAGACATTCTCTTCTTTAATCACTGCCCATACCCTCGCTACTTGACGGCACACACTTGACCTTCACTATATGGCTAGTCAAAGGAAACAGGGTTCCGTCACTAGAGTATAAATAATTTAGTTATAATGGGAATAGCATTGCTTGCGAACTTCGCCCATTCTGCCATACGTCTGTCTGACCGTTCCCAACATCCACCACGCCAACTTGGGTAAATGACTGGACCATGGTCTAATGGCTAGATCGTTGGGCCACTGGGCTGAGGGCAGCGCATTCGAAACCAACCGTCGAACATGTGTTAGTGAAATTAGCATTGCTGCAGAACTTCACCATGCTTTCGGTATATTCGTTGTATCTAACACCTTTCACGCGTACTTAAGTCACTGGGTATGGGCCACTAGGTATATGCCACCTTTAAAAATAAGGAAATTTGCGGTGCATTCATTCTTTAGAGGTGATCTGTGACTTTATTACTATTAGCAATCTATCTTAAGGTTTTTCGGTATAGTTGTTAACATGGTTCATATATTTAATTGACATGAAATGTACCCATTACTCCAGCACACATAACCAATAGGCAAAGTTGGCTACAATTAGGTTTATTCAACAGCGCCACGTACCCAGAGACAAATACCCCGTGACTCTAGGCGGCGTCGACAGGTTGAGTAATGAGCCGCACATAACCGCTAGCATATACGTGACCCAAGGCGGCATGAAAGAAGGTCGTTTAAAGGGCAACTCCAGCGTCTTTTAGACTTAATGGATATCGTTGAAATTCGCTGGGTACATTCCTCTGCACACTCCCGTCATATCCTCAAGAAAGTCGGTTTGAGAGTTGTACAGATTTTGTACAAATGAATATAATAAATGGCCTCGAGCACCTTACCTTACTTCCCCTTAGTTACAATCAACATTGTGTGTGATGTCAGCGGATTCACCCTCAGACCATGCCGGTATCACGCAGACGACAGCGACGAGAGCGCAGAGGAGTCGACAATCGTGAGCAAGTGCTTCCCGAGAGACATTCCTGTCACGAGAATTTGCATTCCCTGGGCACGGGCAGGTGCTGGAGGGTGGCAAGTGGTTGTGCGTTGTTGCCTGCACGAATTTGTGCCCTCGCCATCCACGCACAGTTTGTGCCGATGTCTATCGTGTTTAGCTGAGGTTAAGCCTACGCCTACTCCTGGCGGACCTGAGCACTGACCGCAAGCGAATTAAGCCATTATGATGATAAGAACTACTTCTGTGGTTCAGTTTCGCCCATATGGATTTGATATAAACACATCCTCATTCGTACAGTGCACACACAAAAAAGCGAGAAACGACGACACGGAGCAGTATCAACATCGGTACGTTGCCATTTTCGAAGGATAGCTACTTGCCGCACTCACCGACATTTCCCTAAATTAAATGCGACCACGAAGATCAGTGTATTTTGATCTACTGTTATGCCGACTCTATATTTAGCTTCCGAGATGCACTGCTTGCCTGGTATCCCCAATGGGCAGCGAGCGCAGGCCCTTTCCATACAGCAGCGTAAACAACAACCTCGCTCAGCTGCCAAGGTTGTCTTCACTGGAATCGGCGTTTCCGCGGGAAAACTACGCGTTCTCTAAATGAACGATAACACGTGGAAAGTCTTCATATATGTCCACTTTACGGAACATCTTGTGTGCATGAAGATAACCGAAGAATGATAAGGAGGCAGCATAATCCTCTCGTACTACAGTCTCCCGTCCCTGTTTTCGAAGATGGGTGGTCTCACATATCAGTGCGATTGAGTGTGATGCAACGTTGCTTACATGCACAAAATCTACCTGTTTTGATATGGTATGACATTATGTGTTGTCAACGATGAGCGGCTGGTATTATGTCTCATGGGAACGACGAGTGGTCGCTGCACCTGCCGATCAGTGTAAACAAATGCTTAGTTCGGTGCTTTGGATTCCCAGCGGCATTTTTGCTAGATACAAACGGTGAAAGGCTTGCTCCACACCTCACAGTAAGCATGCGAAGCGTTTCCCTGAGAAAGGTATAAAACCTAAGATAGCAAGCAGATAAAATCGATGGTTTGGGCTACCCTTGGTGTTAATGTCGCAACACAATATGTAGCGTATGGGCGCTGCCTCGCGGGATGGCGGGTCGATTACGAACGGTGATTCATTTGTATCAATTCGTCAGAATCATTCTCGTCAATATTGGACGGATCGAAAGAGCTGTTGCAGCTGACATTGTCACCCCAAGGTTTGGCTCAGTCACAATTCAGCGGAGCGTCCGCTCTTCGCTGCCAGCGTTCGTGTCCAGCATGCCTTGCGAGCATTCCCCGGTGGAGACAGCTGTGACGTCACACGAAGAGCTTCGCTTGGCTAATAAGTCTGATTTTTGTTTCGTTTTTGCGTTTTCTTGCTTATTTATTGTTATTTTCAAATGTCCGAAACAATTCTATTATCAGACGCGTGTCAGGGGGGTCTCGGGAGCCTAAATTATCCATTGCCTTGACATGGTCAACAAATCACTGACATCCATCCATTCCTAGCGATTGCCACAAAGAAAATCCATACGGGCTCCTCAAAAGAAAAGCCCGACAGTTGAAGAAAAACTCGCCCTGGTCCGGGACTCGATCCCGGGACCACCGCCTTTCCGGGACAGCCGCTCAACCATCTGAGCTAACCAGGCGGCTAGGAGATGGCAGGGCGAAGTCGAACTTGTCGACAACACGAAGGAAAGGCAAGAGTTTTTATCCCAACTTTTCTCCACCTTGCGGGTTTCCGCTGAACTATTACGTCAAATCACCGAAGTTGGACTTAAGGAGCTGCTTGCACTCAGCGTCAGAAACCTAGAGGCTCGAATTCGCAGTAGAGAGGTTCCTTAAGCAGCATACTAATAGTTACAGTACAATCTCTGTGATCCAAGCCGGTATCAACGAACTTTATTCAAGAGGCACGTACCCGATAAGAAATGCCCTACGACCCTAGTTGTCTTCTTCATGTGCACTGAAAAGCAGCACGTACACAGTTACACAAATCAGTTGCACTATTTGACGTCAGTGAACGAGGTTCGCCGAATAGTGAAATACCCTATGGCGCTAGTTGGCGTTTTGAAGCACATTGAAGAGCAACACGTACACAGTGACGCATACGAGTTACCCAAGTTGACGTCAATAAACGAGGATCATGGTCGAGTAGCCAATACACTGCGTCACATACGCAGTGACCCTAAGCGGCGCGAAAGAGGTTCCTTTAGCAGGACCACGCACCTAAAGTATCATGCATTGGTACCCAACTTGCTCCAACAGTTGGTTTTGTTCCCGGTTCCCTCAACACAGCAACCTGACACTCAACCCATTTGACGAAGAACTAGCCAGGGACACAAGTTGCCCGGGAAAAAATTGGGCACGAAAACAGACATATAGAAACATTGCGCAACCTGGGTGAACTTCGCAAAGAACGCCAACAATATTATATCCTTTTTTACAGTAGTGCGAAACATCCAACCAGCCTCAAATATATTACGACAATCGCGTCTGAGTACATATTCAGGCACGCTCTACGAGTGGACTTCACGGTGGCGCCACAATGAGGAGCAGTGTGTCCAGAGGGAAATATATTAGAATAGTGCGGCAGCAGTTCACGCCACACAGAACAGGTATTTTGACGTGGGTGATACGGTGCGTGGGCACATTGCTTGATTGATAAGCCAAATAATGTTTACTGTTATCCTGCGATGACTAATAATTACCACATTATTTGCTTTACGGAAGGGTTTACTTTGCATTAAAAGACAGGCTTTATGGCACAGTAAACATTGGCTAATCAATAGATATATTATGGATAAGTTGTATCTTCTCTGCTCGAGCTAGGTATTCATAGTGGAGGTCGTAACAGGTAGCAGTTCTAACAAATCACAATTCTCAATTCTTCTGCCCGTGTGCACCACAGGGGTTAAAAATCAGCTCATGGAGAGTGCATCACAAAAAAAATTTTCTCTGTTTTCTTCATTTTCTCCTCTTCGGATGGTGTTATTTTTAGCACAAATTCAAGGACTTTATAAGTCCCGCTTAAAAGCAAAGCGCTTAGTTCTTCCGAAAGGTGGTCGCAACTTCCAGTGTAGCATTGATTATGTCAGCGCGAGATGGTGCCTAGTACTACCAATATGAATTCGCATTCATACGAACAGCAACACGAAGTAATAAAGTTGCTATAATCCAGGTTGCTATAAGGCTGGTGATGATACCCTTTTGTAGAAAAACAACTTTATTAAAAGTGAGTTCTAGCAAATTCACAGCGTATTGCGCTTTTTCTCAAACTTTTCTTTACGCTGATTCTTCCGGGAGATTTTCAAACGTATATCAGTAATCCAGCTCCGATCTCTTGCGTCTTGTAAAAAATCCTAGGAGAAACGGTCGAAGACTATCACCGAAGACGAGAATGGATTGGAAGAGTCCGTCAAAAATGAATGCAGCCTGAAATCAGTGACAAGAAAACTTGGCACAGGACAAAACAAGGTGTACGCACTGAAAGATAAGCAGGCTAATATCATTAGCAACCTTGAAGATAAAGTAAAATTAGCGGAATAATTATATATTGACCTGTGCAATAGACAGATGAGTCGGGATACCTCGATTAGAAACAGTAATGAACTGGATACAGAAACACCTTCTATAAGTAGCAATGCGGTCAGAAGGGCCTTGCTAGACATGAAACGAGAAAGTGCGGGAGGAGAAGATGGAATACCAGTCGATTTAATGAAAGATGGGGGGACATAATGCTTGGAAAACTGGCGGCTGTTTATACGAAGTGTCTATCGACTGCAAAGATCCCCAGGAAACTCTAACAATGCAATTATTCTACTAATTATAATATCATATCTGATATATATATATATATATATATATATATATATATATATATATATATATATATATATATATATATATATACAAAATTATATTGTACTAATTGGGGCGCGTGTATTTTTCAGCGCTGGTCACAGCGGAATTATCATGCTTCTGTGAACGCTCGTGTTTAGGATATTCGAAACTTCGTTTTGCTTAAAAAATAACACTTTCACCACAATGATGGCTGGAAAAAAAGAGTTAAAGTTCTTTACCCGTACCGCGAAGTGTCATAAAGAAAGAGAAACGGCCCCATTCCTCGAAATGAAAGAACACCGCCTCCATAGCCAAACGCAAAGACTATGAAGCCTTCAACACAGCCCAGTAGCAGGAAGGAAGAATGCTGAAAAAAAGCAACAAGGAAAAGCTCACCTTCCACAACGAAGAATTGTGAGGTAAGGAATAGATTAGAAACATCCTTTTCGAATATCTACGTGTTCGCGATATTTCACTTCAAGTACTTAATGCAGCATAGCTAGGCAGCATAGCTTGACAGTAAGTTAGGCAGTTTTCGGAATATTGAAATGAGTTTTGGATGAAATGTATCAATCATCTATATGAAGCAACAATACAAGATCTTTCTCTAAAAATTGATTTATGAAAAGTCGGAGTACGACTTCAAATAAATAACCCGGTAAAACACAGCATTTACCCACCGTAAACTCCTACATGCCCATAAGCAAAAATTAAGGTTACTATACACTTCATAGAAGAGAATAGTTCACACAGTTTCCTCAAATTGAAATCGAAGCAGAAATCTGCACAACTCGACAGGACAATAACCATTCGCTGAAAGGCGTCTGCTTCAGGATTGTGGTCTCACGTTTGTACTAATGTGCCTGAGTGTGAAAAATAGTTGACACTTCAGGACTGGCTTCATATATTAGAGAGAATATGAAGCGATAAGAAATAAAGTTTTAACAAGGCTGCAAGAACTTCTTTGCAAGGTTCATTCGTAGTACAAATAAATGCGTGGTCCGCCACGGGATGTCCAATTTTTTGCGTCATTCAGTGCTCTTCGCACTAAGCTGGGATTGCCGGATACGGAATGTCCAAAACGGCTCCAACCACGCAATCACATGGCGACCCTAACCGAAGGACACATGGTGACTTTTGAAATAGACCTTCTGGAACAATAAACCTCCTTTTTTTCGATGCACAGAACAAAACACTCATTCCCACCAGCGGTCATCCAAGTTAGCCCGCCGCCCTTTGTAGCATTGATGCATGACAGGCGCAAAAGTTTCTTATGGATCGATTCAGTAAACGTCCTTGCTCCTTCAAAGCTCTAGGCAGGAGTATGCTGATATTGTATACTGCGTCATATGGTTACTCGATTCGATCCAAGTGATCAAAACCTACCAAAGAAGCTAAAAGAAATGTAAACAATAATTTGGGACCTTAGGCAAGACCCCACGCGCGCAGAACACTAGAGCTTAAATTGTTCGAAAAGACATGGCCAATCTAGATAATTATAAAGTCTGCTTAATTATCGCTTTGCGTCCGTTTTTGCCATATCTGTATTTCACTTCGGTTTTGCTTGAGCGACTTTCTGATCTTGCGCTAAACTCGTTCTCTATTTTTCAAGCCAAATGATCTGTCTCATAATACTTACTTTGAGGGGAAAATTCCTCTTGCTAAACTGCCTTGAAGGTTCAGTCATGTTGGTTATTCGCACTATTCCCTCGCATTGTTAGTAGTTTCTTCTGTGGTATCATTAGGATACGCAAGGAAAGTAAGTGCCATTTTTTGCCAAGTAGCATCAAAAGAGACGTAAAATCTGCAGTTTCCTAGAAGCAGACATAAACCCCACGTCCTTTAGGCTTTCGAGGTAGGACTCGCCTCTTTGGTGCACTAATTCTTCTAGTAACCAGCTCGCACAATTGGTCTCGTTAGTATATTAATGAAGTTGAACGTAAAAGGTGTAAATCAAGAACGATGACGAGAGGAGATGAAAAAGGCGCTGGGGCAAACAGTGCTGTATTCTCATCTCTTGATTATTCTGAATTTAGAGCAGTTTCTTTCATATCTCTCTACTAAATTAGTAACTGTTGAAAGGAAGATGCGAAAATTCCCCTCTGGTTGCAGACACTTTAAACCTGAGCATATGATATAGAAGAGGATCCAATAAGTAAGAATTACGCACGTCTAGCGTACATGTTGCTGCTATGTTAAGCACAGCTTCAGTAAAATGAATAAATAAATTCTATACAACTAACGGCGATGGACTTCAATTGCGTTTGCTTTTCGCCTAGGCAACGTGGAATGTGATCCAATATTTGTTCTTATCCGCTTCGAAAGTCACAACTCCAACCTTGTGCAGCCTTTATGCTTACGCAGAAAAAATATGCCAAGCACTACGGTTGAATACGCGAATAACATGAATCGCCAGTAAGGACTGATGACGAAAATGTCACGATGACAGATGACATCATGACGACAGTGGGATCGCAACATTAGAAAGAGGGGGATCACAGGACCACGACAGTTACAAGGACGGCATGAGGAGAATGAAGTGACAAAACTAGAATGATTTTGGCGGTATGACGACGGTGGCTTGATCATCGCGGCATAACGACAATCTTATGGTGTTGCGAAGTGATCACGGCACTATGTCGTTGGCAATGCCACAATGCAATGACAATCTTCCTCCATGGTCGTCATTTTAGAGCTGAATTTCCAGTATTAAAGAATGCCATCTTGCTCAGTTCGCTGTCCTCATTAACGTAATAAACATACAATGAGTGCGGACTATACGGATCACAAAATCAGTAGGCAAGGATATTCAAAGGTACAAGATGAAATAATTGTAAAAAAGAACTTGTTCGTTCATATGGCAAAACCTTCAAGCAGGGCTTAAAATGCCGCGGATATATCCCGTGTAGATTGTAGTGTTCTTCCAGGCAGGCAGGAACCAGGTAGTTGGAGCGAAAGTACGCAGAAGTAATTTATTCCATGGACAAGGTGACTGGCTAGCGCCAGCACAGCTGGGCCACCGTCTGTGATAAGCTGGGAAGAAGTGCGCGGGCTACGCTCGGCGCCGCGGTATATAAGCCCTCATCAGAGGGACGTGTCGCAGAAGCGCACGCGTCGGTTATCTGTAGGCGTGCAGCCACTACAAAGTTCTCCTGCAAAACTTGATAAGGGATGCAATTTGCACATTGGTATTTTGTGACTATTTGCCAACCACTGCCTCCTCCGACGCCGTTAGATGATGATCACGATGACGTTTCGTGGGATGCGATAGGATATGGTTGTTCGGCGCATTTGTTCGGTCACCGGCACGTACGATCGGCCTACTCCGCGCCGACGTCGCCAGCCGCGGGGCGCGGCCACGTTTTTGGTAACGTCAAAATGACGACACGCACCTGTCAATCATCCTTCCACCGAACATTTCGTCTGCTAGGCGCCGAATTTGGTGGGAGCTGGGAAGTTTGGAGCGATCATACGGCTTCGCATGACGCGTCTGGTGGATTGGATTGGATCCAACCGGCGGCTGCGGCATGGCACGTTTGGATCCAATCCATAGTTTAATTCGAGAAAATGGCACTTCCTTTGGGATTGCGCTGGCGTTTCTTGAGGCAGGAGGAGAGCGGGTGGCGGTGGGAAACGCGTTTGAAGAAATGGCTGAAACTGAATCCCGGCGTCGTTTTTGTTTCTTGAAACAAAAAATTCGTTGGTTGTGCAGCGAAATCGACGCCATCATCGGTGCCAGCGAGCCACTGGAATGTTGTCGCTGCCTCTTGAAAAGTGCGCCACTCTTCCCGTCGTTTCGTTTTTTTTTCCTTCTCGATGTGCGCGTCACCACCTAGGGACGACGCAAAGAAATTAATAGTTAAAAATAGTCACAAGTGCCAAGGGAATGAGCGTCTCGGCAACGGAAGCCATTTGCATTTGTCTGAGGCAACTCGCGTACCGAACAGGCTGTGCGACTTGCAAGAATTTTTTGGATGACGCTATTCTTTGGTGTCCAGCGTGTGAATTAAGGCCCTTTACAACGTAGGGAAGTTCGGTTGTATTCTGATTGACTTGATAATGCACCACTGGCTAAAACACTCAGGCTTGGAGGCAACGAGCGAGGTGAGTCGTGCGTTTGTTCTGCATCGTTTGGTTCCATAGAAAAGTTCCGACAAGCTTGTTCGTTGTCTTGAAATAAACTGTGCCTGTTATCATGCCGTAAATTGTTTGCCCCTAGGCTATTCATCGTAAAGTTGTTGCTCTGAGTAACTGCTGGTCGTTTATCGACTGTACAGCATGCCCAATATGCCGACCCTCGCAAGACAAACGCTTGTACTTCTCCGGGCACAAGCGGCTACATGTCCTCAAGTACTAGTCGTTGATTTGCCCAAACGGACTCATCTGCCAGATGGATGGCCCATAGACGGGACGGAAGCGCGATGCTGAAGAGTGGCGAAGCTTTTCGAAGGTTGCGAAGGTTGGTGAGTACTTGAATCAGTGCCCACACGCATAAAGAAACATGTTTCTATCATGAACCTGTTAGCAGTGCTTTGACTGCGAACACTTACAGTTCTTGTAATCGGATTGTGTGCAATGTGTTGAATGAAATTGAATTGTATGGGATATTTATTTGTGCTTGCAGGAATACTCCGAGATAGCTAACTGTATCAGAAGGTGGAGAAAATATTCCTTCAGGCAGTGCCACGTATGTACACCCGTGAGCAAAAGTATACGGACCACGGGGTCACCGAAGAAGCAGAATTTTTTCGTAATTAACAAACATCAACTGCAATTAACGAGTACACTGGCAAGTTCACAATGCCATGTTTGGACGGCTGTCCTCAATTTCAACTTGTGTTCACCAGCAGAGAAAAAAAATGGCTTTATCGTGCAACTCCTGGTCCGTGTACTTTTGCTCACGGGTGTACAGGGTAGCTGTTATGTTATGTTCTATGCATGCCTGTATGGCAACCAAGTGTCCACTTATCTCGGTGTGGAGCCACCTGTTCTCATGGATTGCTTGAGGCCTACGAGACAGTAGTGAATTGCAGTTTAATGCAGCTTACATAAGTACACTTGTCTTACTTCGAGAACTGGTACAAAGGCTGAACCCCCAAGTACTCTATGTTCGAGATGCTACGTAGGTACATTTGTTCAGTAAACCATCTCAGTGAATTCCATTGCCTTCTTACTTTATTTCCGAATATACATTGTGGACAAAACAGAAAAAAGAATAAAATAAAGGAACACCGAAGGGAAAAATTGCAGCATCTTGAGCTTATAAAATATTTTTTCAAAGCTTTATTCCAATAATATGCAGTGCAATGCGATATTAGGTGAGCAGTTAGAAGCGAAATATGTGGAATGGAATGCAGTCCAGCTTATGAGATGAAAAATGTAACTAAATAAAGGAAATTGTCAAAATCCACGATGTCATAGCCACTTGTTGCGGGAACTTCAAGGCAACATCGCCACATGGCTTTTGTTTTTCCTTTTATGGCCTACTAAGCGTCTTCTAACAATAAGCGTAACTTATGTTGTAGTGCAAAGAAGCAGTTTGTTAATATACTTATTGTATCAATTTCGTGTCCCTTTAATAGGTGACTGGAAAAGGTATTCTGTCTAAGTTGTTTACTTGGCTAGCTTACTACCTAGTGTTTCTACAATTGTAAATATTGCTTGCTGAGTAGTCTAGTAAAACCATAAGTGCTGCTCCCTCTCGACTGATTATTTAATTTCATTTGAAATTTCTGCTCGCGCAGTTGCAATTTGCGTTCCGTCTTTGTTTGCTTCAATTCATGTTTCTTCTCCCAGAAGTTTAGGCTCAATTCTCATTCTTTCTATGGCGAGCCACTCCACTTCTATCTTATGTTCTTTCTCCTTGAGGGCACTTTCATGTCTGCATCTTTTTTTCCAGCTACTCGTGGTACGCAGTTGCTGCCGCAGCTTCAGCCCGCCGCTTTCCTGTAAAATTTGAAATTTCACGAAATTAGCAAGAGGCACTGTTTCCTTTACATTTGAAAATATACGTCATCATTACAATAAAACATAATAGTGCACTAATTTTTCATTGGGAATACTCCATTATTACTAAACAAAGTGTGAGTGCAGGTCGCTCATCTAAATCCTGAGTGTACTCGCTCATACTCAGAGCGACCGAAGAGTTTGACGGTTAGAGAGCTCCAGTGAGTCTCTCTGGTTAAAACTTCTATGTGAGGAACTGGACAGTAATGTTTAGCGAGTGCCAGTCAATGAAAGCTTGTGCAAATTTTAATGTGCCTAAGTGGCATCGGTTGTGTTAGCACATTAGCTTTTAGAGTTCGAGACGAAATACAAGCATGTTTGCACATGATCGAAAGTTACAAAATCAGGAGACAAACATGTGTGATGACTGGTGCCTAAAGGGTTCGTGTGCAATGGCTTTGCAATGATAAGGAACCTTGCTATCAAGTAACTTGTGCACGTGTTTCAATGTGTGTAGCCTGTAATTTACTACGAATCAAGACATTACTAAAAAAACATGTAATCATACAATACTAATTATTTGTGCCAGACCTTCTAGAACAAACACTAACGTGTTCCGCCTATGGTTCGCTAATGCATCCCCTTGATTTGGCACTTTTATGCACAGACATGACACCTAATTGAGCAAACTCGTTTACTGTGAGCTGGAGTTTCCGATTCGCGGTTGCGAACGTGCAATTCTGCGTCATGCGAGCCTAAATCAGCGGGTGTCTGTGCGAGTAAGCTTGGGCCCGCGATTCCATTACCCTTTTTAAGCCTACCTGAGTGATTTTTTCTTCGTAAAGGAAATGAGCTGCCTGCTGCGAGTTCTTCCGAGCACAGCTCGAGTGAGGTCACCTAAATGTTAGTGAGGTGAGTCTTCGTGAGCCTAAGGCAAAATTATGTACTGTAAATATGTGTGAGTAAATTTTGTTTACCTAGGCAACCAATGCTCATGCATAATTTAATGAAGAACAACAATTCACTTACTAGGCGCGCCTAGCAGAGCTGCTGTCTCAGTCCCGTCATCCTCATTGTGTCTTAACGGGCCTGGGCTCGGCAACCTTTGTCGCTGGCTGTGCTGGGTGTCGTCGCTGCCTGTAGAGGAACCTTGCGGTTCCAGTCTGTGCCACGTGCCACTCTCTCCAACAGTTCTGTCGCAATGTCAACTGTGTCGTCAAAGCTCGCATCAGCATTGAGTGGCTCTGCGTTATGTGGAAGAGATAGGGATCTTCTAGACTTACCATTTCACAAGTGTTGCGCATATTGAACATTCCGCGTACAGTGAGGCCGAAATGAACGTCATTGATTTCTTCTCTGCACATTCGTTGCTCCCAGTAAATTATACAAAAGGTGACATCCAGCACGTGCAAATGGTTGGAAATCTGTGTTATGAAAAAGTGCAACGCAGCAACAAAAGAAAACTTACTGTTGAATGCGCTTTTCCTTTAGATATGTCGCTGTTCCCATGATTCCTACATCATTGTGCAATTGTAACGCCTGTCCCTCTTCCCAATCACGCTATCTCTGTAACTAGCGCACTAATTAGTTATGGAGCGCGATCTAACTTCTACAATGCAGCATGGGCAAGAATGACCCTGCTTTGTCGGGAAACCTGTCCTAAAGGATTTCCTGAAGCAGTGTCTACATTATTCGACCTAACTTGTCAAAGCGCTAATGAAATGATAATCTAAGTGGTTAAACGAAAAATTCCCATTTCTGTATGTGAACGCGCACCTATAGTAATCTAAAGTATTACTTCATTGCAGGCTACATAGCAATGATTTGTGCACAGCAGCTGCGCTACGCGCCGCTACAAACACTTTCTTGAGCCATAGCAGTCTGTGTCTTGCGGCTTCTGATTTTGTAGCCGTGTTTCCTCGCAACCGTCCAGATATCCTAAAGGAGTCGTTCCTTCTCCTCGTACTTTTTTTCGGTACCCGACCTAAAAGGTAACTTAGTCATGTGTTATACGCGGGGGAAATCAAGACTTGTGTGGCAAAAGCTCATGGTTCGCCTCTGCACGTCACCGAGTGGATGGGAAGCTGCGGATTGTAAATCCAAGTAAATAATAAATTATTTAGTATAAATATTCGCAGCATATATTCTGTTTAATGCATTTGGTCTAACCGTATAAATGTAACCTTAGATTTAGGTGCACGTTAAAGAATCCCAGGTGGCTGAAATTTCCGGAGTCCTCCACTACGGCGTGCCTCATAATCAGAAAGTGGTTTTGGCACGTAAAATCCGATAATTTATTTTTATGCGGCATGTATTCTCACGATTTTAACCACGTGAAGCTTATCTTATCTCTGTGTTGTGCGCGCGTTCTGGGAAAGTTTTCTTTAACATAAATGTTTCTCTTCCACACGCCGCTTTATCGGATGCGTGCTCTATCGATAAGCCATTTCATGTCCCAGGAGTACATCAGATCTAGTAGTGCCGCTGGCGAAGTTTAAGCCAGCCAGATGTATTCCAGCTCAAGATGCTTACCTTCAATTGTAGTCCCGTGAGCAAAAATACATCAACTAGAAATTCGCAATAAATCCGCTTTATTTATCGGCTAAACATGTGACTTGGAATTCACGACTGCAGCCCTTACTTGGCATTGCAAACTTTCCAATGCAATCTCTGATTTTAGTTTGCGCGCCTCAATTACGAATAAATGCATTTTTTTTTTTAGGGGAGTCTGTTGTCTCTGTACTTTTGCTCACGTGTGTAAACATCATTTCATCCTAAATTGTGCGCTTACTTGACGTATATACTTCAGTGCAATCTGGACAGCACAGTGCGCAAACAGCAGAGGTAAAACGTTGCGCGAAAATATTTCTAATATGCTATGGGCAATCTTCCTTCTTTCCAATTATTTTCTTTATAGCACTCAGTTACACACCACCCTTGTTCCCTCCTACACTGTGCACAATATAAGAAACCGACTATCGTGCTCCATAGGCGGAAAGCAAGTGGTTACGCGGGCAGGACATATCACTTGCTTTCCCAAAACCCTCCGCTCATGCTCGCACTGCCACACATTTGGCCG